>NW_027459215.1:5000-310000 GCF_050624435.1 Tenrec ecaudatus | reverse complement strand
CTCCTTCTTCCAAGAGACCAAGGAGAATGGAGTGTTTGAGCAATATCCAGGCCACATGACCATCTTTCTCAGTTCTTAACTCACCTTTTCCTCTCTCAAGCACAACTTTAATGTTTCCATGAGTGTCCGTGGCTATGATAAAGAATACGTGTTATGGGAGGTAATCAGGGCCTGCGTCTTCCATAAACCAGTTGCCAAAGACTCTTTACAGATAGGTAATGGTAGGCCCATATGTTTTACTTACCTATTGCTGCTTAGTGACTTTCAATCCCACTCGGTGTATTATTTGCTCATAATTTTGTAATTTGAGGAAGGTTTGGCTGGGGCAGCACATCTCCACTCCACGTGGCATTGGCCAAACCAGCTCAAGCAGCGAGACCCGGCAAGATGGGTTTGCTTTGGTTCATAGGTCTAGGGCCTGGGTTCTTGCTGTTGCGTTGGCTCCCCAAATTCCCTCCATGTGATCGTATCATGTGCTTGCCTTTAGCTTCCTCACATCAGGGTGATTTTCAAGATAGATTTTTTTGTCAGGATAGTTGGGCTGTAGGCCCAGTGACAAAATCCCTTAAAGGGATTAAATTGAATGCACAATTTAATACGTGACTGCCAAATATCCCCCAGAGCACACAAGTTGAAACCACAAGACTTCTCCCTAGGAGAGGTTCCTTGTAGCTTTTGATTGTCTTCTAAGTCCCTTTTCCTTTTCCACAATAATGTCTGGGTTGCTTTATCAATCATCTTCTTTCTTTTTATGTAGCACTATCTCTGGCTGTTTAGTCCAAGCCAATGCAGTTCCTTCCCAAAGTTACTGGGTTTCCCTTGCACTGGATTACATGATGCATTCAATTTTATGAAAGCCATGTCCCCACATCTCTTTGAAATGGGTCCCTCTCTGTTTTAGGCTGCAGTTCAGCCTATTTAGGCTGTAGCACAGCCTTCTGGAGACTCTTAGAAAACCTTTTGTGTACACGAGACTGTCTACAAGGCACTGGATTACATTCTTTTGTGATCTTAGTACAGGGCATGAAAGCTATCTTCTTGATCTGATCCAACGCAGAAGCCCTGCTCATGCCATTCCTATTATGGGACATTATTTTTTGGCAAGAAAGACTTGGGGTTGAAAAATAGGTTTTGTTAGGCAGATAGGCAGGAATGAGATGTCCATTGACGCATGCCCAGGAGAACCAAGCATAGAACAAAAGCCTAGGTTTTCCCGCTGGTGGGTACGGATGGGCGTTAAACCTGCATCAGCCCACCTGGGCCAGGTGATTGCAATTCAGCCAATGGGATCGACCTGGGGTCATTCACCATGCCTCCCCCGGGGAATCCTTGAAAAGGCAGGAGCGAGGGGGAGAAAGGAAAAACTGGGGACAGGAACTGGGGAGGGAACTTGAGAAAGAACATGAGACAGGTGTTTTTTTGGAGGAAAACTTAGGAGAGAGATCTTTGCGTGACCTCGAGCAGTCTCTGCCAGGCTACATGGTGGGGAGGAATCCTAGGGGTGGCGCGTAAAACCTGAAACTTCTTTTAACTTTCATTAAACTCACTTGGATCACGAGCCAGGCTTTGGCGTGAATTCTTTCTCATGCAGAGCCAAGAACTGAGATGTAACTCTAGCCCGGAGAGAGATCTTACAGTTCATATTTAAGTCCAGCAAGTCCCTGCTCCTTCATAGATCATATTTTCTGCTAAAAAAAGCACACAACTAAACCCCAAACAGAAGTAACTTCTTTAGCTTTTCTTCACCCTTCTGTAGTTTATAATTATTTGTCTGTTGCCTCCATTGTTAATGACGCTGAGAGTTCAGATTCTAGATAAAGCAGAAGAATGTCACTGCCACCCAAAATAGTTGTTCTTAGTGTTAGTTGGTGCCCAATCAATCCCTGCCCATCCACTCACTTGCTGCCATTGAGTCAATTCTGACTCATGGCAGCAGAGTATACTTGCCCTGGTAGGTTTCTGAGACTATACATCTGTACAGTAGAAAGCTTCAGCTTTCTCTCTCAGAGCAGCTGGTAGGATTGAACTGCTGACCTTATGGCTAGCAGGACAATATATTACCAGGGATCCTTTTCAAGACTGTGCCCTTTCAGAAACAGATCACCAGGCCTGCTTTCCTAGGAACCGGTGGGTGGGTTTGAAGCATCAACCTTTTGGTTAATATGCAAGTGCTTAACAAATGGGCTTTATCCTGGTTTGGAAAACCTAAGTCACTGGTCTTTTGCCTAAAGAGTCACTTTCAATGGCCCTGGCTTGTTTCATGGGAAGGGCCAGTTCAGGGGCTCCCGGACAGATGGTGGGGTAGGATCCTTATTTAGTAGGGCCATATTGGGTGGGGCGGCAGGGAAGTGTGTGTGTGCTGTATGTGTGTGTAATCTGCATCTTTAACAAATGTCCCCCCCCCCCACTCAAATGAGAAACACTGGCCCCAATTGTCCTCTGCCTCTCTTGTTGCTGCCTTTTTTGGGATTTTTCTGGCTTTTAGCAGCCCTGGAGGCCCCTCCTATCTAGGCAGGAAAAGGAGCCAATAAATAAGTTCACACTAAGGTGCTAGAGAGTGATAACAGCTAATCCCTTCCAAGGGCAATTGCTCTCAGAAAGAAAGAAAAAAGAGAGAGAGCGAGAGCTCAGGGGGTTGGGGGGAGCAATTTAACTCCAATGAATAGTGTCTCCTGGAAGAGTCCTACACTTTGTCGCTGCAATGGGAGTCATATATGAACATGTGTGTGTGAAACCCCTCGCATCAGTCTCTTCTTCTGCTTTTGTGTAAATTGGACTTTAAACACATTCTCTAGGAAGTGTTTGAATGCCTCTGTTTATGGAAGCTTCTTGACAGAAGGGGGATTTTTGTCTCTTTTGTTCAGTGAGAGAGCCCCAAGGTCTGGCATTTAATAAGTAAGTAGCAAGCTGGTTGAATGAATGAGTGAATGAGTGAGTGAGGTAAAGAAGCCTTCAGCAGCCTTCCAGGTCGAGACTGGCCCCCTCTGAAGCCTGGCTCTTGTCTACAGTGAGGTACACCTCTCCTCCTTCCCATTTCATGCTTCCCCGTGGTCTGCCTGGGATTGAGCTGAAAAATGATTTTTCATGCATGTCATCCTCATTATATCATTATCCCTCACAGCAAAGCTCTCTGACCACCCTGAAGACCTGTATTTAATGTGAGGAAAGGTGATTTAATGGAGTGGAGAGCGCAGCATAAAACAGAAAACCCTTTCAGAATAGCAGAGCAGGCTGTCCCTCCAAGGGGAAAGGGACAAAAAGGGAAAAGAAAAGAAAAATGGCGAGGGAGGGGGGGCAACTCTCACTCTCCTAATAGGTTGAAATAAGAAGTCATTTTGGTCAACTTCATCAGAAGACAAACCTGAAAGGGGCCCCTTGCCCTCCCCGCCAGCGCATAACTGACTTACCATGCATTTTACCGTGGAGCTGATTATGCGCTGAGTTGTGGCAGACCGGAGAGTTTATTGACATATGGTCTCCCTTCACACCTTTTGTTACAGCCAGACATCAGGGACTGAGCTGCAGGATATTAAAGGATTTGGAAGCGTTATCAAGGAATGGTACATATTTATCAAAACCAGGGTGATATTACAAAGCTGGGTTGCTGCTACACCTGGGTGTGTTATGTGATTAAAAATAATGACAATGCATCCTCTTGGTGGATTTTGCACCTGGGCGAATACTGAGCAGGTCTGCTGGACCACCCTTGGTCGAGAATTCACACCTAACAACCCCTTTGGTCTCAGAAGAAAATTGTGGCTGCTAGCTCACACTTGGAATCTAGGTAGGGCAATGTTTAAGCACTTCACTGTTAACCGAAAGAGCAACACTTGGAATTCACCAGCTATCCCGAGTGAGAAAGATGTGACCATGTGCTGCCACAAAGATTACAGCCTTGGAAAACTTCCGGGAGGTTCTTTCCTGGCCTACAGGTTTGCTCGAGTCAGAATTGACTTGACTTCCATGGCATTGAGCTGTTTTGAGTTTTGGATGGCTGAATTGGAGACTTTAGGATTGCAGGAAGATTTGAGAACAGCCTGAAATATGCAGGCGACCAGCCTTGCTTGCTGCAAGGGAAGAGGAGTTGAAGCACTTACTGATGAAGTTCAAAGATGATAGTCTTCAGTATGGATTACAACTCGAGGTTAAAAGAACAAGAATCCTCACCACTGAACCAATAAGCAACATGATAAACAGAGAAAAGATTTAAATGATGAAGCATTTCATCTTACTTGGACCCATCCACAACCAACGCTCATAGAAATATCTGTAAAGAAATCACTGGATAAATTGCTTTCAGTGAATTTGCTGCAAAAGGCTTTTTAAACATTTTTTTGAACCAAGGTGACTTTGTAACCTTAAAAACTCAGGAGTTTCCTATCCCAAGGCATGATTATTTTCATGTGGAAGCTGGAAAATGCATAAGGAAGTCCCACGAGAAGAATTGATGCATTTGAAATATGGTCCTGGTAAGGAATATTGAATACACCAAGGAACTTCTAGGAGAACAAACAAATCTATGTTGAAAGAACTACAGCCAGATTGATTCTTAGAAGCGAGGATGGTGACATTTGGCTTCATGTACTTTGGGTGTTATCAGGAGGGACCAGTCCCTGGAGTTGGGCAGCATGCTTGGTCAAGCCAAAAGGAGGACAAACCTCCACAAGATGAGTTGACACAGTGGCTCAAATGTAGGAATGGCTGTGAGAAATGCGCAGGGCAGCGTGTTGTTTTGTTCTGCTGTACATAGAGTGGCCATGAGTTGGAACCAAATTGACAGCACCTGGTTACGCAATGGACTAATGGCAAGATCAACCATTCAAAACCACCAGCCACTCCTCAAGAGAAAGATGAGGCTTTTTTACTCCTGTAAAGAGTCACAGTGTGAGAAAGTCACAGGGGGAATTCTACCCTGTCATATAGGGTCACTGTGAATCGGCATCGACTCTACGGACGTGAACGGCAACAACAACAACAAACGCACTAATGGTGTCTGGGTACATGTGCAGACACCCATCCACTCGCACTGGAGCTAAGTTAGTGGTTGCAGCAGGAAGCTTACCTCGGTGGTTTCCAGAACTCCCCTGGGCTGAACCAATTTACACCAGATCTTTCAAATATTCCTGGTACCCCAGGCATCTCTCATTTCCCAGAGTTGGTTGCATGACTTAAGGCTTGATGATCATGGGGCCACATGAAGGACGCCTATGTGCTCCAACAACTGCCTTCCTAGAGAGTGCTGTGGACAATTGCCTTCAAGTCAGCCAGCTCCTGACTCATGCGGACTCCATGTGCTACAGAACTCAATGCCCACTGGTCCTGCCCCATTCCTTCAATGGGTTGTAGATTTGACCCCTTGTCAGCTGGGGGTTTTTCAGTGGCTGATGGCTTGAAGGAGTTCACCAGGCCTTTCCTCCTAGTCTGTCTGTAGGCAGGAAACATCGCTAAAATCTGTTCAGCATCATAGCAATATGCCAGCCTCCACTAGCAGTTAGGTGGTAGCTGTAACAGGAGGCGCACTGGCCAAGAATCAAACCCAAATTTCCTGCATGTCTAGTGAGAATTCTGCCATGGAACCACCATTTCATCTCTCCTGGTTTCTAGTGTTTATGTATATAAAATTTCAGTACCTTCTAACAAGCAGTAAGTAAGACTGCACCACGGGTCACCTCTATTTAGCTCTCCCCCAAATTTTTCCACATGAATTATCAAGTGTGTGACAGTTGTAATATGTTTCTCTTTTTAAAAATTGCTGGGTGAACTTAAAACAGCACAAGGAAGTGCCAGCATAGCAAAATGATACCCACCTGCTTATTTATCTTAAGAGAAGAAAAGTCGTGAATGCATTCACTCAGGTGAAAATATCATTCATGGAAAGAAGTGCCTAATGGTCACCAGGACCCATGGTTAATCCAGGCGTGGTCATCTGATTCCAATCGATCAGACCTAGCTATAATTCACTTATATGTCTGGGTAATTAAAAGCAAATATAAATTTTCAAAAAAATAACGTTGCATGGGATAGAAAGAGAATACATAACAACGTCAGACATAAATATGCCTCAAGACAAACTCACTGTGCACATCCAGAATACATAATGGCTCTTGCTAAGATGCATTTCCCACTAGACCCTACCCCAAGCCAGGAAAAGCCAGAAACTCTACAGTAAACTGTGGATTGTACTACTCTGAATTGGGAGCTGTGTCTCTAGACCGAATTTGGGGCTGTTCGTGCTGAGGACTCACCAATACCTGCTGCAGTGACAACAGTCCAGGTGAGAATAAGGAAATCTGGATGACAGCCAGGATATAGGAGCACTGAGACCTCAAATTGCTTCTAGGCGAGCATGGCCTAATGGGCTTCCATTTCTGCACCTCTGGCAGGAGGAGTTTGTTCTGGAAAGTAATGGTTTCTAAGGAAGTATTTCTTAAACTTTCACATGCATGCACTTACCCAGGTTCCTGGAAATCGGGCTGGGGGGCAGATTCTGATTTTGTGGGTTCAGGGTGGGGTCTAGGATCCAGCAGTTCTAGAGGCCCTGGTACTCTTGGGCTGTTAACCACAAGGACAGTAGTCCTAAACCACCAGCCACTCCTTGGGAGAAATATGAGGCTGTAGACTCCGGGCAAGAGTGACAGTCTGGGAAACCCACAAGGGCAGTTCTACCCTGTCCTGTAGGGTCACTATGAGTCAGCATCAACTCGATGGCATTAGCATGGGAGAAGCTAATGCTGATGTTGCTGGTTCCTTGACCTATCATACTTTGAGTGGCAAAGTCCCAAGGGCCTTCCCGGATGTGATGGCCAAAAACAGTAGTGTTCACTCTTGGTCATACTTTGGAATCCCTTAGGAGCTTTCAAGCCTCCCATTGGCCTGGCCCCATCCCAGACCAATGAAGCAAGGCTTAGTGGAAGCAGGATTCAGGTCACGGTCAGTGAGAAAGCCCCCTTGGCAATGCCAACGTACAGCCAGTGCAGAGTCGAACTGGTCGACGACTCCACATGGTTCCATATACTTTGATGAAGCCAGCTGTTTGGGCAAGGTTTTCAGCGTTACCACCCATGTAGACTTGTTGGTGATAGTGCATTAAATAGAGCACATGCAGTGCATTGCATGAGTGGCCTATGTCATGCAACCACATCAGGGGGATGTTGAGCCAATTTCTCTGGGAAACCAAGGGTGTTGGCTCCATCCTGAACGTTGGCAGGGTAATGGACTGACACAGAGGAAACTCATTCTCTTTGTGGCGGTGCACTAATGGGTTCTTCACAGAAGGCCATGTCCATGGCTTCAGATGCAGATGCTCACGGGGCTGAGGGAGCAGGTCAAATCCTAAGTCCGAGGTGGGTGTTTGCATATTTACATGCCCTCACTGCCATCAAGTCCATTCCAACTCACAGGCCCATGGGACTGAGTAAAATGGCCCCCGTGGGTTTCTGAGACTGTGATTCTTTAGAGGAGTAGAAAATCTCCTCTTTCTCCAGAGGAGCGGTTGGCCATTCAAACTGCTGACCTTGAGATTAAAAGTCCAACTCCTGACCACTCTTGCCATCAGAATTCTATTTATATACACAAGTATATATATCCTTTCCCAAAAGAACTCCACATTTTCAAATCATTCTTGACACTCATGGCCTTTTTTCCTTTATAGCCATGCCTTTGGTTGAAACACAGATATAAGAGAAATATTTATCTACTTATAGGGGTACAAAAGGAGCTTTGGTGGCATAGTGTTTGCATGTTGGGCTGCTAACACCAAAGTCAGCACTTTGAAACCACCAGCCACTCCGTGGGAAGAAGAGTCTGTCTACTCCTATAAAGAGTTACAGTCTCAGAAACTCACAGGGACAGATCTACTCTGCCTCATAGGGTCACTATGAGTCAGCATCACCTCCCTGGCAGTGAGGTAGATTTTGGTTTCATAGAGATACAAGTCAGTCCTGAGCTGCTAAAGACAAGGTTGGCAGTTTGAACCCACCAGCTGCAGAGAAAGAGGAGGCTTTCTATTCCCATAAGGCGCTATAGTTTCAGAAATACCCACAGGGGAAATTTTAACCTCTCCTGTAGGATCAATATGAGTCAGAATCGACTTATCGGTGGTGAGCAAGTGGAGGGGACCCTAAACAGGTTCCGGTGGACCTTAAGCGTTCTACTCATTGTGCATGCTCTGTAAAATGTAAACCAAGATTTTACTTTTGCAAACATTATTTTTTCTAAACACATCTAACTGTGAAACTATACTCGCATGCGGGTCTTTGAACCTGGTCAGTGGTCTGGGGAAGTGAAGGGCCCTGACATCCTTTGTTGTTGTTAGTGCTGTCCAATCATTCTGACATCACAGGGACCTTCTTTGCAACACAAGGCAGCACTGCCCGGTCCTTTGCCAGCCTCAGGGGTAGTATGTTGGAGCCCATGGTTTCAGCTACCGTGTCCTCCAGTTCACCAAGGAGTTTCCTCTTTGTGCTGCTTACTAAACCCGTTTCTGAGGAGTCCATTCCAACTCACGGTGATGCCGTGTGGGTCAGCACCACGGGACCCCACAGAGCTTTCAAAGGCTGGTCGTTCAGAAGTCAATCAGCAGGCCTTTCTTCTGAGGGGCCTTGGATTTGAACCGCAAACCTTTTAATCAGCAGTGGTTGAGCGTGCTAACTGTTCACATTACCCGGGGACACCCAACCCTTCTTACCCTCATCGCTTCATAGGTGATCCATCTCCAATCCAAGAGGGCAGAGAAGATAGATAATACAGCCTGAGCTGCGTATGTCAGGTCCAAACTTTTCAGTGTCATGGAACAAATAGCCAAAAACCTTGATTCCAAAGAAATGAGTAGCGGTGCACTCTTGGGAACTTGCTCTGTGACAGCAGCCACCAGGAAGACCCCGGTAGTCCAGAGCCTTGCCACCCCAAATATGGTCACAGACTAGCAACATCAGGAGCTTGTTAGAAGTGCAAATTCTCAAGCCCTACACAAGGTCCACTGAACCAGCGTGTGCAATTTACCAAGACCACCAACGGATCGGGGTACCTGTGAAAACCAAACCAAACCCATACTCACTGCTGTCCAGTCGAGTCAGACTCAGAGCAGCCCTTTGGGCCAGGGTAGAGCTACCACTGTGCATTCCCAAGACTGTAATTCTTTTTTTTTTTTTTTAAGACTGTAATTCTTTAAAGGAGCAGACAGCTTGTTGTTCTCCTTCAGAATGCCTGCTAATTTAGAACTGCTAGTTTGGTGGTTAGCAGCCCACTGCCTAACCGCTAGGCCACCAGGGCTCCTTTTGTGCTTGTGCGAGGTCGAGCAAATACCATTAGCAACTAGAGAAGAACCTGGAAGAAGAAGAGCAGGGTGGGAACTGTGAGTCAATTTGGTCATTAGCACATTTCTGTGTTCACTTACTCTGTTCCTTCCCTTGGGTATTCAGTCAACAATTCTTCTTTGAACATCACCTCTGAGCCAGGATCTGTGATATGCTAATTAAGCTGGTTTAGGAAAGGGGTCTGCCTAAGTGACTCCTGCTTCCTGGCTTTTCCTGCTTCCAGATCCCCTCTCTTTACTTCCTTCCACATTAGAAGCACATCCTTACATGTGCAGCTGATCCCTAGTTCAGGACCGGAAGTTACGTGTTGGCATGCATGCATGCTCATAGCTCGCTCAGTGGGAGTGCAAAAAGTCAATTCCTTCAAGAGCCTAGCACAGTCTGTAAGTTTGGGATGGTGTTAAAAGTGGTGGGGTTGGTGTTAGTTCCCGTTGAGCCCATTCTGCACAGGATTCCTTCATGTGACAGAGTAGAAATGTCCCCATTGGGTTTCCTAGTCTGTCATCGTTACCAAAGGAGCCCCGGGGGGTACTTTAAGGGAATTGTTGGACTTTCAACTGCAAAGTCAGGGGTTCACACCTACCAGCTGCTCCGCAGGAGACAGATGAGGCCCTCTGCTCCCATGAAGATTTATAGCCTCAGAATCCCATGATTGGGTCGCTATGAGCCAGGGTTGGTTCCATGACAGACCCAAAGCCCACTTTCTGTCGAGTTGATTCCAACTCATGGTGATCTTATATACTTGTTGTTGTTGCTGTCGGGTACCATTGAGTGGTTTCTGACCCAAAGTGACCCTATGCACAACAGAACCAAACACTTCCAGGTCCTGCACCATCATCACATTTGTTCTCTGCCAGAGTTCATTGATGCAGCCACGGTGTCAATCCAGCTCGTTGAGGGCCTTCCTCTTTTGTGCTGCCCCTCCACTTTACCAAGCAGGATGTCCTTCTCCAGGCAATATGTCCAACATATTTGGGAGGCAAAATCTTGCCATATATGCTGTCAAGGGCACTCTGGCCTGACTTCTTCCAAGACAGATTAGGTTGTTCGTTTAGTAGTCCATGGCAGGGTAGAATTTTCCCTATAGGTTTCTGAGATATTATGTCTCTATAGGAAGAGATAGCTTCATCTTTCTCCCACAGTGAAGCTGGTGGGTTAGAACTGTTGACTTTGCATTTAGTAGCTCTGTGAGTAGCCCGCCATGTCACCAGAGGTCCTTTGCGTTTGATGGCAGTGGGGTGGAATGTTTACAATGGCAAGACCTTTTTCTCATGCATTGCTACTGACCGCGGTCTAAAGCCCAAGTGCTTAGCCATTGGGCCACCAGGATTCTTCGTGGTAAGGATGTGTTCCTGCCAAAGTTCATGAACACTACACAGCAGTGGGGTTTTGGAACTGCTAAGTAGTTTAGCTTAGGGACTGAGGCATTCATTACGCAGTCTGAGCCTTTGTCCCATGAACGAGTGGTACACTGCGCATGCTCAGAGGCTCAGGTTCCCAGCCAGGAAGGGGAGGTACACCTGGGTGTGTTCTGCACCTGAATTGGCCCAACAAGGCCAGGTGAATTCAGTTCAGCCAATGAGTTCAACCAGGGTCACCAGCACGCCCCACCTCTTGGAGTAATTTAAAAGGCAGGAGCACAGAGCAGACCTCGTGACTTTCAGGGAAGCTTCTAAGGAGATGCACATTTCTGAAGAGCCCTGCAAGTGCCTTTATAAACCTGAAACTTCTTCTAATTCTCATAAAACTCACTTGGATCACAAACTAGGCTTGGAGGTGAATGCTTTCTCGTGTGTAGCCAAGGAGCAAGGTATATCTCTATCCTGAGAGATCTCACAGAACCATTGATTGCCCTGGCATGTTTTGGAGTCCTGATGGTGTCATGGTTATACTTTGTGCAACAGTTTAAAACCACTAGCCACTCCACAAGGGAAAGATGGGGCTTTCTATTCCTATAAAGAGATACATCCTCAGTAACTCACAGGGGAATTCTACCCTGTCCTATAGGGTTGTTATGAGTCAGCATTGACTCAATGGCAGTGAGTGAGTGCCCTGGCAAGAATGCCTTGCGTATCTACATTGACTCTCAGTTTCTGGTTAGCTTTTCACCACTTCACCCCATGAACTTGAACTGCAGTGGATGAGGGTTGGGAGCTCTGGCTCTGGGGCTGCTTGCTTGAATTTTCACATCAGGGCCCTGCCCGTGATGGGACCTTTGACAGTTGGGCAAATGAGCTCAAGCCCGAGTTTCCTTTTCTGCAGCATAGACTGAGGAAGGAGATGTCATCCTTCTTGTGTGCTAACTGAATTTTACCAGTTAATATGAATTAGATCTTTCCACGAGGAAGATCAGGGAGAAGGGGGAAGGATGACGCAACTTGGATAGAGGTGAAGGCAGCATGAGGGGACAGAGAGAGATGAAAGGACCACCATGTCACCATTGCCTACTCTTAGTGAGGCTGGCTTGGAGTGCAGGAGACGGGGAGAGTGAGGACACGGGCTAAAGGCAGTGCTCATTCATTACTTCTGGGCAGAGTTCAGCCTTTGGCATGCTTGTTGGATGCTGGCGCTGTGTTCATCCAATGAAACTTCAAAATTCTGTCCTGTCATTAACCCTTTGTCTCTCCTTTGTTCACGATTTAGAACGTCTATTCTCGGGTTCTCTTTAGAGCCCCAGGAAATCAGAAGTCACAAGTCACTTCTGTTTACAGAGAGGCCCCCAGCATGCAAAGGCAGGAGGGTGTGTTAACAGCACACCGGTCCAGTGGCTGGTCACGCCCATGCAGTACAGTCTCCATCCCTTAGCTCAACAAGAGGAAAATCACCAAAGAAAAAAATTTTTCTTTTTCATGGATATTTACTTTTTCAGTTCCCTCCCCCACCCATACTCTGTGTGAATTACAATAGAACACGCACACACACACATACACACAATTTTCTGCCAGAATGTGTTACTCCAGTACATTCTACCCTCCTCCCTCACTGCCTCCTACCCTTTTTTCTCCTATCTACTTTCTTCCCATGACACCCAATGGACAGGTAGGGGAACTCAAAATAGACCCCAGTCTCAAATGTAGTTTAAAGCTCAATCACGCACTGCTATTGTGCCAGTTCTGACCCATAGTTACAGGATACAACTGTCCTTGTGGATTTCTGAAACAACAATTCTTTGTGGGAGTTGAAAGCTGCCCTTTCTACAGGAATGCAGCAGGTGCGTTTGAACTGCCAACCCTGCAGTTAATAGGCCAATGTGAAGGGATTTTGCCACTTTGCTACCAAGGATCCTAAAGGTAGCATGAGGAGAACATTTATTAAATCTTCCATGGTACACAGGCAAGGGGGAGACCTGAACTACAGCTCTCGGGATTCTTGGTGCCTCGCAGTGGACAGTTCCAGCCGCATCGGATCCAGGCTTCCCAAGATTTGCAGAGCCACCAGCATAGTCTTTGCTCCTCTCCAGGATTCACAATTGCTTCCTGGTTACTCAGGTATATAGTGGTTTAGTGGTTCTCTAATGCAATCATCCCATTTTGCAAAGAAGATGCTGATGCCCAGACCGGGGAGAAGATTATCGTAGGCCACTGAGAAGGACACCATCACCTCAAGTCCTTCTGACCCCCCACAAGTTTCTGCCAACAGCAATGAGCTCTGGGTTACCTACTCAGTCTTTTGAAGCCTTAGCCAGCTGATGCAGCTGCCAGTTGGATTGATCAGGGTATGTGACCCAGAGCTCCTTAGAACGCGCCCCACCCCCAAATGCAAATTTACTGCCATAGAGTTGATACTGATTCATAATGACACTATAAGACAGGGTAGAACTTCCCCTGCAGGTTTCTGAGACTAACTTTCCGCCTTTCTCCTGAGAAGTGGCTGGTTGTGTGGTGGTTTAGACCTTGCAGTTAGCAGCCTTTTAGCATGAGAGGTAGGGTCTCATTTCTGTTCTGATTATGCTCCATTTTCTGAGATGCCAGTGTCGAGGCTCCCCCCCTGCAGGTAGCTGTGAGATTTTTCTCACTAAACTGCGCTGGATGGGAAACTTGGGGCAAGTAGTGCATCGCAGCCAAGGAAGATCTCATTGACAATGCAGAACTTGAATAAGGCAGGAAGACACAGGAGTGGCCATCTGGCGGTGGGGAAAGTGTTCCAGGTAGGAGACAGTCAGTGCAAAAGGCCTTGTGATTGGGTTCTCCAAGCTTCTTCCTGGAACAGCAAGGAGACCAATGTGAGTGGGGCATGACACTCTGTGTAATGAGGAAAGATGATCAGTGTGTGGGCCTCCTGTATGATTGAGAAGCCAAGGGGAATTTTTAAACCCTAAGCCAGATTAATGCTCAAGGAAGCATCAGTCAAGACATCAAACGACACGTTGCATTGGCTAAATGTGCTACAACAGATCTCTTAAAAAGACTGAAGATCAAGGATGTTACTTTGAGGACACTGCCTGATCTTGTGCCAATTCTCGCCATGGTTGTTAGGTTGGAGTCCATTGTTGCAGCCATGGTGTCAGCCCATCTCCTTGATGGTCAGTCTCTTTTCTTGTGGACCTTCAGTTTTACCGAGCATGATGTCCCTTTCCATGGACTGGTCTTTCCTGATAAAATGTAGTAGCTACCAGATTGGATGTCATGCCTTTAGAACAGTGGTTTTCAACCTTCCTAATGTTGTGACACTTTCATATAGTTCCTCATGTGTGGTGCTACCCCCAACTATAAAATTATTTTTGTTGCTACTTCATAACTATAATATGGCTACTGTGATGAATCGGATGACCCCTGTGAAAGCATTGTTCGACCCCCCCCCCATGGGGGTCGCGACTCACAGGTTGAGAATCACTGCTCTGGAACATTTTCATCATAGAAGAGAGTTCGGTTGCACAGCTCTGAGTTAGAGGGTGAGACGGGTTATTTGACATTCATTTGCTGATGTGTTTGCGAACCCAGTGGAAACACTCGGGAATGAGCATCTTCTTTAGCCATTTTCCTGGATCATTCAAATGCCATCTCCCTGTGAATGCCTCACTCCATCCTTGGCTTTCCATACTTGCCATATGAAAATGGGATAATATTCAATACTTAGCATTATATATAACCCAATATTTGGTAGTCTGCCTCAAACAGATGCGAGTCTCTCTCTTTTTCTACTAATATTTAATTTTGATATGTGAAAACATACAAAGCAAAATCTGTTCCATTTCAACCCTTTCTGGACACAATGTTCAGTGACATTGGTCACACTCTTCATATTGAATTAACATTCTTGTTCTTTCTATTCTAGGTGTTTCCTTTCTTTTTACTTAATCTCTCTGCCACAACCCTCTCACATATATTTTGAATTATCTGTAGCCCATTTAGTTTTGTGCTGATTTTTTAAAGACTGCAATACTCAAGGATGCAATCCTTTAAGAGCTAAATTGTTATTTAGTTTAAAGATGACTTCAGGGGACAGTTTCAATTCAAGGTTTGAAGAGTAACTCAGGGTCATAGTCTCTGGGACTCTTCCAGTTAAGTAAGTCTAGATAATTAAAGAATTTTAAATTATGTTCCACAAGGTTCTCTCTATCAGCGTCCTTAGGAATCATGGTGCTATGGTGCCTGCTAACCTCAAAGTCAATAGTTGAAACCACCAGCCACTCTGCAGGGGAAAGAAAAGGCTTTCTGTTTCCTTAAAGAATAGCAAGCGAGGAAACCACAGGGGGTGTTCTATACTGAGTCAAAATTGACTCCATGGCAGTGAGTTTATGTTGTTATCGAAAAAAGAACACATTTTAATGGGGGCTTTGACAGATAATATAACAATCCATAAATCATTTAGATCAAGCGAGTTTGTACATATGCTGCCACCATCATTTTCTAAACACTATCATTCTACTTGACCCCTTTGATATCAGCTCCTGTTTTTCCCTCTTTCCTCAACCCTCACACCCTTACTAAATTATATATAAATAAATATCTTTATACACACCGTCTACTGTGTCCCTCTACTCATATTTCTGTTATTCGGCCCCTAGGCTGTGTGTGTGTGTGTTCCATTGTTATCAGTTCCCTTTTCCTCCCCTTCCCTACACAGCCACACTGTGCCCTCATGGTATCTGAGTCAGTTCGAGTTGACTAGAGAAGCACATTCATAAACACTCATGTGTCTTAAAAAAGCTTTATATAGAAGAATAATTTTATATTAAGAAAACATCCCAGCCCAGTCCAGACCACGTCCATAAGTACGAAATTAACCCATATATCCAATAACAGTGTGTACATTTTTTTCAGACTTATGCAACACATGCAATGACACCAAGTGCTGGAAGATCACAGGGCAGTCGGTGGAATGTCTTATGGACCCAGTGGAGGTGGAAAGTGGCATGGGTCTCCACATGACTCCTCCCGTTCAAGGCTATGGCTGCCGTCAATGTGGATCCATGTATCTTGTCAGCAGGAATATCAAGTCATGGGTGTCTCTCACCCCCAGGAAAGAATACAGGAGTTGCCAGAATCCTCAAGAGAAGGCCATGCCCACATTGAGACCTCACTGGCTATGGCCTGAGTGACAGCCTGGACTCCACTCCTATGCAAGATGATGGGAGATTAAAAAGCTACCACAGTATCGCTACTCCCATTACTGTTCCTGAGGATTTTATCTGTCCTGGATTCCGTGCGTGGTTGCTATTTTTTATGATTTTACTTTCAGCATCTATCTGTGGTGTCCCTGTTCTGAATGCCCTGATGCAGTATCTGTGAGTCTCCTGTGAGCAGGGACTGTGTTCTCTACATCTGGGTCTTCTTAAAGCTTTGCAAAATGTTGTCATTTGAATAACACTCAATACATATTTGTTGAAGGAATGGCATTGCAGGTGACAGTCAGTACCTATTCTCCCATCAGTTATATGGTTGGCGGTCTTTTTACCTCTCAGACATATAGCTGAATCATTACAATGTGAGGGTCTGAGCCTGGTTATATTATGGGGACATGTAGTCAAAAGACAAAATATGTTTGCCTAAAGCACCTTTTGAGTATGATGTTTCAATAAAATAAATTGGACAGATCCTGGCAGCAGACATGTTTCAGCCGCTCACAAGGTATGTGGCTTTGGGTAGTGTACCCTAAGCTCTGAATTCAAGGTAAGTAGTTTCAATGGTCAATATGCATGTGAGAGCTGGACAGTGAGTAAGGAAAACTGAAGAAGAATCAATGCATGTGAATGATGTGCAAACAATACCAAAAGTCGTCTGGGCTGTCAGAAGAACAAGCAAATCCCTCTTGGAGGAAGCACGGCCAGAATGCCCCTTAGAAGTGAGGATGGCAAGTCTTCATCTCACATCCATTGGACATGCTATCAGGAGAGACTGGTTCTTAAGAAAGGACATAATGCTTGTTAAAGTACAGGGGCAGCAAGAGGGAAGAAGACACTTGATAAGATGGATGTCCACAGTGGCTACAGCAATGGGCTCAACATGGACCAACGACTGTGGTGATGACACAAGAGCAGGCAGGGTTTCATTCCGTTGTACAGTTCCGGTCTCTGGTACAAAGGAAAATAAGTTGCCCTATTCTGTGGGGTCGAGGCTATTGTGCCTGCTGTGTATTTTGTCCTAAGGATTTGCAGTGTTGTTCTTTAAACAGTGTTGTTGTTATTAGCTGCTTTTCGGTCCATTTTGACTCATTGCGACCCCCATGCATTTCAGAGTAGAACTGTTCCATAGGGTTTTTAAGGCTGTGACCTTTTGGAAGCAGATATTCAGGCCTACCTTCCTTAGGCACCTCTTGGATTCTGGGTGGGATTTAACTGCCGACCTCCTGGGTGCTAGTCAAACACTACCCAGGGAGTCCTCCCACTGAATAGTGTGAGTGTATTCCCACCTAGGGTGCTCCTCTTCCAGTACTTGTTTGGACGGTATTCTCTTTTGGTCCATAGGGTTCCATGGACTCATTTTCAGTAGTACATCATCAGGTCTTTCTTCCCAGTGTGTCCTAGCTTGGATGCTCTGGTAAGCGTGTCCAGAGTGGCTTGCTCTGGTTATAATCGTAGTTGGTGACACTGCTTACAGCAATCACAGCTAGAGACAAATGACAACATGATGACAAACTGACAGATGGGTGGCAGCCTAGGGAAGGAATGATCAACACAACACAACCAGAGTGGAAATCGAGCTATGGAGTCTCTGAGAGTCCAGGCTCTTCATCCTGGCACAGCCTGGGGCAGGGCCTGGAGCCAGGAACTGTGGCTGCTGGGGTGAGGACCCCCAGCTTCCCCACCTGGCATTCCCTCCCCAAACACAGCTGGCAGCCTGTGGGAATTGTCTTTCCCCTTGCACATGACAGCACTGACGAGCATAACGCAACCCTGCTGGTGGTTAATGACTGGTGACATTATGAGGCCGCTGCCAACCTTTGGTTGGGGGAATTTGCCAATGCTCAGAAGTTGTTGGGCTCTAACGAAATGCAACCCCTGCAAGCAAGCACGGAGTCAAGTGCACGAGGTGTGGTGCACTCTGACATCCCCGCGTGACCGTGAAAAGCAGGCTGCGGAGCAGTGGTGGCTGCTGAGGCTCCTTTCTCCTGGCAATACTGGCGTGCTGAAATGGTGGGCTGATTTGCCATGGAAAGCAGGGTTTCATGGGAACTTGAGGATTAAGAATCCACATGCCTGCAATCAATATTGTATGTTCATCGTATAATTTACTTTGAAAGGGAGACGACACAGTTCTCCGAATTTTTGGGTGAAGTAAACCACTTTTCCAAAGGAGTAAGTGGATTTCTGTGTGTATAAATCATGCCCAGCACTTGGGAGTGCAGAGGAGGATATGGGAGGATGGTAAAGAAGAGCAGCAGGAGAGGACCTGAAGACCTCCTGTTTCCTCAGGGTCAGGGGCCAGGCAAAACCAATGTCCCTGGAACACCACTGTCTCTCTGGAATGGTATTAGCACAGCTTGTTCTTTGCATACTGTACTGAGTTCATTCTGACTCGCAGCGCCCCTGTAGGGAAGAATAAACATGCCCCAATGAGTCTCTGAGACTATAATTCTTTACTCAAATAGAAAGCCTCATCTTTTTTCCATGGAGGAACTGGTGGATTCAGAACTGCTGACCTCGTGGTTAGCAGGCCAACACCGAACCTACTATACCACCAGGACATTTCTGTTTAGCCTAGAGACTTTCAAATGGATAGAACAAGACCCATCCCAACCCTGTTCACGGCTATCAACCCCCCTTTCTTTGAAGTCCCCACTACATTCTGTGAAGTTCACCACTTTCTGTGTGTGTGTCTCTGTGTGTGAGAGAGAGTTATAAAAACAGGAACTTTGACCTATTTTAGAACTCTTGCAATTCCAGGGCTTGCTCAACAAAGCACGAATCCCCAGTGTCTTCAACCTGACTTGTCCCATGTGGAAATACACATTGGGGTTCCAGACACACTGAGCTAATGAGTGAGTGGACACTACTGTGCTATCTAAACAAACCCTGTGTGACAGGGCTGCACCTGCCTTACTTAATTGAATAACCAGGACCATTTTCTAAAATAGGTAATATCAACTTAATCTCCCTGCCATCGAGTCACTGCTGATGCATAGCGACCTTGTAGGACAGGGGAGAATTGCCCCCATGAGTTTCTGAGCCTGTAACTCTTGACAGGAGTAGAAAGCCTCATCTTTTCCTCACTGAGTGCTGCTGTTTTCGAACTGCTGAGTTTAAGGTTAGGGACACAATGTGTAACCCACTACACCACCAGGAGATGCTTGTGTCAACTTTCTATATACGAAAAGGAAATGTCGCCAGGTCCGATGCCATCTTTATGGTCACTGCTGTATGTGAGTCCAAAGTTGAAGGCCAATACATCTCAAGGAGAATCGCCTGCATATCCAATGACACATCCCCGCACCAAACCGGATTTCCTTTTCTACTGATCAGCCTTGCTTAATGACTTGGCCAAAGTGATCAAGCATAAATCCTCCCAGCCTCCCTTGCCAGGCACAGTGTGGTTTCCGAGAGCAGTGTTTCTTCTACAATGGGAGTGCTCATGCTTTTGCCACACTGGGCAGATTCTATGAATATTTTGACTTTTTTTTAAAACTTATTTGATCATAGAGCATGTTTCCCTTTTCCCTTTCTATGAGATGACAAAATTTCACTCACTTCCTAGTCATCCAAGGAAAGAGTAAACTTCCCTGCCCTGCCAGTGAAGGGCTTGGCCAATAGAATAAAAGTGGAAGGAGTTGTGTGCCACTCTAGATCAGAGGTTTTAAGAGAAATGGTCCTTTTGTTGCTTACCTATCCTTCAAGAGGCAGGAACCCTGGTTATATAGTGGTTATGTGTTGGGCTCTTAACCTCATGGGTCACATGCATGCAAGTCTTTCAATTTCAAAGCCTGATTGTTCCCCTGCACAAAGCTAACAGAGATAAGCAACAACTGCTTGTAGGCTGGAAAGATTGCCCGAACATAGTGTACTTTGGGGATTTCTTACTGCCAGGAGAAATACATTCGATGTGGCAGGTGATGGTCCTAGTATCTCTCAGCTGCCAATCAGAGGCAGGTTCTGAGCCTTCAGTCAGGGCCACTGGAGGAAGTGGCTCATGGTGCTGCTGCCATAGTCCATCCCAGGTCAAGCCCTCTGAGGTGCTGGGTTACAGAGTTTTGGATTGGCACTCAGTGAGGGCTGCTTCAAAGCTCTTTCCTTTCTTAAACTTGGTCCTGCAACCACATTCTTTCTGAAGGTCCTTGTCAGTAAGCCGAAATCCCAACCAATTTGCTAAGTCAGGACAAAATGCAAAATTGATGCTACCAAGAGACATTAAACCACCTACAACCTTTTAGACCATGTCAACAGATCATCTGTAGCCTCAACTGCAGAAACATTTCACTAAATCCTCTCTGTTTCTCCACAAAGATTAGGAATGCCCTTCTATCTTTTAAAAACAGATATTGGTCTGGCACCACTTCGGTTCCAGCTGAGGTAGTGGATTCACCTGAGCTAAGCTCTAGAGAGGATCACTTAATCTTCATTCAAGATATATGTCATGAGGACTGTAGATCATGCAGGGACTGCACAATCCCTCTGTGTCGGCAGCGGCTGCATCACGGTCTAGCCCATTGGGAAGACAGACAGACCCATGGCAATTATAAGGCAAGATGCTGAGGGTGCTGGGGTGGTCTAGGGATACAGGAAAGGAACTATTGGGAATGGAGGCAATTATGAAGGGTTCTTTTTTCCCATGGACCAAACCCATGCCAGTTGCCGTGAAGTTAACTCTGATTCATAGGGACTCCTTTGGGCCAGAGTAGAACGACATTCTGTTGTTTTTTTCTATAACTGATTTTGCTGTTGTTTGAAATGCAGCACCAGGCCTTTCTTCAGAGACACTTCTGGCTGGGCTTGAAGCTCCAACCTATGTGTTAGTAGCCCAGTATGTTAGCCAACTGCACTACCCAGGGACTCCTCCATGTGACTAAAGAATGACTTAAGGACTTCCCCCACAGACCCAAACCAAAACCAAATCCACTGCCATGGGGTTGACCTCATATATGGCACAATAGACTGGCTCTGCTGATTTTCAGAATTGCACATCTTTACTGGAGCAGAAAACCCTCATCTTTCTCCCAAGGAGTAGCTGGTGGGTTTGAACCATTAACTTTGCCATTAGCAGCAGCCCAACTCTTAACCCATTATACCACCAAGAGTGGTTCAATTTGGAAAAATAGTATGTGATCACCTATCTATGAAGGGAAACCCCTCTCATAGAGTGCACTTACACAAATGAGAAAGAAATGAGTCCCCAAATGCCTGTCTTAATCAACAATCTGGGGAAGGGTGTTCTGGGAAGCAGCTTTCAAATGTTCCTGGAGATTTTAAAATAAATCAACCTAATCCCTGTTTTAAAGAGCCCTGGTGGTACAATGGCTAAGGACTGGGTGGCTAAACAAAAGGCTGGTAGTTTGAACCTACCCATGGGCTCTAAAGGGGAAAAGACCTGATGAGCTGGTCCCATAACGATCTCAGCCTAGGACACATTTGGGTGCAGTTCTACTCTGTCCAGTAGGGTCACTATGAGCTGACATCAACTTAAAGACACACAGCACGTTTGACTCTGCGTTATTTGTTGATAGAGTTTGTGCAGAGCATTCTGAGTAGAAAACAGACTCGGGCATCTGACATCAACCAGCAACAGTCTCTATCCTTGAGAAAGACTGTGGAAAGGGATGAGGAGGGAGCTTCCAAAAGCGTGTGGAAAATGATATGAAAAAATAATGGAATTGTGCCTTGAGCTTTGTGAAGCTCTCTTCATGAGAGCTAGTCCTCCATGGAGGTTTCTAAAAAAGTGAAACACGAAGGAAGTGGCTGGTAAGTCCCACTGAACAATTCCAGGGGAGATTGGGTCTTGACTCAGAGTACTTGAGCATTCTGGCTTATTCCTCCAAATAGCAAATCAGACTAGACCAGGTTCTGAGACTCAGGGAAGGCAAATAAGACACACCAGGCCCATGATTCAGACTTATGGGGAAAGTCACACTGGAGAGGGAAGGCCTCTTTACCTTGTGTGCCTGACAAGTGTCTCATTTGCCTCATCTAAAACCCAGCCCTGGAAAAAAAGCTAACAGTACCAGCTTCAAACTTGTGTTTGAATCTTGTCTCTGTCACTTATTAACTTATCCACCTTAAATCCCTTCCTCTAGTTTTCCATCTGTAAATGAAGCACAGTTCCAATCATAGGGCCTTCAGCAAATGGCTATTATTAGCTAGGCATGCACTCCTGTGTTCTAGGCGAGAGTTCTCAGCCAGGTTTTTGTGGGAGCTTGTTCTTCAGGGTATTGTCATAGATGAGTGTGTCACCCAGATTCCTCTCAGGGCCAAGAGACTGATTTCCCCAGCTGCTGAGAGAGCCACTGATAGAAAAGGTCCCAGCTGTCTGGCCCCTATCGGGATTGCCTCAGCTGATGAGAGCTCATCCATGGTCTGCTCCTTCCCAAACTAACCTTCATCCAACGACTTGTCAATGTAGGGGTATAAATGGCATAGTGGAGGCATTTGACCCCCCTGTAACTTCACAAAAGGCAATGGAGGAAAATCAAGATAAACAGCCCAAGGCTGATTCCTATGAGACAGAGATCAAAATGCCTCCACCCTCCTTTCTTTTCACAGTTTCTGACACCAACCATCCGTACCATGACACTCTCTTCTTCTCTGCTGGGTTTGATAATCCTTAAGTGGCAATGGCCACACAGAACTCGCAAACAATACTTATTTTTCTGGGGTTAATTGGGGACCTAGCAGGTGACAATTCAGGATCAGAAATGACTGGGGATATAGTTCTTCAGTCAGGACAGTCTCTTCCCAGTGGTGTCCAGAGGCAGAACTTTTTCTGGTCCTTGGCCTGTGCCCTGCAGCTCCTTGACCTCTGCTCTGCTTGGGACCGTGTGCAAAGTTCTTTCAGCTCTGCTGATAGGTGCGTTGAGGCAGCCCGCTTTGTCTGGAAGCCTTGACCCAAAACACTCAGCTTTCTCATTCTGTGTGCTGGCGAGCTCCCTGTTCTGGGGTCTTGGTGCTGCTGCCTCTGCTTCCATGAGCTATTTATCTGCCACTGTTTTTCAGTGTCTCCTGATGCATCCAGTGTCAGGGATCTCTGTCTCCTGGACAGAGGTGGTGCTCAGAGTAATAATCCTGGGTCCAAAGAGCTCACTCCACTGCTGGCTCGTCTTTCTCGGTGCTCTTGAAACTCCACTTTCTGTGTCTGAGTTAACTCACCCAGGATGACCATACCGACCAATCCCCACATTAGGGGTCTACAGGTCTTATTTGAATGGTCTCACCTCTTCGAGGATGCCATGCACTTTACTGATATTATTAGCATGCTATCTACTTCCCTCGGTGGCATAGTTCCACCCTGTCATTGGTAGGCGTTACAAAGACTATAGCTAGAGGAGAACTAGTAAGCAATTTGCTGCAACACATTAGGCTACAAAGTCCCAGGCTACTGGTCACCACTTGGCCAGGTCCCAGTTACAGAGCTCCCTGTGATGGCTCCTTTTGCATATCAATGTGGCGAGGCTATGGTGCCCAGTTTTTTGGTCAAACAAGCATTCATCTATTTGCTCTTGCTTTTTAAACATTTTATTAGGGGCTCATACCACTCTTATCACAATCCATACATATACATACATCAATTTTATAAAGCACATCTGTACATTCTTTGCCCTAATCACTCTCAAAGCATTTGCTCTCCACTTAAGCCCTCCGCATCAGGTCCTCTTTTTTTGTCCCCGCTCCCCATCCCTCATGAGCTCTTGACAATCCACAGATTGTTATTTTGTCATCTCTTGCCCTTTCCGGAGACTCCCTTCCCCCCTTCTCTGCCGTCCATCTCCCAGGGAGGAGGTCACATGTGGATCCTTGTAATCAGTTACCCCTTTCCAACCCACTCACCCTCCACTCTCCCAGTATCACCCCTCACACCCCTGGTCCTGATGGTATCATCCACCCTGGATTCCCTGTGCCTCCAGCTTCCATATGCACCAGTGTACAGCCTCTGCCCTATCCAGTCCTGCAAGGTAGAATTTGGATCCTAGTAGTTGGGGAGAGGAAGCATCCAGGATCTGGGGGAAAGCTGTGTTCTTCATCGGTAATACATCGCACCCTGACTGACCCATCTCCTCTCCTAAAGCCCTCTATGAGGGGATCTCCAGTGGTCGACATTTGGGCCTCTGGTCTCCACTCTGCACTTCCCCCTTCATTCTCTATGGTATATATATATATATATATATATATATATATATATATATATATATATATATATATATATATATATATATATCCATATACACACAGAGATATATATACATATATATATTCTTTTTTTTTTTGCATGATGCCTTATACCTGGTCCCTTTGGCACCTCGTGATCGCACCGGCTGGTGTGCTTCTTCCAGGTGGGCTTTATTGCTTCTGAGCTAGATGGCCGCTTGTTCACCTCATCTATTTGCTCTTATGAAGGAGTTGGTCTCAAGCAAAATAGAATACCTTCCATAATGTGGGAATGGGTAAACCTATCAGCCAAAGGCCTTCAGTGCAGAAAGGGAGTTTCCCTAGGGTGTGTTCTGACCATTCTTATTCTTGTCTTTTCCCATCACCTAACCTATGGATTTTAGGATGAACATCTACAGAGCTCTTTAGGCTGTTGCCTGACCTATGAATTTGGAACTTGCCATTTCCCTATGTGAGCCAATTCCTAGAATAAGCCTCACTCTCTGGGGCTCTGGGGTCGTAGTGGGTGGCCCTTTGGGCATTCAACAGCAAGGACATCAGTTTAAAAACACCAAGGGCTCCTTGAGGGAAAGATGAAGCTTCGTAATCTCCTGAAGAGTTACAGTCTCCAACGCCCAAAAGGTCAGTTCTATACTGTTTTACACAGTCACTTTGAGTCCACCTTGATGGCAATGAGTGGCCGGTGCAGTGGTTAACCATAGGAGCCCTGGTGGATATATCAATATCTCCAGTTACAGCTATATAACTGGTTTGGTTTCTCTAGGGAACACTGACTATGACACTCTCCATAGGCAGGGCTGAGACCTCTGTTGAGATTTCCCTCTTGTGCCCTTCCTTGATTCCCCCCACAGGTGCTTATTCCCTGCGCATTCCTCAATAAATGTCAGGAATCCAGAGCTAATTCCATCACAGTGTCTCCTTCTTGCAGGGAGTCTGAATGGCTTCCGGGGAGTATGAACTGCAGTCTCCATCCAACTTCCTCCTTCTATTTCTATGATCTGGATCTTATTTGGGGCTCATTTGGTTGTAAACAGGTAAAGAGACCAATACTTGGAAGAGAGAATCCTAGGAAAATGGAAAGGTGGGGAGAACAAGAGGACAGCTGGCTCTGTCGACCGTTCCTGACCACCACTGGCATGTTCCTGTGTTCTTTGTGTCTGTCTCTCAGGGCACATGCTGTAATCTCGCAACATAGACTGCCTCCTCCACGTGGCGGGACATGTGCTTCTGAATTATGCTTCTTAGATGCCAGGCCACTTGCAAAAGCGGGACTTTCTTTTTCGTTTTTTGTTTGGAAATGCTCCAGAAAAAGCGTCTAGTTGACACATCTTATGTCAGTGTCTCCACTGGGCCAATGAAAGCAGCATTGTGACCGTATTGAAATGTGATGTCTTCCCCAGGGAACTGATGTTTCAGCCAGTGAGGTAGTTCACAGGGACAGATAAGAAAGGGGGTTGGGACAGATTAAAATAATAATAATGTCTATTTGCAAAGAATAGGGCCTTATTATTTTTCGGATGCCCCCATCTGAACACCCTACCACTGAATATAGGCAGGAGGTAGGGCCCACCTGTCACTCAAGCAGCTAAAAATGTACAGCACTTGCTGTAGCAGCTGCTAATGTGCCCATGTATTAGCATTTGGCACCCACCACTCCCATAAATGCCAATGGTCTCACAGGAAGCACATGTAACTCCCCACACAGGGAACAGTCATTGAGCAGACAGGGGAGTTGACATCCTCCAGGACCTAATGCCACTTTAACCAATGACACATGAGGATAGGTGGAGCCACACTCCAGTTCCCTCAGCCTTTGGGTGGGACAACGACAAGAGGATTTATACTGTCTCTGGGAACCTACTCAATGACATTTCTTTATCGGCCTCTTCCCTTTGCTCTATCAGTATTACCCTTCTCCACTGGTCCTTCCTGGAGGCACCTCCCAAGGAAACAATAGTCTAGCTGCCATTCCAATTCTAGTAGATTCCAATTCTTGGTGACCGCATTCATGTGAGTCAATCAGAACTGTGCTTTCTGCAGATTCTTTCTCTCCCCTTTTTAAGAGTAGTTTTAAGGACACTGTGAAAGCTTTCCACCATCCAGTTCCAGAACATTTTCATCGACCCTGCAGCCATTAAGCAGTCATTCCCCATTGCCCCTCCCACCCCACCCTGGGAAACCACCAATCTACTCTATGGCTCTACAGGATTTACCTGTCCAGCATTTTTGCTCTAAATGGACTCACAATACATGGCATTTGGTGTTTGGCGTCTTTCACTACATGTCTTGCGTTCACCTGTGTTACAGAGTCTGTCTGAATCAAAGGCCTTAGTTTTCTTGTGGCAGACTATATGTATATCCCATTCTGTGTAGGTCATATTTTCTCTATTCTTCTACTGATGGGTATTGTTGGCTTATTGTTTACCTTTTGCCCATAATGATTAGTGCAGCATCCATCTGGGTACTCGTCTTTCATTCTTTTAGATATGCACTTGGGAATGGACTCCCTGGATCAGCTGGCAAGGGTTCATGACCAAGTGGGTTATGTTGGGCTGCTAACCATAAGGCCAGCATTTTGGACCCTTTAGCTACTGCGAGATAGAAATGCTCTCATAATGATCCACAGCCCCCCAGACCCACCAGCCGCAGTTCTACTCTGTCCTTTTGGGTTGCTGTGAGTCAGAATCAACTCGATGGCAGTGGTAGTGATGAAGCCAGCGACTTGAGAGTGGAACCAGGGACCGTGGAGAATTCTGGCAGTAGCCATGGTGTCCTCACTACCCAGATGCCAGCAGCCACCAGTGAACAAAGGAGGCACAAGCAACATTCTCGCTGACTTCATGCTGGTGACCCAGCTGCCCCTGCTTCCTCAAATGCCATTTCCTCAGCTTTACTGGCAAGGGGGTGTACTCCCTATTATCATGTCACCAACTCTTTCAATGGTCCACCTAGCCAGGTGTGATTCCAGACACTGTGCAGCCACCATCAGCGCAGGTGGCTGCCCACCTCATTTGTACACATGCAAAGAATGTGATCATTCTAGGCACTGGTGTCCTTAGTCATCCTGGTTGGTATATTTACATCCCTCGGGAGCTGGGTCAGTGAGCAAGCACTTCTCAAGGTGCCCATATGATCTGTGTACTGAGAGTGCCAGCCCAAGGATCTGACTTGCCACCCACAGTGAACGCACCTCTGAGGCAAAGGGGAAGGCTTCTTTCTAACTGGGAGACCAGCAGGTCTTCTGTAGACATCACTCCCCTGCAGCACTCTGATCCGAGGCCTTTCATATTCCAAAGAGCAGCATTAAGATTCCCATCTGTCACCCAGTCAGACTCACATGTGCGAATTCTCTTTTCAGAGCAAGACAGCCAATGCAGTGAGCTGGGTAAAGGGGCAGTCTCACTCTGAGGAGACTCAGCCAAGAGTGTAGGGACAGGGAGTGAAATGTGCAGCTTCCAGCTGCCACCCAAGCCTCCTTAGTGCAGTGGCATGAGAGCAAAGAGATAGTCCTTTGTGACTCTTTGATCTCCTTCCTGGCCTTGGTGGAATTAACACTGCTCAGTGCCAGTCTCTTCTGAATATATGGAAAAGATAGCTCAGAAAAGAGTAGAGTTAAATAAGAGCAGGACAGAGTAAGGTGGCTTCATGGTTGCATTTGTGTGTCTCAGAGCCCATCCTGGCTCACAGTGACCTCTGTGACAGAGAAGAACTGTTCCACAGATTTTTCTAGGCAGAATTTTAGGGAAATGTACCTAGCAGCACAGTGGTTGCATGTGCGGCTGTAACAGAGAGACTGGCAGTTTGAACTCACTGATCCCCATTGAGAGAGTGAAGACGTGACTGCCTGCTCCCATGAAGACTCCTATCCTGTTGTTGTCTGTCCATTTGTGGTGCTGTGGTGAGTTGTGTGTTACTGAGATGCTGGAAGCCACGTGACTGGTATTTCAAATTCCAGCAGGGTTACCCGAAGTGAAGAGGTGTCAGGGAAACTTCCAGGCTAAGAACAGAATACAAAGAAGGGTTCCACTGCCCACTTCAGAGGAAGTAGCCGCTGAAAACCCTTACACTATAGCACAGTGTGCTTTTCCTTCCCGTCACAGGGAGTCAGAATCGCCTCAATGGCACATAACAACCAACAACACCTTTGAGGAGGGAAATCTCCTTCACAAAAGTTCGAATTCTTTAACAAAATATTTTGTTCATTCACATTTTTAATTATGCTTAAATTTATGTCTACTTGCATTACATCTCATAAAAAGGCATAAGAATTGTTTTTGCACTGTTTAAAACTAAATAGAAGATAGTGAAGGTGAAAAATAGTTTTCGTGAATGTTGCTTTGAAATACAAATGGCATTGTCCTAAGAAATATAAATGAGTTAATTTTTTTAAATCATTTTATTAGGGGCACATACAACTCTTATCACAATCCATACATACATCAGTTGTGTAAAGCACATCCGTACATTCATTGCCCTCATCATTCTCAAAACATTTGCACTCCACTTAAGGCCTTGGCATCATGTCCTCATTTTTCTCCGCCCTCCCTGTTCCCCCCTCACTCATGAACCCTTGATAATTTGTCAGATCTTACATTTTTTGTCTCCCTTCACCCACTTTTCTGTTGTCCATCCTCCAGGGAGGAAGTTATATGTAGATCCTTGTAACTGAGGTCTCAGAGCAGCTGGGTGTGATGCAGGGGAGGCTCTGGAAGCAGCTGAAGACACTGTGGGAGTTGGCAGCCCAACAGTGAGGGTCACTGCATCCGGGGGTACGAGAAAACTGGCTGGGGTTGCGTATTCCCCTAGATGCTACCCCTGCCTTGAAGAGAACCGTGACAGAGGCCTGTAGACATGTGTCAGGAAAAGATGAGTCCTTCACTGTTTCCTCTTCCCACAAACCTTTGAGGAGAGCCTGCAGGGCAGGGGCTCAGCTCCCTGGATCCAGTCACCTGCCCTTCCCCACAGCCACACCCTCGCCAGTCCCAACTCCCCCTGCCCTGGGTTTGCTTCTTGAATCCAGAGGAGCAGCCTGGGCAAAGACCATGAAGAACCTTGTCCTTCAGGCAGCCCCTTTGATTGGGTCCCTTGTCCTGCAGAGTGTGGACACATGCACACTAACTGTTGGGGGACTCAGCTGTCACCACAGGGGCCAGGATCTGAAGAGGATGCTGGCACTGCAGGGCTTCCTGAGGGAAGCCGAGGACTTGCAGAGCTGGCTGAGCAGCCAGCAGCTGGTGGCCAGAGCAGAGAGGACTATGAGCACACCCTAGTGAGGAAGTGGCTAGGGGCAAGGAAGGTGCCCTGGAGCCGAAGGAAGACGGGTGGTGGAGGTGGGGCTGCATGCACAAGGGGCTGATGGGGAACATCAGTCTGGACTGAGGACAGCTGTGGCTTCCTATTCCCCTCTCTGCGTAGAGGGGCAAATTCTGTGGCTGTCCAGTCTTGCCCTGCACAGTCACTCACTGAGGTGTCTCACAACCACACCAGCCAGTGCCCCCTGGGACCCTTCTCCTCTCTTCTCAGCTCCTCTTAACCAAGTTTGCAATGTTTCAGCACCAAGTGAAGATGGGTGGCCACCAGGGGGCAGCCTGCCCCACTAGCGGAGAGCCTGCTGGAGTGGCGGCCCAGCACTGCCCCCAGGGCCCAGCAGTGGTGACAGGACCTACAGTGAGTACCAGCAGCCTGGAGCAGGGGTGAGTTTGGGCGAGGTGCTGGGCATGGGCTGGAAGGGCTTCCAGGGAGACCCTTGCTGTGCTGCGGCTCTGCCAAACCCCTGAGAGGTGAACTTGCTTTCTGTGTGCCCACATTGGGGGCCCGGGCCACGTGTTCCAGGGAGCAACTTGTGCAGCCTGTAGCTTGGGACCCCATGTCAGATGACCTTCAGCAAAGCTCAGCCTTTGAGTTCTGGGCTTCTGGCTTCAGGGCACGGTGAGGGCAGCTGCTGGTTCTGGCCCAGCTGCAAGCAGCCTGGCTGTACCTGGCCCTTCTGGGGACTCCAGATAGCACTGGGGAAACTGGGTGCACCGAGAGGCTGGGTTACTTGCTAGAGACCACAGCTAATTAGCAGTGAAGTTGAGACCCGATATGGCCCTCACCATAAAAAGGAAGTGTTTTCTGCCCTGGTGACCCTTGGCCTTCCCTGAGGTCAAGGGTGACCATAGCAGCCATATGAAGAGTGTCAGAAGCAGGGCACAGTGACTGCCTCAACCTCCCCACTCTCCCCTGCCGGGGCTCTTCCAGTCTTGGCCTAGTGCCTCTATTGCTGGGGAGCAGACTAGAGAGTCCCCCACCCCTGCAGGACCCACAACCTTCCTATCAGTGCCAGCGGATCTGAGAAGGCACAGTCTGGCAGGGTATGACCAGGCTCCCTGGAAATGGTCCCATTGAAGATCTGGAGAGCAGACCGATTGTTTTCCTTTGATTGTGTTACAGACACCTTACAGGAGAGAAGGACGTTTATAGATCACTGTCTACAGTTTCTGACCTTCAAAGCACTCAAATCATTGCCATCGAGTCGATTTCTATCATCGAGGCCCTGTAGGACAGCACACGACGGCCCCTGTGTCGCTGAGGCTGTCACTACGGGAGCAGACAGCCGAGTCGCGTCTTTGTGATGGGTTTCAGACCACTGACCTTGCCATGAGCAGCAGCCCAAGGCATGCCTTTTTCTGACCTTGGGTTTGACTAATATATATATATACACACATATAATGCACATATATATATGAATTTTAATATACAGGGTTTTGTTTTTAGTGGAAACATGCAGAGCAGTTTAACAATTCATACACATTTTGTTTGCAGCCCTCATAATATAACACAGCACTCTTCTTGCCTTCTCCCTGGCCCCTCCCTCCCTCTTGAACTTTGAGGGCAAATGCTCCCCTTTGCTCTGGGAAGCACTTGCCTCACAGGTGCCATGCGTTCACTTTATCAGCTCGACTATTGCTTGGGCAGGGGTGATTTCCGGAGCTGGGCTCTGTTTTGAATTTGAAGGGCCCTGGTCTCGGGGTTCCAGCAGTCCCTGTCAAACTTGTAATGCCCTCTCTTCATGAAGTCACCTTCCATTGGCTTTCAAGCTGTGCACAAGTTGCCAGTTTGAGCTCAACCAGAGCAGTTTGAGGCGGTGGCTGGGCACCATCTAACTCTCCTGGTCTCCAGGACAAGGATGGAGGGCTGTGGTGTTGGGGGTCCGTTAGTCCTGTGGACTGCTTTACTTCAGTTTTTTATTTTCTTCACTCGTCAACTCCAGATGGGGAGAGAGGGGATCCTAGTTGCTAGAGGTGGCTTTGCAATGGAGACAAACATTTTATACTAAAGTGAGATTCTTACGTGACATTTGCGTGACTGCAGCAGCCCCTGCTCATCTTCCTCCGTACTCACCCTAGCTGACCACCTTCCTGCCTCAGAGGATGGGGCACTCCCTCTGCCTGTCCACCCTCAGGTCCTCACTTTCAGTCCCACAGGATCCTGTGGTATCAATCCCCCCCTATCAGCCCCACCCCCAGCCTACACAAGGATTACAAACCCTTGCTCCACTCAGATTCTCTGTAGCTAGTGTCACCTCCCCTGTGTTCCTCAGAGTGTGCTCTGCACCCATGAGATTATTGATTGGTTTCCACCCATAGTGACCCTCTGTGTCCCACAGGGCTTGCTCTGGGGGCAGCTCTCAGAGGGCGAAACCAGGAAGAGGAGGGGAGGGAGCAGTTGGGCAGAAGAAGCTGTGATGGACCCCACAGAGCCAGACGGCCCATGGAGGACAGGACCCTGTGGCTGTTTCCCCGAAGGGGTGCCCCTCAGGGTAGATAAATGCTCTGGAGACCCCACCACAGGTGGAGGCCCCTCGACCCCTCCTCAGTCCCGCCCTCCGCACCCTCACCTACATTTGGAGCTGGGTGAGCTTCTCCTCATGGGCCGCCAGCTGCCTTTCCAAGTCCTGGTGCCAGGCATGTGGCCCTCTAAGGGGCGGATCCCTGCTCACTCCACAGTAAGGGTCTAGCAGGAGGTCCTCTCAGGAGGCCAGCCAGACCTCGGCCTGACCCAGCATTCCACGCAGCTCCTCCTAGTCCTGGCTCACCTGGCAGTGCTCCTGGTGAAGGGCCTAGGCCGTCCGGAGCTCCTGCAGCTGCCTGTCCAGCTCCCGGAGACACTGTGACCTGGGGGGCAGAGGGCTGTTGGGAGGGGCGCAGGGTGTCGCCTGGGTGGGGCAGGGCTGGGTTACCATGGAGCAGGGAGCAGCAGGAAAGGGAGCTCTGGCCACGCACCACCCTGGCCCTAGCCCTCAGCGCACACATCTCTGGGGCCATGACGTGGCTGGTGTCCAGCAGCTGCTACCCCGCCGGCCGCACTGCCTGGGCTCTCAGGCAGAGCTCCTGCCCCAGTGTCTTCTTGGCCCCAGCTGGCCCTTCTGAGGATATAGACTACCGCCTGCTTCTCTTGAGCCTGAGTGCTGGGTGGGGGACAGGGCATGGGAACAGGTCTCAGGGCCAGAGGGCAGAACAGGGAGGAGGCAGGGAAGAGCTGGGTGCCCCCACCCGCATGGAACAGAGCGAGCCCCCATCCAGGTGGGGTGGCACATACAGCAGTTCCTGGCAGTGCCTGAGGAAGGTGTGGCCTTGGCTACCCACTCCAGCTGCTGGCCGTTCTCCCAGGGCTTCATGTTCAGGTGGCCCAGGCCTCCAGCACCTCAGCCAGCTGCCCGGCCAGGCCCTCCTTGACCGCAGGGTGTACCTGGATGGCCTCCATCCCCATCTGAACCACCACCTCGTCCACAGCCACCAGCTCCCTCTGCAGCTGGCAGAGAGCAGGCTGAATGCTCCTCCACCCAGGACTCTGCAGGCCATCCTGGCTGTACCCCAGCCTAGGTCAAGCCCAGGCCCGTCACCCCCCATCCCAGAGGGGGAAGGGGTGGGCTGCAGTCCTGCCTGGGGTCAGCTGGGGGTGAGGGTTCCTCATCCATCCATTGCCTACAGAAGAGGGGTTCTTGCGGGGGGGAGGGACTGGGGCCCTCCCCTGCAGGAGGCGGTGCTGGCGCTGCAGGACCTCCACAGACACCAGGTCGTGGCCAAGGACAGCACCCTCCACCAGGACCACCTTCTGCATGTGGCCCCACAGCTCGAGCGCCGCCTTGTGGAAGTCGAGGGCACAGCGGGAAGGAGGGCCAGCAACTTTCTCCCTGAGAACAGGGCCACCTCCTTTTGAGCAAAGACTGTTGCTTGGGGATTTGTGGGGCTTTAACACGGAGGGAAATAGGACGAAGACTCTATTCCCTAACTTATAACAGGGAGAATCTGGAAAGCTGGTATTCCACGGTAGGAAAGCCTCTACTTTGGTAAGTTAGAGGTAAAGTCCAAGTACATTATCCTGCTTTAAAAATCATTCCCACGGATTCTCCGTTAACAGCTAGGCTGCCATAATGTGAGCACATGGCTGATTGTATCTCTGTGTAGAAGCAGATATGATCCTTTTGCCCTCTCTTCCCACCGTGACACCCAACCCCACTTTTAGCTTCCCCCAATGCAGGTATTAGCTTTCCTCACCTTGGTGAGCTCAAGTACAGGGGCCTTACGATAGATACCGCCCACATTGTGACCATGTCACTACTGAAGAGGTGTGTCTCCAGGCTCCCTATACACGTCCCAAGATAGCAAAGGTTCCACTTCTCCCAGTTCCACGTGGTCCATCAAAGGAGCTGAAGTGAGCATGCCTAATAAAACATGTCTGACTCTGTATTGTATCTCTCGCCCCTGTCTTTCCTGTCCTCTGTGACTTTACCATGACCTTTACCTATTATCATCGCTGTACATTCGCGCCATCTGGCCCTTAGGTAGTTAGAAGATGGATGGTTTCCTCTGATCACAGCAGGTTCCTGATGATGCCCGGGGGCCACAGGCAGGGCCCGAGGGAGGCAAGGGTCTTGACACGCATGTTGGGTGGAAGGCAAAAAGATGGGGAGCCCTGAGCACATGAGGACGGCGGCTCAGGGAGCGAGTGGGCTGCCTGTCAGGGGGTCTGCCTGTAGCACCTCCAAAAGTCAGTGAGGAGAGGGCTGGCCCCGGGGTCACCCAGCCCCAGGATTTCGGTTGCAGGACCTGTCAGTTGCTCTGTGCACTGAGACACCAGATGCCGAGCAAGGAGGGTGTGGGGAGGGGAGGCAGGGAGCTCTAAGAGTGGCGGTCAGCAAGAAGACCAGCAGGGCCTGTGCCCCCAACGAAACTGCGGCCTGTGCTCAGGGAGCATTGGGAGAGCCCACTTCGTGACCTGCCACAAGGAGTGACCTGCGCTGAACGACTCCAAACTGGGGGCAGGAAAGAGCGTGGTTGGACGGGGAAGGCTGATTGATGCTGGGAGCTGGAGTCAGCCATGCCCCTTCATACAAACATGTGCACACGAGAATACACAGAAGTATGCATGCACACACCCACAAGCCCACCCCTACACATGAGCACACACACACACGCACACACATGCACACACATCTGGGGTAGGCCCCTGTGTCCCGAACCCCTTGGCTGTCACTGGCCTGTTCCTCTGGGCACCCACCTCTGTGCGGGCTTTCATTGCCTTGTCCAGCCTCACCCATGTGGCCTCAACGCCGCTCCTGTGGACTTGACTCTGGGCCATGGAGCTGGGTAGGCGAGTTCCAGGGCACCTGCCAGCTCCCTCAGGGCCTGCACCCTTGCAGCCCCACACTCTGCCCTTTCTCCCGGAAGACCTTGAACTTCTCTTCCAGCATCTGCCAATGGTGGGGCTGGAGAGGGTCAATGTGGATGGAATTCAGGCAGCTCCTAAAACTCACGAAAGGGCCAGCTGGCCCCAACAGCTCCCACATCCCTCAGCCCTGGTTCTAGAACTCTGCAGGGCATCTCCTGCCCCCTCAGCCCACCCAGCATCTACCCTACCCTCCGTTCCTCCATCCACTTCCCCAGCACGACTCACTTCCACACCCTCCAGGTCCTGCCCACACTGTCTCTGGAGAGGACCCGGGTTCAGGAAACCCAGGGCAGCCCCTGCTGTGTGCAGCCTGTGGAGGAGGCAAACCTGGGTCGGTGGATCAGGGAGCCTGGTCACAAAGCCCACTTAGCAGGGTCACTTTCCCAAGCCAGGGGCTCCCTACAACTGCAAGGGCGTTCTGGGAAGAGTTGAGCTGGGCTGAGGATGCCCTGCACAGCCCCAGGCTGACCCAGGTCACAGTACAAGCTACTGCGTTTCCAGCCCAGATGGAGCTTAGGCGAGATAACGATTTGCCCATGATCCTAGCCCAGAGGCTGGCCCGGAGTCTCAGGGGCCCTGCATTTGCTGCATGCAAGAACCATGGAGGGGTGCAGCTTCTACCTTTGAAGGGTGTGCAGTCTCCTCCAAACACACAGCATGCCTGGGTGGCACACAACGTGGCTACCTGCAGAGTGCCGGGCTTTAGAATGACCCCACCTGCTGACTCATGGGGATCCTCCAGAGGGTTTGCAAGCCAGTAAATCTTTCCAAGAGCAGGGAACCTCTTCTTTCTCCTGAGGAGCAGTTAGTGGGACTGAACCAGGCAACAGCCCAACACTTCCCAAGCAGGCCTCCTGGAGCATCGGTAGAGCAAGGGGTAAACTGCTAGTGATAATGGGCTCCTGGGAGGAGAGTTTGCAGAAAGGCCTGAAGCGCTGAGCAAGATCTCAGGACGGTGGCCCTCTGGGAGCTTAGGACAAGTTCTAAACCCAGCCAGGAAGCTGAAGGGCTGACCAGACAGAAGCTGAGGGGGAGGAATGAGAATGCTGGGATAACTGCTGACCCCCGGCTGGGGGCAGGGCTTCCTGGTTGGAGCTGTAGGAGCTGACTCAGGCCAGACTCCACCTGCTCTGAGATGCTGAGGCCACCCTCAAAGTTCACAGCCAACTGTCTCACGTGCTCGTCCATATCCAGGTGGGTGCCTGGGGGAGGGGGTGGCTTCTGCAAGTGCTGCCACCCCAGGCCCAGAGTCCCACCCTCAATGCCCGGTCCCTTGGCCACCATGCTGTCTCAGGAGAAAGCCACAAGCCTCCCAGATGCTGTGTCCCACTGGGTGGAGGCCCCCCTGAGGAGACATGGATCGCACCAATGAATCACACAATCTGCCTCTGACCCCTTGAGGCCTCGTCACCCCCCACTATCATCACCCCAGTGCCTCTTCCCACTCTGGACTAGAGTGCATAGGTATTAGCAAGAGATAAAACTCACAACAAATGGAACCCAAGAACAGGAATGGGAATAGAGATACCAAAAGGGTAGGGGGAAGAGGGGTAGAGGATGGGAGGAAGGAGAACCGATAGCAATGAATGACATATAACTGCACACCCCTCTCAGGGAGAGGAGCAACAGAAAGCTGAGGATAAAAGAGACAATGGTCGATGTGAGATATGAAAATAATAACAATCTATAATCTATCAAGGAACCACGAGTGGGGGAGGAGGAAAAAAGGGGGAGCTGATCCCAACGGCTCAATAGAAAGTAAATGTCTAGAAAAGAATGATGGCAATATACGTATGACTATGTCAGATACAATTGGTGTATGGATTGTAAAAAGAGTTGTAAGAGCCCCCAATAAGGACACACTGAGGATGATGAAATACACCACTGAAAACCTTATGCTAATCATTGATACACTGTCAGGTAGTGGAGGACTAGTAAAACTAGGCAGAACCTTGTCAGAGAGAGGACCAGATGACGAACACTTTTGGTCAGATTAAAGGGGAGGATCAGTGACAAAGAGCCAGGCCGTTTGCAGAATGCATGGCCACGGGAGCTGCAACGATGGGTTCAAACATCAGAAAGAAATGAGGGTGGTCCAGGACTGGCAAGCCTTTCCTTGTCCTGTACATTGGGGTTGCTTTGAAGCAGACCAACTGGACAGCACCTACCAACAAGACCAACCGAGGAAGAGGAAGCCACTATGGTCCCAGAAACAGACATCACTAGGACGTGTCAGGAGACTTTTATAAAGGTAACCAATGGCCTGGCCCTTCATCACAGAAAGCTGGGGAGGCACCATTGTCCTGGTTTACCAGACGTTCCCCAGATAAATTACTGTCCAGCTGCCCATAGGAACGAGAAATACCTATAGACATGACGGAAGGGAGGTTCACTCCGCTATGGGAATGTGCTAATCTGTGCACTGAAATGTTGAAATCCACAGACACACGTGTATAAAAGAGAGTTGTAATTAAATATTAAATGCACATCAAGAAAACTTCCCTAAAAGATCTTTTTAATCTCATAAGCCCACCATTATGCCATAGGCCCCCCAGAATTCACAACCATCTACAAAGGAGATGGAAATGAGGCTGACTGCTATTAAGAGCAAAGTCAGAGAAAGCAAAATAATCTCATATTTGGTGGGCATCTGCATATAGCTGGGGAGCACCCAAAGCTGTTTCGCATAGATAATGTGGCTTCTGCTCAGATATGTCTGAATGTACGTGAGGTTTGGAAGGAGAAGCATTTAACTGGATAAGGCATCATCTCACTTTACTGAATTTCAAAATCAAGATGCTCAAGAACTTGCAATGCTAAAGTGACCAATGCATGAATCATTCCGCCCTTCAATTAACACCACCTGTGCAACTTGGACATTTGGCGTGATAAGCTAAGAATATGAGTGAGCATAACCTGTTGTGAAAAACAGGAAGATACAGAAAGCTCCACTGTTTAATGTAATTATTGTATACGGGAACCTGCAGGATGTAAAATTTCCCATCAACAACTGATGATGGAAAATGATAATGCTCCTTAACCCACCCCCCCAAAAAAAAACTCATGTGGAGGCACTCTAGAAATGAAAAACGTAATCTGCGTGAGGCAACACTGAAGTCAGCCTATGAAACGCGGCATGTTAAGATTTCCTTCACATTCAAATAGTTGAAAATCTAAGGCATGAGCTGAGAATAGTAAAACTGTTTGATGCTCCATAATCGGTGCAGGGGAAACACCAGAATAATTGCCTCTTCCTTAATATACTTGAATCTGCTGGAGTTACATTTGGAGGTGAGATATGGGAAACTGTTTGAATTACAATAGTATGGAAGTAAAAACAATTTTACACTGTGAGAAGCTCAAGTGTTTTCATTGGAATCAGTTGTCTGAATGACACCCACCTGGAGCTTTTTTTTTTTTTCTTCAGTTGTAGCTTATGATTCTGTGTCTTCTCTTCTGCAGGCTAGGTTTTCAGGGTATTGACTGCTCTTTCTAGACTTTTGCAAACCTTTAGTCTGCAGGTTTAAGGTCTGGTGCTGGCTGCACTTTTGCCTATGGGAAGGAGAGGGACACAGAATCAAAGGGTTTATTCAGATGGTCTATGTGTCCTAACGTAGAAGTCAGACAGAACAGTCTGGTTACTGTAGTTGCCATCCGCCTGGGACTGGGTTTTGCCTGCAGAAGAATGATAGGGATAAAAGTGATGCAAACAGAAGCAAGCATCTTTAATATTTTGAAGCGTTCAGACTCCAGCCTAGACACTGATCCTTTCTGGGGACATTATATGCAGTCTCCCCTGACTCCAAAACAGTTCTGAGGAGTCGGTGATTGTGACTGAGTTTGAGGGCTCACTGTCTAGATATCACACGTCGTAGGTTCACATGAGGGCTATTCCACATCAAGCGGTGTCTTAGTGTGCCTCAATCAATTTTTCCACCCAAATCCCTAGGATTCTGAAGTTCCTAGTACCCTGTGTCCTGCAGTCCCTTTTACCCAATAACCCTGGTGTTTATACTTTATAACCACATTTTCATTTGTGGAGATTAAAAAAAATTTTGTTTTTAAATAATGTGGTTTATGGAAATTGAAAAAATAAGCCATTATAAACTTATTTGTCTGAAAAAAATAATGCCAGTTTGCAAGGAAATATCTGGATAGGCTGAGTAGGCAATAATAGAGCCGGCTCAAAGTTGGCAGTCAAGCACTTGCTTCATTGAATGTATGTCACTATCCACAGTGTTGGAAGTAAATTGGCGTCATGAAACAGGTTCCAGAAAGGTCCCCAAATCACTATTCCAAGGATTTAAACCATACTTTCCCCATTCCATTTAACCTCCAGATCATTCAAGCTTTTAAAAAACAGGTCAATTTCACATTCAGTTCATCAGCCCACAACTCAATTGGCTCAAATCAGTTCAAAGACCCAGAAAACACAATCTCTGAGTTGTTCTGTATTATAGTTATGATGAGCTGCATTATGACCATCTGCTTCTCTTTCTTTTTTTAGATAGTTTACCATAAGTAGCATGCACTCATGCTATACCACACACCTCTGATGCCATTGTAGCTGTAAGTTTATATCCAATGTATTCAAGACCCACAGACTGATGACGGTGAGATATGTAAAACCAGGGGGTGGGAGTCACCCATCCAGAGATTTTTCATTTTTTTAATATTAACTAAGACACTCAATATTGGTTTCTCTTGTTAGTTTTTTAAAATTTTTTAAAAAGATGCTCAGTTACTGTTTTGTTGGGGTTTTTATATTTTGTGTTTGTTTTTATATTTACCTCTTTTGTATAGGTAGGGAATTTATAGGGAAATATGTATTGTATGGAATAAATTTTAAGAACTAAAATATATTTTATTTTAAATAAATTAACGGATCTTTGATCTTACAGCTAAATCACTGATTATATATTTGCAGAGCCGACTTAAAGGATGAAAGAAAATTCTATCAAGAGTGTTACTTTTGACTTCAAAGCCTTTTAAATAAAGTCTTTTAACTACCTGTGGAAAAAAATATAAGAAAAAAAAGCTAGAATCATGAGGTATTTGACTTCGGTCAGGACTGCCTCTTGACAAAATCGTCGGGATGGGATCGGACATAACTGAGAACTGAGTACCTTTCATCCAAACAGTTACTGTGGGGTAGATTCCAAGTCATGGAACTACCAGGTGTGCAGAGCCAAACTGAACCGAGTGATATAGGGCCTGCTAGGCTGTGTGAGGTTACAAAAGCAGACCACCAGGTCTGCCTTCTGAGGTACCACGATATGGGTTCAGATGATCGTTTAAGTTATGAATTGAGCACTTAACTGTTTGTGCCACCCAGAGATGGCATGGAGGAAAATAGCTTTTCACTGTTTAGTGTCTTTCCCAAACGGAAACGGGTGCTTACTTGTGTCCTGCCTTTTCTTATATTACTTGGGTTAGTCTGAGTACATTAGAGAAATAAATCCACTGAAACTGAAATGTATAAAATAGAGCTTTAGATAAAGGGTAAATGCACATGGAGAAAAAATCCCAAACCTGTGCAGCCCAAGTCTACAAGTCCAACATTAGCGCATATGTCACACCCCAATCCACTATGTCCTCCTCCATCTTAACAAACACATGCAGTGATGGTAGCTGCAGGTGGAAAGAACTGCCCATCTGGGTTTCTGAGGTTGTTAACTCTTTACTGGAATTAAAAGCGCCTTTGGTGCGCCTGGAGCGGCTGTTGTTTGTAACCACTCAGCCACGAGGGCTCCATCTCCTTGTGCAGGACTACTCGTGATTTATTATCTACTCCAATGCCGATCAAAGGGTGGTACATGGGTGGGTGATAATCTGTGACCTGTTTAAAATCTGTCCATTTGTGGCTAGGTACAGAAAGGAAGGTCAGGGTGCAGGTCACTGCTCTGTCATGTAAAGGGCAAAGCCGCAGCAGGGTTTCTAGAGTAAGGACACACTGAGGATGATGAAATACACCACTGAAAACCTTATGCTAATCATGGAACCACTGTCAGGTAGTGGAGGACTAGTAAACCAAGGCAGAACCTTGTCAGAGAGAGGGCCAGATGACGAACCCTTCTGGTCAGATTAAAGGAGAGGGCCAGTGACAAAGAGCCAGGCCGTTTGCAAGACGCATGGCCACGGGGGCTGCAAAGATGGGTTCAAACATCAGAAAGATATGAGGGTGGCCCAGGACTGGCAGACTCATAGTGACCCTATAGGACAGGGTACAACTGCCCCTGTGGGTTTCCCAGACTGTCACTCTTGACAGGAGTCGACACCCTCATATTTCTCCCAAGGAGTGGCTGGGGGTTTAAGACTACTGTCTTTGTGGTTAACAGCCCAAAAGTACCAGGGCCTCTAGAACTGCAGAATCCCAGGTCCCACCCTGAACCCACAAAATCAGAATCTGCCTCCCACCCTGATTTCCAGGAACCTGGGTAAGTGCATGCATGTGAAAGTTTAAGAAATACTGCCTTAGAAACCATTGCTTTCCTGATCAACTTCCTCCTGCCAGGGGTGCAGAAATGGAATTCCATTGGGCCATGCTCCCCTAGAAGCATATTGAGGTCTCAGTGCTCCTATATCCTGCCTGTCGTCCAGATTTCCTGATTCTCACCTGGACTGTGGTCCCTACAGAAGGGTATTGGTGAGTCCTCAGTATGAACAGCCCCAAATTAGGTCTAGAGACACAGCTCCCATTTCAGAGTAGTAGAATCCACAGTTTACTGTAGAATTAATGACTTTTACTGGCTTGGGGTAGGGTCTAGTGGGAAACGTGTTTCAGCAAGAGATAATATGTATTCCAGATGTACACAATGAGTTTGTCTTGAGACATATTTATGCCTGTAGTTGTTATGGAGTCTCTTTATATCCCATGCAATGTTAATCTTTTTGAAAATTTATATTTGCTTTTTATTACCCAGATATATATGTGATTTATAGCTAGGTCTGATGGATTGGAATCAGATGACCAAGCCTGGATTAACCATGGGTCCTGGTGACCATTAGTCAGTTCTTTCTGTTAATGATATTTTCACCTGAGTGAATGCATTCAAGACTTTTCTTCTCTTAAGATAAATAAGCAGGTGGGTATCATTTTGCTATGCTGGCACTTCCTTGTGCTGTTTTAAGTTCACCCAGCAATTTTTAAAAAGACAGACATATTGAAACTGTCATACACTGAATAATTCATGTGGAAAAATGGGGGGAGTGCTAAATAGAGGTGACTCGTGGTACAGTCTTATTTACTGCTTGTTAGAAGGTACTGTGATCTTGTATACATAAACACTAGAAACCAGAAGAGAGGAAATGGTGGCTCCATGGCACAATTCTCACTAGTCATGAAGGAAATTTGGGTTTGATTCTTGGCCAGTGTGCCTCCTGTTACAGCTACCACCTATCTGCTAGTGGAGGCTGGCGTATTACTATGATGCTGAACTGATTTCAGCAATGGTTTCAGCCTACAGTCAGACTAGGAGGGAAGGCCTGGTGACCTCCTTTCAGACATCAGCCACTGAAAACCCCCCAGCTGACAAGGGGTCAAATCTACAACCCACTGAAGGAACGGGGCAGGACCAGTGGGCATTGTGTTCTGTAGCGCATGGAGACCGCATGAGTCAGGAGCTGACTGACTTGAAGGCAATGGGCCGCAGCACTCTCTCGGAAGGCAGTGGTTGGAACACATAGGTGTCCTTCATGTGGCCCCATGATCATCAAGCCTAAGTCACACAACCAACTCCGGGAAATGAAAGATACCCAGGGTACCAGGAATATTTGAAGGACCTGGTGTAAATTTGTTCAGTCCAGGGGAGTTCTGGAAGCCACCGAGGTAAGCTTCCTGCTGAAACCACTAACTTAGCCCAGTGCAAGTGGATGGGTGTCTGCGCATGCACCCAGCCACCATTAGTGTTTTGTTGTTGTTGTTGTTGTTGCTGCTGTTCATGTCCATAGAGTCGATGCCAATTCACAGTGAGCCTATATGACAGGGTAGAATTCCCCCTGTGAGTTTCTGACACTGTGACTCTTTATGGGAGTAAAAAAAGCCTCATCTTTCTCTTGAGGAGTGGCTGGTGGTTTTGAATGGTTGTTCTTGCTGTTAGTCCATTGCGTAACCAGGTGCTGTCAATTTGGTTCCAACTCATGACCACTCTATGTGCAGCAGAACAAAACAGCACGCTTCCCTGCGCCATTCTCACAGCCATTCCTACATTTGAGCCACTGTGTCAACCCATCTTGTGGAGGTTTGTCCTCCTTTTGGCTTGGCCAAGATGCTGCCCTTCTCCAGGGACTGGTCCCTCCTGATAACACCCAAAGTACATGAAGCCAAGTGTCACCATCCTCGCTTCTAAGAATCAATCTGGCTGTAGTTCTTCCAACATAGATTTGTTTGTTCTCCTAGAAGTTCTTTGGTGTATTCAATATTCCTCACAAAGTCCGTATTTCAAATGCATCAATTCTTCTCTTGGGACTTCCTTATGCATTTTCCAGCTTCCACATGAAAATAATCATGTCTTTAGTCAAGATGCTCCTGGGTTCTTAAGGTGACAAATTTTCTCAATGCAATTTGTCCAGTGATTTCTTGACAGATGTTTCCATGAGCGCTGGTTGTGGATTGGTCCAAGTAAGATGAAATGCTTCACCATTTCTATCTTTTCTCTGTTTCTCATGTTGCTTATTGGTCTAGTGGTGAGGATTCTTGTTCTCTTAACCTCGAGTTGTAATCCCTACTGAAGACTATCATCTTTGAACTTCATCAGTAAGTGCTTCTACTCCTCTTCCCTTGCAGCAAGCAAGGTGAGTCGCCTGCATATCTCAGGTTGTTCTCAAGTCTTCCTCCAATCCTGAAGTCTCCAATTCAGCCATTCAAAACTCAAAACACCTCAATACCATGGAAGTCAGGTCAATTCTGACTACAGCAACCCTGTAGGCCAGGGAAGAACCTCCCAGAAGGTTTCCAAGACTGTAATCTTTCTCACTTGGGATAGCTGGTGAATTCCAAGTGCCGTCCTATTGATTAGCAGTCATGCTTAACCAAGACCCTACCTGGATTCCAAGTGTGACCTAGCAGCCACAGTTTTCTTCTGAGACCAACGGGGTTGTTAGGTGTGAATTCTCGACCCACGGTGGTCCAGCAGACCTGCTCAGTATTCACCCAGGTGCAAAATCCATCAAGAGGATGCATTGTCATTACTTTTTTAATCATGTAACACACCCAGGTGTAGCAGCAACCCAGCTTTCTAATATCTCCCTGGTTTTGATAAATATGTCACATTCCCTGATAACTCTTCCAAATCCTTTAATATCCCGCAGCTCAGTCCCTGATGTCTGGCTGTAACAAAATGTGTGAAGGGAGACCAAATGCCAATAAATATTCCCTGTCTGCCTCAACTCAGCACATAATCAGCTCCAAGGTAAATGCATGGTAAGTCAGCTATGCGCTGGCAGGGTGGGGAAGAGGGTGGGATGAACCCGCTTTCAGTTTTGTCTTCTTATGGAGCTGACCAAAAGGACTTCTAATTTCAGTCTATTAGGAGAGTGAGAGTTAGGGTTTCCCCCCACCCCCATTTTTTTCCTTTCCCTTTTTGTCCCTTTCCCCTTGGAAGATCAGCCTGCTCTGCTGTTCTGAAAGCGTTGTCTGCTTTATGCTTCAATCTCCACTCCATTAAATCACCTTTCCTCACATTAAATACAGGTCTTCAGGGTGGTCAGAGAGCTTCGCTCTGAGGGATGATGTTATAATGAGGACGACATGTATGAAATATCATTTTTCAGCTCAATCCCAGGCAGACCACGGGGAAGCATGAATGGGGAGGGGGAGAGGTGTACCTCACTTTAGACAAGAGTCAGGCTTCTGAGAGGGCAGTCTCAACCTGGATGGCTGCAGAAGGCTTCTTTACCTCAATCACTCATTCATTCAAACAGCTTGCTACTTACTTATTAAGTGCCAGGCCTTGGGACTCTTTCAGTGAACAAAAGAGACAAAAATCCCTCTTCTGTCAAGAAGCTTCCATACACAGAGGCATTCAAACCCTTCCTGGGGAATGTGTTTAAAGTCCAATTTACATGAAAGCAGAGGAAGAGCCTGATGTGAGGGACTTCAGACACCCACACACACAAATCATCCAGGAGACACTATTCACTGGAGTTAAATAATTTTTTATTTTTTTCCCCATGAGCTCTCTTTTTTTTTTCTTTCTGAGAGCAATTGTCCTTGGAAGCGATTAGCTGTTATCACTGTCTAACACCTTAGTGTGTATTTATTAATTGGCTCCTTTTCCTGCCTAGATAGGAGGGGCCTCCAGGGTTGCTAAAAGACAGAAAAATCCACAAAAGGCAGCAACAAGAGATGCAGAAGACAATTGTGGCCCGTGTTTCTCATTTGAGTCTCTGGGGGGCCATTTGGTAAAGATGCAGATTACACACACACACTGCCCCGCCGCCCCCACCCAATATGGCCCTACTAAATAAGGATCCTACCCCACCATCTGTCCGGGAGCCCCTGAACTGGCCCTTCCCATGAAACAAGCCAGGGCCATTGAAAGTGAATCTTTAGGCAAAAGACCAGTGACTTAGGCTTTCCAAACCAGGATAAAGCCCATTTGCTAAGCACTTGCATATTAAAACCAAAAGGTTGATGCTTCAAACCCACCCACAGGTTCCTAAGAAAGCAGGCCTGACAATCTGATACTGAAAGGTCACAGTCTTGAAAAGGATCCCTGGTGACATATTGTCCTGCTACCCATAAGGCCAGCAGTTCAAAACTACCAGCTGCTCTCAGAGAGAGAGCTGAGGCTTTCTACTGTAAAGATGTATAGTCTCAGAAACCTACCAGGGCAATTATACTCCGTTGCCATGAGTCAGAATTGACTCAATGGCAGTAAGTGAGTGGATGGGCTGGAATTGATTTACACCAACTAACACCAAGAACAACTATTTTGGGCAGCAGTGCCATTCTTCTCCTTTATCTAGAATCTGAACTCTCATCGTCATTAACAATTTAGACAACAGACAAATAATAATAAACTACAGAAGGATAAAGAAAAGCTAACGAAGTTACTTCTGTTTGAGGTTTAGTTGTGTTTTTAGCAAAAAATATGAAATATGAAGGGACTTGCTGAAATTAAATATAAACCTATTTTGCAACCCCAAGTCTTTCTTGCCAAAAAATAATGTCTCACAATAGGAATGGCCTCTGCACTGCCAAGAAAGCATGGCTTCTGTGTTGGATCAGATCAAGATAGCTATAATACCCTGTATTGAGATCACAAAAGAATGTAATGCAGTGCCTTGTAGACAGTCTCATGTACATACACAAAATATTTTCTAAGAGTCTTCAGGAGGCTGTGCTACAGCCTAAGTAGGCTGAATTGCAGCCTAAAACAGAGAGAGATCCATCTCAAAGAGATGTGGGGATAGGCTTTCATAAAATGGAGTGCATCATGTAATCCAGTGCAAGGGAAACCCAGTAAGTTTGGGAAGGAACTGCATTGGCTTGGACTAAACAGCCAGAGATTGTGCCACATAAAAAGAAGGAAGACAATTTATAAAGCAACCCAGACATTATTGTGGAAAAGGAAAAGAGACTTAGAAGACAATCAAAAGCTACAAGGAACCTCTCTCAGGGAGAATGTCCTGTGGCTTCAACTTGTGTGCTCTGGGGGATATTCGGCAGTCACATATAAAATTGTGTATTCAATTTAATCCCTTTAAGGGATTTATTCATGGGCCGTCACCCCAACTATCCTGACAAAAAATCTATCTTGAAAATCACCCTGCAGTGAGGAAGTTAAAGGTAAGAACATGGTACGATCACATGGAGGAAAATTGGGGAGCCAATGCAACAGCAAGAACCAAGGCCCTAGACCTATGAACCAAAGCAAACCCGTCTTGCCCGGTCTTGCTGCCTTAGCAGCTTTGGTCAATGCCATGTGGAGCGGAGTTGAGCTGCCCTGGTCAAACCTTCCTCAAATTACAGAATTGTGAGCAAATAACACACTGAGTGGGATTGAAAGTCACTAGGCAGCAGTAGGTAAGTAAAACATATGGGTCTACTATTACCTATCTGTAAAAAGTCTTTGGCAACTGGTTTATGGAAGACCCAGGCCCTGATTACCTCCCATAAACGTGTATTCTTTATCATAGCCATGGATGCTCATGAAAACATGACAGTTGTGCTCAGGAGAGGAAAAGGCGGGATAAGAACTGAGAAAGACGGTCATGTGACCTGGATATTGCTCGAACACTCCATTCTCCTCGGTGTCTTGGAAGAAGTAGAGGGATGAGAACCTAAAGCTGTAAACATTGTGTGGATTAGAAACATGTTAAGTTTGGGGTGAGGGCAGAAGGTGCAGTTTTAGTCCTATAAAGAGTTCCAGTCTCTAAAACCCACATGGGGAGTGTTACCCTGTCCTATAGGGTCACTGTGAGTCTAAAGGGATTCAACAGCAGTGAGGTTATTTGTTTTTAGATTCGTTGGCTGATTTGTTTCATGGCTGAGGAAAGTGGAACCCAGAGAGGTGAGATGCCTTGCCAAGGATATACAGTGAACGACTGGCAAAGCCAGGGTGGGAACCCAGGCCACCCACTCTGGAGTCTGGCCCTCCCCGACTTTTGACCCAGCCTCTCAGGAGCTCTGATTTATCACAAGTAATTTTCCCCGATGTATTTCGTCATCCTCAGTGTGTCCTTAGTCTAGAATCCCTGCTACGCGCTTTGCCCTTTACATGACATTGCTGGAATTGGAAATAGCAGTGACCTGCCCTCTGACCTTCTTTTCTGTACCTAGCTACAAATGGACAGATTTTAAACAGTTCACAGTTTATCACCGGCCCATGTACCACCCTGGGAGCAGCATTAGGGTAGATAATAAATCACGAGTAGTCCTGCACAAGGAGATGGAGCCCTCGTGGCTGAGTGGTTACAAACACCAACCGCTCCAGGTGCAAAAAAGGCGCTTTTAATTCCAGTAAAGAGGTAACAACCTCAGAAACCCAGATGGACAGTTCATTCCGCCTGTAGCCAACCTCACTGCATGTGTTTGTTAAGATGTTGGAGGACACAGTGGATTGAGGTGTGACAAATGCGCTGATGTTGGACTTGTAGACTTGGGCTGCACTGGTTTGGGATTTTTTCTCCATGTACTCTAATGTACTCAGACTAACCCAAGTAATATAAGAAAAGGCAGGACACAAATAAGCACCCGTTTCCGTTTAGGAAAGTCACTAAACAGTGAAAAGCTATTTTCCTCCATGCCATCTCTGGGTGACACAAACAATTAAGTGCTCAATTCATAACTTAAACGATCATCTGAACCCATACCGTGGTACCTCAGAAGGCAGACCTGGTGGTTTGCTTTTGAACCCTCACAGAGCCTTGCAGCCCCAATCTCACAAGGTTCAGTTTGGCTCTGCACACCTGGTAGTTCCATGACTTGGAATCTACCCAACAGTAACAGTTTGGATGCAAGTATACTCAGTCCTGAGTTATGACCGGCCCCATCCTGACGATTCTGTCATGAGGCAGTTCTGACCGAAGTCAAATACCTCATGATACTAGCTTTTCTTTTTTTATTTTTTTCCACAGGTAGTTAAAAGACTTTATTAGGAAGGCTTTGAAGTCAAAAGTAACACTCTTGATAGAATTTTCTTTCATCCTTTAAGTCGGCTCTGCAAATATATAATCAGTGATTTAGCTGTAAGATCAAAGATACGTTAATTTATTTAAGATAAAATATATATTAGTTCTTAAACTTTATTCCATAAAGTACATATTTCCCTATAAATTCCCTACTTATACAAAAGAGGTAAAAAATAAAAACAAACACAAAATATAAAATCCCCAACAAAACAGTAACTGGGCATCTTTTTAAAAATTGTAAAAAACTAACAAGAGAAACTAATGTGTGTATTTGTTAATATTAAAAAAAGTGAAAAATCTCTGGATGGGGGACTCCCACCCCCTAGCTTTATATATCTCACCGTCATCAGTCTGTGGGGTTTGAATACTATGGATATAAACTTACAGCTACAATGGCATTAGAGGTGTGTGGTATAGCATGAGTGCATGCTACTTATGATAAACTTTCTAAAAACAGAAAGTGAAGCAGACGGTCATAATGCAGCTCATCATAAGTGTAATACAGCACAACTCAGAGATTGTGTTTTCTGGGTCTTTGAACTGATATGAGCCAATTGAGATGTGGGCTGATGAACTGAATGTGAAATTGACCTGTTTTTTAAAAGCTTGAATGATCTGGAGGTTAAATGGAATGGGGGAAAGTATGGTTTAAATCCTTGGAATAGTGATTTGGGGACCTTTCAGGAACCTGTTTCATGACGCCAATTTACTTCCAACACTGTGGATAGTGACACACATTCAATGAAGCAAGTGCTTGACTGCCAACTTTGAGCCGGCTCTATTACTGCCTACGCAGCCTCTCCAGCCATTTCCTTGCAAACTGGCATATTTTTTTAGCCAAGTAAGCTCCTAGTGGCTTATTTTTTCAATTTCCATAAACCACATTATTTAATAACAATTTTTAATCTCTACAAATGAAAATGTGGTTATAAAGTATAAACACCAGGGTTATTGGGTAAAAGGGACTGCAGGACACAGGGTACTAGGAAATTCAGAAGCCTAGGGATTTGGGTGGAAACACTGATTGAGGCACACTAAGACACCGCTTGACGTGGAATAGCCCTCATGTGGACCTACGACGTGTGATATCTAGGCAGTGAGCCCTCCTACTCAGTCACAATCACCGACTCCTCAGAACTGATTTGGAGTCAGGGGAGACTGCATATAATGTCCCCAGAAAGGATCAGTGTCTAGGCTGGAGTCTGAACGCATCAATATATTAAAGATACTTGCTTCTGTTTGCATCACTTTTATCCCTATCATTCTTCTCATGCAGCCAAAACTCAGTCCCAGGCGGATGGCAACTACAGTAACCACACTGTTCTGTCTGACTTCTACGTTAGGACACATAGACCATCTGAATAAACCCTTTGATTCTGTGTCCCTCTCCTTCCCATAGACAAAAGTGCAGCCAGCACCAGACCTTAAACCTGCAGACTAAAGGTTTGTCAAAAGTCTAGAAAGAGCAGTCAATAGCCTGAAAACCTAGCCTGCAGAAGAGAAGACACAGAATCAAAAGCTACAACTGAAAAAAAAAAAAAAAAAAAAGCTCCTGGTGGGTGTCATTCAGACAACCAATTCCAATGAAAACACTTGAGCTTCTCACAGTGTAAAATTGCTTTTACTTCTATACTATTGTAATTCAAACAGTTTCCCATATCTCACCTCCAAATGTAACTCCAGCAGATTCAAGTATATTAAGGAAGAGGCAATTATTCTGGTGTTTTCTCTGCACCGATTATGGAGCATCAAACAGTTTTACTATTCTCAGCTCATGCCTTAGATTTTCAACTATTTGAATGTGAAGGAAATCTTAACATGCCGCGTTTCACTGGCTGCCTTCTGTGTTGCCTCACCCAGATTTACGTTTTTCATTTTGAGAGTGCCTCAACATGGTTTTTTTTTTGTTTGTTTTTTTTGGTCAAGGGGCATTGTCATTTTCCATCTTCAGATACATATGGGAAATTTTACATCCTGCATGTTCCCGTATACAATAATTACATTAAACAATGGAGCTTTCTGTATCTTCCTGTTTTTCACAACAGGTTATGCTCACTCATATTGTTAGCTTATCATGCCAAATGTCCAAAACGCACAGGTGGTGTTAATTGAAGGGCGGAATGATTCATGCATTGGTCACTTTAGCATTGCAAGTTCTTGAGCATCTTGATTTTGAAATTCAGTAAAGTGAGATGATGCCTTAGCCAGTTAAATGTTACTCCTTCCAAACTTCACGTACACTCAGACATATCTGAGCAGAAGCCACATTATCTACGTGAAACAGCTTTGGGTGCTCCCCAGCTATATGCAGATGCCCACCAAACATGAGATTATTTTGCTTTCTCTGACTTTGCTCTTAATAGCAGTCAGCCTCATTCCATCTCTTTTGTAGATGGTTGTGGATTCTGGGGGGCCTATGGCATAATGGTGGGCTTATGAGATTAAAAATATCTTTTAGGGAAGTTTTCTTGATGTGCATTTAATATTTAATTACAACTCTCTTTTATACACGTGTGTCTGTGGATTTCAACATTTCAGTGAACAGATTAGCACATTCCCATAGCGGAGTGAACCTCCCTTCCGTCATCTGGTCCCAAGTATTCTTGATATTGGTCAGGAGTGTTACCTGGAGTTGTCTCAGCAGGTTTCCTGCCATGGGCAGTAGAGCTACCACAGTGGTCAGCACAGCAGTTCTCGCTGACCAGGCACTGCAGTCCTTATCCATCTCCTGTCCTCACTTCTTTCTTCACTTGGTCCAGAGCTGATGGGTCCTTAGCATTCCTGCAGGTCAGCTTTCTCCCTGAGGTTAGTTTTATGTCTGGACTCACACTGACTCTCCCTCACTGTGAAAAACTTTGGAGGTAGAGAGTGCTACAACTTGAAGACAATCTGAATTGGGTACAGTGGAAGGAAGTATGATCTATAGATATAGATAATTATATAGATATTATATTGAGATATATTCCACAATAAAATACTGATTAAGAAAGAAATCTGCCTGAAAGACAATGAAGGTATTGAACAGAGTGTAGGCTTCACTCTTTCCACATGAAGAGAAAGATACTTAAAGCAGACTTCTATTCAAAATAATTGAAGCAAGAAAGTAAAAGTTATTTGTCCCATGTAAAGGAGGGAATTGTCAAGTCAATTCTTTTTGATGGGTGTCTGTGATGTGTGTGATAGGAAAGCTTACAGCTGTTGGCAATTGTTGAACATGATGATAATCTAAGGCCACTGAATCATTCATGAAAAGAATTGTTGAAAATTTATTTTGTTGCCTATACATGTACCATGAGAAAAATAAATTAAAAATGAAAGATAATTTCTTCATGCATAATCAGAAACTGATGGAAAGTCTTGCTGGTACAACACTTCAAAACACTAGCTAAAATATTGAGCTGGAAAAGAGATTATGATATAAGCCAGAAATTTGAAATTAAAAAATTGTTAGCAATGGAATAGTCTTTATTTAATATTTAATTATTTTCTCATTTTTTTCTCCAAAACCATTTTATTTGGTGCTTATAATCATATCAATTCTTAGTTTAAGTGCATCAAGCAGCATTGAACAATTGTTACCAGAATCAGTTTCAAAACACCCCCTTCCTTCTTGAACTCCTTGGCATTAGCTCCCTTTTATCCCCGCCACCCCCTACTGTAGGCCCCAGAATCTCTTATTCTCTTTGCTATCTCGATGTGTTCATCAATTCTGGGTGTCATCTAATGTAAAACAGATAAACAAAGAACAAAAATTCAAGAATGTTACCGCCCATGACAAAAATACATCTGAGATAAACCCAAATAGGAATTGGAAATTGAAGAAGCAGGCAGTCCAAGTGCAGTCTGCTGCCCTTCCCCAGAGTCCATCACAGACCCAGGTGTGCTTAGGACCAAATGTGTCAGGCTGGCTACTGGAATGTGATGACCTTGCTGTCTGACTGCCTTTCCCAAGGCTTCTGGATCTAAAAATACTCTTTAGTAGCTGGCATCCTACAACACACCTACCTTCTTCTGAACATAAGCCAACATTCCCCAAACCGATTGTTACATAAATTACATGGAATATACAAAACAACAACAACAAAACCATATCACTGCCTTCCAGTAGATTCCACCTTATAGCACAGCCTTCCAGTAGATTCCACCTTATAGCACAACCTTATTTCTCTATCTCTGCTGTTGAGGAGGGAACACTGTTCTTCACTTTCAGCACAAAGGAGGGATGCTTGCAAACCTCCATTCCTGCACTGGCCACAGTGTGAAACCACTGGCTGTGGAGACTGGTGCCCATTCCTGATGATGAGCCGGCTCTGTCTCTTCTCTCTGTGAGAAAACTATTGCATCCAATGCCTGTGAATAAGGTGTGCTTTTTCTGGTGACCTCAGACATTGGTTGAACGGAAATATTCTGTTAAGTCGTCCTTACACTATAAAAGAAGGGGAAAATGCAAATGGATGGAAGAATAAGTTTATTTTTATCAAGCTACTTTGTAAATTGAAGCACAACCAGAAAAAATATCTTTAAAAGGAAAACCATTAACATGTTAATAAATATAAACAATATCATAAATGATGTCACAGAAAAGATGAGATTATTAACCTAAAAACACAATGTAGGAAATTCTATGAAGACCATGGTAATGGGAAAAAAAACAATTCCTGACAATAGTATTAAATATGTTTAAACAAAATACAGAAAATAAACTAATGGACATAAGCAACCAAAATAAGATTCAAATTGGAAACACAATTAACGTAACTCACTGGCACTGACTCATAGTGACTGTCTAGAGTAGAGTAAATCTGCCTCTTAGAGTTTTAGGCACTGTAAAACTTTTTTAATTGAGAAATTGGCAATTTTATTATGAAATATATAATAGATAATATATCGATGTTAGATTTCTTATTTAATTTTCAATATTATTTTGTTAAAATAATTTTTGAAAGTATTCAAAATAAAAATATTTTAAAACATTTTTCAAAACCAATATGTTTTAACATTTTATTTCTTTCAAACAAAAACCCTTTTATTAAGACCTAATCCAGACATCATCCCATTCTACAGTTAAATTGTATCCAGCAGTGTTTTAGAGTTAGAAAACATGTTTTTTCCTTCTTCAACTCCTATTAACTCCCCCATCTCTCTTGCTGAAACCCCCAGGAACCCTTATTCTGTAGAGTCACCCAACCTGTGCTTCATACATTAAGAAACATATAAAAATATATGAGGATCAAAAGTGCTACCAACAATAACAAAACACAGCAGAAATAATCCCTTAAATTTGTAAAAATCACATAAAATGTTAAAACCCAGATTCAGCACAAAATTCATAAAAGGAGAGATCAAGTGAAAAGTTTTAACCATCAAAGTCAGATGTGTCACTCTGAAATTCTATAGTCATCTCTCCAAAACTCTCTGATCACCAGCTTTTTCCACCCCTCAGTTACGGTCAGAGGGAAATCACAGGAGGTGTATTCCCTGTGGAGATCTTGCAAATGTATTTTGAGCTTCCACTGTCATCCATGGCCTTCTGCATGCCAGAATCTCACAAGTTAAGCTCTGATACTATTTAAAAATTTTTGTTTTTTAAGCTCTGATACTATTGGCTTCTTTGGATTTGGATTATATAATTTACATTCCTTGTAAATCTTTTTAAAGCCTCATCTGTCTCCCTTGGAGTGGCTGATGCTTTTGAACTGCTTACCTTGTACTTAGCATCCCAGTGTGAAATCCACTATGCCACCAGGGTAGTGGAGTTGTAAATAACCTTTATTTGCATATATTATATATAAGTTATTTATTATACTTTGTTCTCCTGATTGAAAAACATATAGCTGTAATTTAATTAGGACTGGTACATTTATTAAATTTTAAATGTTAAATAATTTTAAAATTATTTAACATTTAAAATTTTAAAAAACGGTTTCAGATTATTTTAGGTAATTACACTTAGCTGACCATTCTGCACCTCAGGCCATCAAAGATGCTGGGTGTTTTTGAGTCACTTTTACTCATGAAGACTTACAGCAAATAAGTAAACTTCCAAGTCCTGAACCATCCTCACTTGCTCTTAAGTTTGATACCATTTTTGCAGCCACTCTGTCTGTGCTTCTAACTGAGCGTTTTCCTCTGTTTTGCTGACACTCTACCAAACAGGATGTCCTTTCTCTAGGAACCAGTTCCCCTGATCACAGATTCAAAATACGTGTGAAGTCACACTATTCTCAGTTCTAAAAAGCATTCTGAGATATGAGTGTGGAATGTCCTCCTCTTATGACACATTTGCTTTCTTTTGGAAATCAAAGTTTTCATTCCAACAAGCGTTCACTTCCTTGGGACTCCAATGAGTAATCTTACAAAGGAGTCTGCGAACCAGACAGCTCATTCCAGTTCACCTGTTCCCCTCTGTGCCTGGAACACTTGTTTTTGCATCAAGGGAGACAGTGGAGAGCAAGCATTATGAAGGATATGCCACAAGTTTAACCCCAGAAGTCACCCATTTATTTTCTCAGACTTAGAGATCTTTAGTCAATTATCACACACAGTGCACAGGGAGCATTGTAGAAAGAACTCCAGAGGCCTGCCCGGGCTGTAATAGATCAGCGAGCTCAGGACATTTGAAATCATGCTTTGCACTCATGAATCTGTGCATGCCTGTATTTCATTGTCAACAGATTTTGAGTAACAGATAGGATGAGAATGACCATGATAATCAGTTTGTAGAGAAGGAAAATCGGTCATACAAGATGAGTATGAAGGATCAGAGTAACTTTAATATTTGTTCCTCCGTTCACGTATGCAGGGAGGAAATTAAAAAGCCTGTAAATTTAGAGGTGAGTGGAGAGAAAAAAAATTGTCCCTGGTGTGGCTGAGAGGTAAGAGAGGAAACCCTCATTCCACAGGAAATCCTCCCTGTCATTCATGTGTCTGTCTAGGACTGGGTGTGTGTGTTCAGTGGGTCCTGCACGCCCCCTGCTGCCCAATGTGTTCCCTGCAGGGGAGGCTTGTGTCGGCTCACATTGACTTCCCTCACTGTTCCTTGCACAGGAATACATGGCGGTGTCCTTAGCAGTCACGGAGCTCAGCTGCAGGGAGAACTGATTCCTCCATGTGTCTCTGGTGATGGAAAGTCGGCTCAGGAATGACGGGTTATAATCTGTACCACCATCATAATCTCTGTATCTCATCCACCACAGTCCTTTCTCTCAGGTCTGGCAGATCCAGTTCCAGTCGTAACCAATGCTGGTGATGGAGACACCAGAGACAGTGCAGGTGAGGGACAGCTTCTGGGAGAGTTTCACAAGTGCTGGCCCTGACTCCTGAGGCGGCACCTGGGACAGGACGCCTGTAAATAAAAATAATTGGAATATGTCAGTCACTTGCAGTTACAACCATCCTCATAGAATCAACACTGATATATGAGACCCTCAGTTTGGGGAACTGTCACCAGGCACAGAACTCACAGAAATGGCATCTTTAGACCACAGTTCTGCTTTCCCAAGGGACCCACAGCCCTGTCAGAAGAGAACTGATAGCTTTCAGTACCCAAGGCTGGGATTTTAACCTAGTGCCTGCAGAATGATTTGCATAGGAGGGAACCCTGTGTTTATCAATAGAGGTTCTTTTGTTTCTTCTGAGGCCATTGTAGGGTAATTCTTCTTTTGAACTTATTTGTGTGTTAGGCTGCAATGAGAGATCTCTTTTCCTAAGAGGTGTGTGTGAATGGCCAAAGGAAAACCCAGCATTTCTGAGCCCAGTGTTCTCTCCCTCCAGCCTTCATTGCTCCTGCCCTGACTGAGGCTCCCGTATATCCTGTGTGTCGAGGACTGGACAGTATGGAATTATCCTGTGTGTCGAGGACTGGGCAGTATGGAGTTCCTTGAAACCATCAGGTCCACCCGAGAGTATCATCATTGCCCCACACTCTCCAACACCCATGTCTTCTTTAGACACTGATGCTGTGAGGCAGAACTATGGGCTGTCACTCTACGTGCCAAAGCCTCTCTCGACCCTTACAGGAAGTTGGAAGCTGCTTAAGGCTAAAGGGCATGCTCACATTCAGGTCTTTCTGAGAGGAAGCCGGCACACCTGGTTGAGACGCCATCTAGGTCAGATGGGCTTGATTCAGCCAATGGGTTTAACCAGTATGGTCGACCACGCCTCCCAACTGGGGCCCTGAAAATGCCAAAAACTTTGAGACTACGCCTCTCTCCCAGCAGACACTATGCAGTTCAGTGCCTCCCGGCACTTAATAATTTAAGTATAAATTATTTCAGGAATTGTAAAATCATGCTTTGTTTTGAGTTGTTTTCTCTTCAAAAGATATTTGGCGTCAGATGTGCACACATACAGTTTCAACCAACTGGCATTTGGGGAAAAATACAACAGTGGAGAGAAACGGAATGTGTTGAAAGAAGCACATTGAGGGCAGAATTTAATGACATTGAGAGAAAACTGGGCCTTCTGGGATTGATTTCAACTTATCCCAAGTTTGATGTGTTTCTCCCTGTCTTCTCAGGAAGAACGATGGATTTTCATTTTCAGGGCAGGAAAATAAGAGATATTTGAACTGCCCTTCCGGAGGAGTTCCCGGAGAGGCTCTCGGCTTGGGTAAATTGGGAAAGTCTAGACACAAGAGGAAACAAGCACTCAGCACCCCTGTCCTTGCTCCCATGGCAAAAACTGTGTCCCCTGTACCCTGAGCTCCCTCTGCTGCCCTCTTGGTCTCCTGACGCTTGAGATGTTTGTCCACGTTCCTTTCACCGTGCCTCCTGGTACTTTTCCCACATAATACATGCCAGTGTCTCCAGGTTTCAGATTATTGCTAAAACATGCTTAGCTGGCTGAGCTATCATGGTTGCAGTGTGTTGATTTTGAAGACGGGGCTGTTTCTAAAATTGTCATCACTAGGCTTCTTTGCCACATAACACACGCTTTGTTTCCCAGAGCCTGATAGATCTAGAAACTTGCTATCTGCAGACATGGCAGTGAGACATAGCCCTCTGAGAAAGCTTTCTGAGCCCATCACTGGTCTGTAGCAGCTCTACCTGCACTATTACACCTAGGAGTACAGAGGAGATCTAATTTAAAAGAGTTCTAAGATGAAAAGCACTGTGTTTGATGTTCAAGGTGCTCACAGGGTAAGACATCCATGTCACCAAGAAGAATCCAGAAGGGTGTCACCGCCACAGGTATCTCTGATCAACATGGGAAGAATATGAGTTTGAGTTGTGCTGCCATATTTTACACTGCAGGTGATCCACGTGTGCTGTGTTTGTGGAAGCAGAAGGTTGGCTCCGAGTAGGAAAGGCTGAGCAATGGCGCCTGGAGGGGATGTTCCTGACCCGCGTTCTGTGATTCAATCTCTTCTCTTCATCATTCACACTGACTGTGGACAAACAAGTCCTCCCTGAAAACCATGGGCAGTTTGGTAGAAATGCACGTGGTTGGCCTGAGCTGTGAGCCACAATGAAGGAAATTCCCGAGGATGCCATTTTCCTTGGTGACCTTTTTTCTTGGTAGCTCCATCCTATCCTAAGGACAAGGTTAGTCTATGAGAGATTCAGGTTATTGGGTAAAGTGAGGGTAAAATGATGACTATTTCTGAGCATCCACTTCTCTTAAAAAATAACAAAATGACATTTTATTGATAATTTATCCACATAATATACAATTCAGTAATTCAACCATATCAAAAGGGTTGTATAATCCTTACCACAATCAATTTTACATTATTTTCTCCCCCATAATCATTATCATTTATGTAACTTTTTATTTTGCAAAAATATACACAAGAAAGCAGTTACCAATTCAACAACTTCTACATGTGTGCTTCGGTGCCACTGACCATTCTTTTTATGTTGTACAACTATTATTTTTATTCTTCTGTGAATTGCTACACACCCATTAAAATGAATTCACTGTCCCCTAAGCAAAAATTCTTCCTCCTTCACGCACAGTAAAAAGTTTGGTTTCTTTTTAAAAATAATTTTCTTGATATAATTTTCACACTTCCCTTGTTAAACCAGACCTAAAAAGAGTTCCGTATGCATCATCACAATCAGCTCTAATGTTTCCTCCTGCCTCCCGCACCCTCTGATCACTCCCCAATTACCTTCTCCCTCCCCTTCCAGATAAACCATTGCCTCAGTGGTTGTCTTTATGTATCCACTTCTTCTGTGCTCCAAACAGGAAACAAATAACAGAAACTATAAACAAATACAGAAAGATAGAATAATAGCGCTAGAGGCTCAGGGAATCCAGGGTGGACGATACCTTCAGGACCAGGGGCGTGAGGGGCGAGGCTGGGAGAGTGGAGGGTGAGTGGGTTGGAAAGGGGGAACTGATTAAAAGGATCCACATGTGACCTCCTCCCTGAGAGATGGACTGCAGAGAAGGCGGGGAAGGGAGACTCCGGATAGGGCAAGATATAACAAAATAACAATCTGTGGATTATCAAGGGCTCATGAGGGAGGGGGAAGCAGGGACGGAGGGGAAGAAAAAGAGGACCTGATGCAGAGGGCTTAAGTGGAGAGCAAATGCTTTGAGAGTGATCAGGGAAAAGAATGTACGGATGTGCTTTATACAATTGATGCATGTATATGTGTGGATTGAGATAAGAGTTGTATGAGCCCCTAATAAAATGTACAAAAAAGAAAGAAAATGATTAGGGCAAAGAATATACAAATGTACTTATACAATTGATGTATGTATATGCATGGATTGTGATAAGAGTTGTATGAGCCCCTAATAAAATATTTTAAAAATAAATAAATAAAGCATACAAAAAAGGGGGGAGCACCCACTTCTCTTCTCATTTCGTCCTCCTCATCTACCTTGGTGGTTGTGGAGTCTCACCTGTCACTTTCCAGGTACTCGATAGAAGTGCCCATGGTTTGTGACAAGATTTAGCTAGATCAGTGCTCTAGGTGATCTTATTCTGAGGACAGGATCTTATAACATGGCTCTGCACAATCCTCGCCTTCATGGGGAGATCACTAAAGATAAGGGCATTAGAGCAAAGTGTGGTGAAGAAAGCAAATGGCGCAAGGCTATCGATTATCTGGGGTCTTAAAGGTCTTGTCATCAAACAAGCACCAGTCTAAGTGAGGCGTCAAGTAAGTCTACACTGAAGAAGCACATCAGCCTGTGTGATCCAAAGATGGTGACAACAAAATACAAATATGATGAAGGGAAAAGTTTCAGAGCTACAATTGTGAACCTCCAATTTGTTAAAGGCTAAGTGGACAGTGGGAACTCAAAGTCCATCTGGAGAATATCTAGTCATATTAGGCATTTGGCAGATCCTCTTGACAAGCTTTATTATCAGACAGAGATGACTGCAAACTTGATCATAGTGGATCAGACCATGGCATAATATGATACTTGGTCAGTTGACCTACCTCTTGACCCAACCTGAATTTGCTCTAGGGTCAAGTATTTCTCACTTGTTCTACAACAGATCCCCACCCACCTCTGGACTTTAAAATACTGAAGGTGAACTTTCCTTTCTTACTCTTTACTTTCATTTTTATAATGTTTTTATTCTCTTCCTGCTGTTTTGTTTTTGTGTTTTATTGTTTCTATGTGTTTTATTGTTTCTATTGGGTTTCCAAGTGTGTTAAGCACAGAAGGAGTGGATACTTAGAGACAATAACTGATACATTGGTCTGGGGCATGTGGGGAGCAAAGGAGTCAGGAGGGTGAGGGGATTTGGGGAGCAAGCAATGAATGCAAGAGGGGGAGGGAACATAAGATTTGTTATGATATAGGTATATATATATTTACAATTCTTTTAAAAAGTGATTTAACTATGCAAGTGTATTACATGTGAATATTATATTAAAAACCCCTACATTAAAAGCCATCAGGAAGGCAAGGCCCAGGATGATGTAGAATAGCTGCTGCTTCAGAGAGGGGTTCCTGCATAACCGAGGATGAGGCTCCCAAACCCAGTCCCAATGCCGGCTCCAGAGACACCACTCCAACTGTTCCAGTCCCGGCTCCAATGAGCTTGGCTGCTATGTCAATGTCCCTTGAGATGGTGCTGACTAGAAGCTTCGACAAGGGATCAGTGAGGTCAGGGAATGTGGGACTCTCGAGCTGATGAAGTGCTCATCTGTCAGTGTCTCCAGTTATTTCGGCACCTACACAGACAAGGGTCGAGTCAACAACTGGGAGGTGTTCCTGACCAGGGAAAGGGTGGAGATGAATTTGGTGCAGGCATACATTTTCAGGGGATGAGGAGTAGTGTCAGAGGAGTTGCTCTTGGTGCAGAGAAGATAGACAGCTCTACCCCTATTCTTGATATGACTGAATTATTGAATTGAAGCATATGTACATGAAGTTCCAATAAAATTGTTTTAAGGAAGAATGTTGTCTGTTACTTATGCAGACCTTCAGATAGGGCTTTGGTTAACAGGCTCATGGCCAAGAGTCTCTCTTTGTGAATAAAATTCTATCAGCACATGGCTATGTCCTTCTCTACTGCTTGCTGCTATTTTCACACTCCATCAGTTGGGTTCAGTAATAGTCTCCAAGAGTATATGACCAGTGGAATCATAAAGTATGATTTTCAGGCCTTTTTCAAAAAAGAAATTTGCTGATCCTTGATCTAGGGGAAGAGTCAGGAAGAAAAACAGCAAGACTTTCGGAAATATATAATTTTAAACTATAATGATTATTTGACAGAATATAATATTTTAAAATTTTCACTTGGATAGGTAAGAACTACCTACCATGGTTGTACAGTGGTGACTTGCCCAGTAGTTAAATGAAAAGTCAATCATTCAGACCCAGCAACTGCTCTGTGGGAGAAATTTTTGGTAGAATAACCTCATAAGGAACTACAGGCTTGGTATTCTTATATGAGAAGTTCTCATCTGTCCTATAGGATTACTAGGAGTTGGAAATGATCAGTTTTAGCAGACTTTTAGTTTGGGTGAAAAGCAACTTTTTTCAATATATTATACTTGAATAAATGACACCAATTTTCAAACCACCAACTTTACAGCCATTAGTTGAGTCCTTAACAGTTAGCACTACCCAGGAACTTCACTGAGTCTGCCTGAAAGCTATTCGACTGTGGCAGTTAAGTGATTTCCTGTCAACTTGCAAAGGAATGAACTCTAGCCTGTCAATCAGTTTGCAGCTAAATGACCTAATTTGGAGGTGCAAATAAGATAAACATCTCACTAGAGGCCACATACATTCTCTCCATGCGAGGCATTCCTGTTCACAAGTCACATGGAGCTACGCAAATAGCAGCCAGAGCCTTGGAGCTGGAGGAGTCCCATGGAAACCCATGTTAGCACTAAGATGCTTTCAAGGCCACTGGATCCACAAGACCTTCCACCCACTAACTAGCCTGTGATCTGCCTGTACTCAGCGTTGTTGCATATGTTGCATGAATCGAGAGGAATTTACAGATTGGTGTCAGACATATGGACTACTATTGGACTTATAAGTTTGATCTGTCCTGGGCTGGTATGCTTTCTCAATTTACAATTGCTGCTTCTATAAAGCTCTTTCTATACACATAGAAGTGCCTATGAATTGATTTCTACAATCCACCCAGACTAACATACTGACCTCAAGACATATGCTGATCACCCCTGACAGAGTAATATACACTCCCTGTAGAACAAGCTCATTTGTTTGTTTTCCTCTCCAACAGAATGTTTTCTCTTCTTACAACTTTGAATCCACAAATATTAAGGGTAGGCACTGAATCATAAACAATATAGATTCCAAGTGGGAAACTATGAGATGAAGAACCCTGGATCAAAGTAAGAAACCTGACTTGAAACTCCCTCTCCAAATGCTCCAGAGTCAGAATGCTTCCTTCTTTTCAGGCCCTTACAGCACCCTACAATACACAGCTCCCTCCCTGCATGGGCGGTTCGTATCTGTACTCACACTGACTTCCCTCCGTGTGTCTTACCCACCGTAATACATGGAATTGTGATTGACTTTTAGACTGTCCATTCGCTGATACAGTGTGTTCTTGGCAATGTTTCTAGAGATGGTACACCAGCCTTCACGGAATCTACATAATATGCGATAGCAACAGTACTAATATGTGAAACCCACTGTAGGCCTGGAGCATGACTGATACAGGTCACAGCAGTGCTACTGAAAGTGAATCCAGAGATTGCACAAAAGAATCTCAAAGACATCTTAAGCTCCCTCAAGTCTCCTTCAGACCCAGCCGGTTGCACATTAGTGTTGACACTTGCAAACACAGAATATGCTGGTCATGAAAACCATGACATATTTCCAGTCTCCTGCTCCACACACTAGCTCTCAATAAAATGACTTGTTAAAATACCTGAGTGAGACAAGTCTGTGTTCATACAAACTACTGAATGGGCTTACCTGGGGACTCTGGTACTGAGGATCTTTTCCCAGAGCTGTATGGTTGGGAATGGTGTGGATTTTATTAGCAGAAGGGGGGGGCGGTATTTGCATATCTTCCTAATATACAGTGGCAACTATGGCTGAATATTTTCAAAATGCTCACTGTTCCACCTTAAACGTAAATGAGTCTCCCAGAAGGATTCATTGGGATTATTACTTGGAAATGGTTCCTTATTATGTGATTGCGATACACAGAATACAGTCCTATTCATATTGTTTCATACACAATAAGCGATTTATATATAGCTGATTTAAGACAGTATGTATGCTCATTTGCTTAACATATTTCACTCAATTTATTTCATTTATGTGGCAATAGACCCATAAGTTTATATCTAGTCAGCATGAATTGATTTTAATGCTTAACATCTTAGAGAAGGAACACCCATATACTACAATTTATCTCTTTTTAGACATTTAGGTTATTTCTCATTTCTGGTTTTATAATGAAAGTTACTATTTGGGTTGAAATAAAAGAGAAGAGAAAAAAGCATTCACATTAATATTACAAGAAATCACAGTAACAGACATGGCCTTACAGTAAACTTTTCTTCAACACAATTGTAATATTAACAATAAATATCATATTTTTAGTGAGAGCGTTCCCATTAGGACAGAAACACACCAAAGTCTTAACTTTGCTAGAGAAGATGTCTTAGATGACATTGGAACTGCATAAAGATTTTTCTAAAATATTTAATAGTTTAAAGCCTCTTGTGTCAAAGTCAATAGGATCTCCCAGAAGCACAGACTTACGACAATACTTGTTTTATTGCAGAACAGAGAGTATGTTGTAGGACAACAGTTGCTAAAGGATGGTTTTGGGTCCAGAAGCCCTGGGAAAGGTAGTCAATCTGCAAGATCTTCACGTTCAAGTAGCCAGGATCCCACATTTGGTCCTAAAATAATAGTAGAATTTCCAATTCTACTTTCACATCCCTTGTCCTTTGGTTAATCTCTTCATTTTTTCATATGCTATAATTATATAATAATGTATGGCTAGTACTCTTGTTTTAAGAGTGATTTTAGTGCAATTAAACAAATAATATATTGAATATAGACTTTACTTATTCCATTGATAATACTGTTCATATTTCAAGGCTCTGAATTATATGAAAATCACTTTTCCTTTTCAATATTTTAAAGTGTAATTTGAAATGTTGCTGTACCCACAGATTTCCATCAGTTGTGCCAGGCTATCAAAAGAGATAGTTACTGGGGTCTTAAAGGCTTGAAGATAAACAAGCGGCCATCTAGCTCAGAAGCAACAAAGCCCACATGGAAGAACACACCAGCCTGTGTGATCACGTGGTCCCGAAGGGATCAGTTATCAGGCATCAAAGAACAAAAAATCATATCATTGGCTGCACATCTCCATGATACAATCGCCGAAGACAAACGGGTGCATAAGCAAATGTGGTGAAGAAAGATGATGGTGCCCAGCTATCAAAAGAGATAGTGTCTGAGGTCTTAAAGGCTTGAAGGTGAACAAGCGGCCATCTAGCTCAGAAGCAACAAAGCCCACATGGAAGAAGCACACCTGCCTGTGCGATCACGAGGTGTCAAATGGACCAGGTATAAGGCATCATGCAAAAAATATATATATACCATAGTCAATGAAGGGGGAAGTGCAGAGTGGATACCCAAAGCCCATTTGTCGGCCACTGGAGATCTCCTCACAGAATGGGTTAAGGAGAGGAGATGGGTGAGTCAGGGTGCGATGTAGTACCGATGAAGAACGCAGCTTTCCTCCAGATGCTGGATGCTTCCTCCCCCCAACTACCATGATCTGAATTCTACCTTGCAGGACTGGGTAGGGCAGAGGTTGCACACTGGTGCATATGGGAGCTGGAGGCACAGGGAATCCAGGGTGGATGATATCTTCAGGACCAGGGATGTGAGGGGCGATACTGGGAGAGTAGAGGATGAGTGGGTTGGAAAGGGGGAACCGATTACAAGCATCCACATGTGACCTTCTCCCTGGGAGACAGACAGCAGAGAAGGGGGGAAGGGAGACTCCGGATAGGGCAAGATATGACAAAATAACAATCTATAAATTATCAAGGGCTCATGAGGGAGGGGGGAGTGGGGAGAGAGGGGAAAAAAAGAGGACTTGATACAAAGGGCTTAAGTGGAGAGCAAATGCTTTGAAAATGATTAGGGCAAAGAATGTACGGATGTGCTTTATACAATTGATGTATGTATATGTATGGATTGTGATAAGAGTTGTATGAGCCCCTAATAAAATGTGAAAAAAAAGATTTCCATCAGTTTCTGACGATGTGTGAACAAATATATCTGTCATTTATTTTAAATTTTTCTCATTGCACATATATATTCAAAAATATTTTCAACATATGTTTCATGCATAATTCAGTGGCATGAGATTTATCATTGCTTCAACGATTACCAACATCTGTTAATTTCCTGTCACACTTAACAGAAATTGCGGAAAGAACTCCGACTTAACCCTTCCACACTACCATGGAATAAATTACTCTATCAATTTCTTGTTTCACTTGTTTTGAATAGAATTCTGATTTAAGTACTTTTCCTCTTCCTCTGGAAAGAAAGCAACCTAAACTCTGTTCATTGCCCCATTGTCTTTAAGCCAGATTTTTGAAATCAGTATTTTATTGTGGCATATCTCTCTATCTCAATCTCTATATAAACATCTATAGATCATACTTCCTGACACTGGAAACAATTCATAGAGCTTGAAACTTGTAGCACTCTCTACATCCAAAGCTGTTCACCGTGAGGGAGAGTCAGTGTGAGACCAAACATAAAACAAAACTCCGGGAGAAAGCTATCTGCAGGCATGCTAAGGACCCATCAGCTCTGGACCAAGTGAAGAAAGAAGTGAGGACAGGAGCCTGGATAAGGACTGCAGTGCCTGGTCAGCTAGAACTGCTGCGCTGACCACTATGTTAACTCTACTGCCCATGGCAGGAAACCTGCTGAGACAACTCCAGGTAACACTCCTGACAATAGTCTGAACACTTAGGGCCAGAGAAAATGTTGATGTGCGACCCACAGAAGTTGGAAGACAGTGTAAGCCCAGCAAACACCTCTCCTGTATGTGATGGGATGCTGTCAACAGGGGGTTCTCAGAATACATTGACCCAAAACCCACCCCGGGTACTAATTCATGGGTGGAAAACTGAGCTTCTTATTTCTGTGGTTTCTTTTAGCCTCACAAATAGCCCTGTTGTTAGGAAACCTTTTCATTCCAACTCTAAATATAGAAAATAACATTGAAGTATTTTTTACCTCTTTCCAAATAATTGTAAAATGTATTGGGGGGAAGAAGAATTTGGGATGATATACACTTTTTCCCCTGTGTGTTCAGATGTACAAAAAGATTCAGGTTGACCTGGTCTTGATTCCAAAGCATGGTGAGGATAAAGATTGTCTTGAATTTCAATAGATCATTTGGGTACTTTTGATGGGAATGCACATGAAGTTACATTGAACATGAAATCTGCACAGATATTCATGTGATTGGTACAGTGAAGACCTCAGAGAGAAGACTGTGTTCTCCCAAGGACTCCACCAGCATCACTTTAATAGTCTGAGTCCCAGAGCTACAAGCTCCATTCAAACCTTTCCACCTTTAAATACAAGTACACCTACCACATGCAAATACCAGTTCCATAAAATCACAGCATGCATGTACTTAAATTCATATTCCTTCGCAAACTGGAGAGTATTTTCTGGGTGTAACGATTCTTATCCACATGATCATGAATTGTGTGTGGGTTTTCCTCTTTCTGGTGGCGACGCCGGAAGGTAAGTGCTTCAGGGATTCACACATGAAGTCTGGGGATGCAGCATCTGACCACATGACTCACTGTGTTTCTCTTTATCCCCAGGTGTCCTGGCCCAGGTGCAGGTACTGGAGTCAGGCCCTGGACTGGTGAAGCCCTCACAGACCTTGTCTCTTACCTGTGCCATCTCTGGATTCTCTTTAACCAGCAATAATATGCACTGGATTCGCCAGGTTCCAGGAAAGGGACTGAAATTGGTTGGGGTGATGTGGAGTAATAGGAGCACAGACTATAATCCAGCTCTGCAGTCCCGAGTCAGCATCACCAGGGACACCTCCAAGGGCGAAGTTTATTTAAAACTGAGCTCCGTGAATCCTGAGGACACAGCTATGTATTACTGTGCTAGAGACACAGTGATGGGAATTCAGTGTGAGCCCAAACACAAACCTTAGTACATCAGGCATGGTTTCAGCAGATGTGAAAGACAAGTCAGTGATGTTTTCCTCTCAAAAGCTGTGGTTTCCCCACCTTGTCAGCACCTCTCTAGGGACCACCAAGCACAGATTCTAGGGAACCTTCATGTATCTGAACCTGCCATCTTTTCAGTGAAATAGGATTTGTCTGTTTCACCTCTCAATAGTAATAGGTATCAACGAGATCTCAGTGTACAATTCAGAGGATTAGCAAGAGCTGTGTGTTGTCAAAGTTAGAAATAATAAAAAAAAAAAAACCTCACTGTCATCGAGTTGATGGCAATTTATGGTGGCACCCTGTGGGTTTCTGAGATTCTAACTGCTTATGGGAGTAGAAAACCCTGTCTTTCTTCTTTGGAGTGGGCATTGGCATGCAGATCTAAGCGCAACACATGACCACTATGCCACCAGCCTTGTTATAAAAATATTAATGCAGGAAAAATTCTCATGTGAGCCCAAAATTGTCTCCAAGCCATCAGGTTCAATGTTTTCATTCCAGTGAATGCTCTCAAGTGTACATTATGTAATGATTTGAACTTACAATGATCTGGACCATAATTGTATACGTTGATATTGTTAGGCACCCTTGAGCTGGCTTCATATCACAGAGACCCGTGTTCAACAGGATGAAATGCTGCCCGGAAGTGCACTCAGAATCATTCCTCTGTTTGACTCATCGTTGCAGCCTTTGTGACAATCCGCCTCCTTGAAAGTCTCTCTCCTTTTCATTGACAGTCTAATCTACCAAGCACAAGACCATTCTCCGGGTTCTGGTTCCTCCTAACAACATGACCAAATAAGTGAGATAAAGTCTTATCTGAATGCTTCCAAGAAGCATCCAAGATGTGCTTATTCCAAGATAGACCTGCTTGTCCTTCAGGCAGCCTGTGATATATTTAATATTATTCTCTAGCACCAAAACCCAAATGCATCAATTCTTCTTTGATATTTCTTATAGGGTAATTGGCCTTTATTAGAGTCACTCTTGGTTATCACAACTGTGGTTGCTGTTTCAGGCAATAGAGATAACGTTCAGGTTGTTACTAAAATCACACAATGTATAGCACAGCATCCTACAATAAATACTCAAGGATCAAAATTCAGCAGTAGTACCGACATTGAAGAAATCTATATAATCTTAACTCTGGTCAACATGAAGAGAAATGTTCATCGTCAGAAAGTAAAGGTCGGTACGTGTAAATTATACTTAGGTGAACCTGGACCACAAAACTATGTAGCACAATGATTAAATGCTCAAGTTTTAGCCAAAAGATTGGCAGTTTAAAACCACTCAGTGAGTCCGTTGACTAAAGACCTGATAACTGTCTCCCATCAGTATTACAGAAAAGAAAATCCTATTTGGACAGTTCTTTTATTTGATTCAGGGTCTAATAACCACCCTGCACCCAAACAACCTTGGATGCTTATAGTCATATCATTACATAGACAAGACATTTACAAGAGTAATTACCCGAGACAAAGTGAATGGCAACATAAGAATTATTATAAAAACAGTGTATTGTTACATATTTCCCTTTGCTAGGTGTGTTTTCCAACATAAAATATATACCTTTTCCCCAGCACTGACATTCAACATGGGAAGAATGTGGTGTGTTTGAATATGTTAAGTCCCATAGAGTCAGTTCCAGTTCTCAGTGATGCCATGTAGAACAGAATGAAATAATGCCTTCTTCGGCACCATAATCACAATGAATATTTTTGAGCCCATTGTTACAGCCAATGTGTCAATCCATTTCATGATGCGCCTTACTCTTCATTGATCTCCTGCTTTATCATGGATGATGTCTTTCTCAAGGGACTGGTATCAAGAGTCTCACCATCCATGATTCTAAGGAACTTGCTGGCTGTTCTCCCTTCAAAACAGACCTGATTGTTATAGTGCCAGGTCTCCCCACAGCACTTTCCTCATTCTTTTTCAGCATCACAAGTCAAAGGCCATCATTTATACTATGGCCTTGCTTATTCATAGTGCAGAGTTCATATGTATATACTAATGTTGAAAATATTATGATTTGGATTCTAAAAGTGACATTTAGGAAACCCTGTAATATGGGTCTGTTGGTGCAGAGATATAAAGGGCTATGGTGGTGCTGTGGGATAAGATTTGGTTGCTCAACACAAGGTCAGGGATTCATACCAGCCAACAGTTCCCCTGAGTAAGATGACTTCTATTCCTGTATATAATTACAGTCAGAGAAAGCCTAACGAGCAGTTCCAATCAGTTTTCTAAGTTTCCTATGAGTCAGAATAGATGCAATCACAGTGGGATTGGTTTTGGAGGAAGAGATTGCTCATTTTGTCGCTTAGTTGCTTGGTCTACCAAGTGTCCCTCATCCAGACAAATCCAAGAACCAGTTCTCCCTGCAGCTGAGCTCTGTGACCCCTGACAACCACTGTGGAAGGAGCCAAAGAGAGGGAAAGTCAGTGTGAGCCCCCACACAAACAACCCTGCAGGACAGCTGGGGTGTGTGGGGGGGTGGCTATTGGAGGGGCGACTGATGTAAAGATCAGCAGGGGGAGGTCAGGTCCAAATTAACAGGCCCAGGAACCAGAAGCAGGTGTGTGTGTGTGAGCACAGATGAGATTTTCTGCTGTATCTTGGTTTGGCTTTTTTCCCACCGCTAAGCAACTGATTGAGAGGAAACTCCAGTAGAAAAACTTCTATTTTGTCTTAACTTAGAAGAGGAAAAACTATTGTGAAAGCAAATATACAGAAAAACAGAAATATACTCCACTAAAATAAGTGATAGAAAATGGGTAAGGCTGCTGTTGAGTCAATGAAGACTCATAGAAATCATACAGGAGAAAACATAAGGTTCCTTTGGATTTCTGAGACTAAAACTTTCAATGATCAGAAAGTGTCATCTTTCTCCTGAGGAGTATATGGTGCTCATGAACAGCAGAACTTTCAATTAATAGTCGACTGTGTAATCCACAACACCACAGGATCTCTGAGGTATGACGGGTGGGTAGTTCTGACCTTGCTTATCATGGGTCTGTTTCATTTTTTTTAACTTGATGAGTATTTTCTTTTAAAATTTGGTCAGCAATTTCCATGCCCTTAAAGACCGACGCTGTATCTTGTTCAGAAGTGCATTATAATTATAGATCACTTAGAGTGTATTATTTTCACATACGTAAGCCTTCATCTTCCTGAACATGGTCCATTATTCTAATTATTTGTGTGTCATTTGGTACCTTGGAAGTGTTTTTCTTTTAAATTTTCTTTATTGTGGTGGTGTTGGGGGGGAGTAGTATTTTTCTTATAGTTTTCTTTATGTAAGACTTTTGTTTCTCTGCTTAGGTTTATTTCAATTTATTTTAACTTTTAGGTGGCTATTGTAAATTATATTATTTTTTAAACATTTTATTAGGGTCTCATACATGTCTTATCACAATCCATACATATATATATATACATACATCAATTGTATAAAGCACATCTGTACATTCTTTGCCCTAATCATTTTCAAAGCATTTGCTCTCCACTTAAGCCCTTTGCATCAGGTCCTCTTTTTTTCTTCCCCCTCCCTCCCCATTCCCCCCCCCCCCGATGACCCCTTGATAATCCATAGATCGTTATTTTGTCATATCTTTCCCTATCCGGCATCTCCCTTCACCCACTTCTCTGCTGTCCATCCCCCAGGGAGGTCACATGTAGATCCCTGTAATCAGTTCCCCCTTTCCAAACCACTCACCCTCTACTTTCCCAGTATCACCCCTCACACCCTGGTTCTGAAGGTATCATCCACCCTGGATTCCCTGTGCCTCCAGTGCCCATATGCACCAGTGTATATTTTATTTCCTTTTCAGAACTTTCTCTATTGGTATGTGGAACTCAAACTGATTTTCTATGTTGACCTTATAACCTGTGAAAATTTTTAATCTTTCAACTACTTTCAATAATTGTCTTCTATGGCTTTTGGCTTTTCTATGTTTAGAATGATGCCATCAGCAACTATAGAAGAGTTTTACTTCTTTGTTGCCGTTTTGGATGCCCTTGTTTTACATGTGTTAATTGATAGCTGTAGTTAAGAGTTTGTGTTAGTTAGGGTTGACTAGAGAAACATGTGTTTAAGAAAGAGCTTTATATAAAAAGAGCAAGTGTAAAAAAAAAGCTGAGAAAACATCCCAGCCCAGTCCAGATCAAGTCCCTAGGCCCGATATTAGCCCATATGTCTGATACCAATCTACAAATTCCTCTTCAGACTCATGTAACACATGTGATGACACCGAATGCAGAAAGATCACATGCCAGTGCCTGGGCAGTCTTGTGGATCCAGTGGCGGTGGGAGCATCTCAGTGCTGGCAGGCGGTCTCCAAGTGGTTCTCCAGTTGCAGGATTCGAGTGTAGCTCCATGTTTCTTATCAGCAGGAATGTCTCGCAGGGAGTGAGTGTGTATCCTGCCTCCAGCAAGCTATTTATCTCCATAGCGCCCCAAAATGAGGTAATCAGTCTACGATCTGATTGACTGGCTAAACTCCACGCCTTCACTTTTAATAGTCTTAAGTTGACACCAGATTATGTAACTATCATAGAGTTTCAGCACAATATGAAATAAGTTTGGTATTTAATGGTATCCTTATCTGGTTTCAATCTGAAAGGGGAATGCTTTCACTGCCTCTCCACTGAGTACAATATTTGTCACTGGCATTGCATTTTGCTGTTTAAAATCATATTAACTCAGTTTGGACTCACAGCAACAATCGAGAAAACAGAATGAAAAACGGGTCATGCTTCATTTTCACAGATGTCATGTATGAGGCCTTTGTTGCAGTTACTGTGCCAAACTATCTTGCTAAAGGTCAGTTTTAAAAATAACTTTGTGCTTCATCAACCATTATGTTCTTTTCCAAGTTCTGATTTTCCTGATACATGTCCAAAGTACTTGAGATGAAGTAATCACCTCCTCACTTCTTTCAAGTAAGCATTATAAGAGTACATCATCCAATATACATTTTTTTGTTTTTCTGGCTGTCCATCCTACCATCAAATTATTCACCATTACCATAATTCAAATACACCGTTTAATCTTTTATTTTTCTTTCTTTTTCTGAGTTGCACGTGTATATGAGGCAATTGGAAACCACATAGGTTGGGCCAGGTACATCTCAGTCCTCAAAGAGTCATCCTTGATCTTCAACCTTTCAGGAGTTCTGTGCAGCAGGTTTGCTCAATGAACTTCATCATTTGATTTACTGTGGCTTCCATGAGTATTGATTGTAGATAAAAGCAAGATGAACTCCTTCACAACTTCAATATTATCTCCATTTATCTTGATATTTTCTATTGGTCCCTTAGTGGGGAGTTAATTTCTTTACAATGAATTTTAAACTAAAGTGAAATCAGCAGTCCCTGATCTTCATCAGTAAGGTTTACAAGTCATACTATCTTACAACATGTAGTACTATGTTACTTGCATGACAGATTATTAATACAGCTTCCTACAATCTTGATGTCATTGTTTTCATTTTGTACCGCTTCTCAGTTTATTTGCTCAGTATAGCATGTTGCATAAAGAACCTGCTGACGTTATCAAAGATTCTGTATTACTGTGATGAACAATGAAAATCAGTGGAAACAAGAAACAAATCACACTATAGATTGCATTGAACATGTTTTTTTTTAATTCTATGAAAGTACTTAAAATGTTTCCCAGAAAATATGGCCAGGCATTCTGTAACCATTCCAATAAATGATCTCAAAACCAAACAAAGCCAACCGACCACACAATAACAGCACTAATAAATAATGGGAGTTAATATCTTTGTATGTGTTTTTTTGCAACTTGAATGTTTCCTTTGGTCAAGTTCATGTCCTTTACCCACTTTGAGTCTCAAAACTCTGTACATGTTTCACTCTCCAAACGGATGCTTAGTGAGATGTTAGGAAGAAGAAAGAGGAGAGAACTCTCAAGAGAATATGCAGAGAACTGAGAAAACATGGTAGAATAAATATCCATTATCAATTGCGGGTCTTAATATAATCCAAATTTCCTAACACTCTCTGTGCTTTCTGTGTCCCAATAGTTTCTCTGGTCTTCTGCTTAAGAATCTTGATTTCTCAATAAACAGCGGTAATCCCAGAGAAAAGGAAGGCATTAGACTTTCTCATTGTGATTTATGAGAAAAGATGGAAAATTTCTCTACTTTTCTCTCCTGGGATTCTAATATGTAGATCACCCCTTCAATTTCCAGATTAAAGTTCAAAACTTGGTGCAAGACACCACATAGTGGTCAGAGTTCTGTAGGAACTACATCACTTGTTCATCAGTTTTTATTTTCTTTTGGGTATTCTTTGGCCTGATAGTATCAAGAGATTCTAAAAATGGGTTGACATAAAAGAGGTTTGCATTAGTTGTTATCATGGATTTTTTCCATGCCCTGAGTGTCCTGTTACAGGTACAGCATCAGGATTTGAGCCCAGGAGTGACAAATGCACCACAAATCCTCCCCCTTAAGATTTTCTGTCTCTGGTGGATCCATATTTTTGGAGCTGGATCTACTACAACCTGCAAAAAAGTTTTCAGTGGTTGTTATCAGTATGTCTGAGCAGCAGAAAACAATTACCCGCTTCAATAGAGTTGACTCTCAAGCGCCAAAAGAATGTCCACCAATCCGTTCTCCCGGCAGCTGAGCGCAATGACCACTGAGGGCACAGCTGTCCATTACTGTGTGAGAGGAACAGTGAGAAGACTCAGTACCATCCAGGCACAACCTATCCTGCAATAATGACCTCAGTCTACAGAGATCTCATGGCCTGCACAAAGCACAGGAGCCAGACTTCTGGGCAAGGGCAATGGGGGAGGGATGGGAGCAAGGAGCTTCCTGTTAGTAACTAGGGTTTCCTTTCCCTCCAAAATATTTTCTCTGAAAATCTTGTCTTCCTAAATATTACAAAACACCACATCAATTTAAATATTAATTCATTTATATGTTGTATGCATAAACACATTTAAATACATGTATGCATAAAAAAACCCTGGTGGTGTTTTGGTTACTCATTAAGCTGAGACCTGAAATTTCAGGAGTTCTTAAGCACTAGCTGTTCCACAGTAGAAAAACGGGTCTATTTTCTCCCATAAAGAGTTACAGTTTCAGAAGTGCTCAAGGACAATTCTACCCTCTCTATAGGGTCATTATGAGTCTGCACTGACTCATGGCAGTGAGTGTGAGTGATGAATATATGGATATATACTATTTGTATCATGAACATGTGTTTAATGATTTTCACATCCTGGATGGCTGTACTGGATTAAATGAAAATTAAATCACAAGATCACAAACTGTGGGGTTCATCTGAAGAGAACTTAATGAGGAATTCATAGCAACACAGAATTGTATAGTATAGAAGTAAAACTGAGATGGATTAGTTCAGTTTCCAAGTAATGGAACTAGAAAAAGATGAGCATGCATAGGTAATATCCATGGCATAGGTAGCACACGCCTGGGAGAGGCAACAAAAAAGTAACCAAGATAAATGAAATAACAGGAACACAACCAGTAATCTGATTATATGAAAAGTGACTTTTTTAGAAGATGAACAAAAGTGATCAATAGCCAGGTTTCCTGATCATCCCAAGAGCAGGAGGGCAGGAATCTCAGATCAGAAACCAGAGAGGAGACACCATTCTGCATGTTTTGTGGACATGCTTTATGAAGAACTTCCTGTCCACACTGTACAAATATCACTGAAATATGGAAATGCCTTAGAAGGAAAGAAAAATCAGTAAGGTTCCCACACAAGAAAGAGGTAATAGAACGGTCTACTATCATGTGTATCCAGTCCGTAAGGTGAACAAGAGAGGATGCATTGTGAATGCTCATACGACACAGGAAGTCTGTTATGTATGTAATATAAAGTTCACACATTGAAAACTATTTTTAAAAAGATTGATAATACATAACAATTAAAGCAATGCTTGATAAACAACCTGTTTAAGAGCTGTTTTCTGTTGGAGGTGCTCGTGTTTCTCTCAGTCCGAGGGAGAACTCTTGTCCATATTCTCTACTCATCTGCTTCTAAATATCAGGGGACATGCAAATGCAGCTCTCTGCCTGCTGATAAAACAACCACAACCTCTGATGTGGGACATCTCAGAGGACAGTGCCAGTTTCAAGGGTCTCTGCTGTTAATATTTTGAAATCAGGAGCTAGTCCAGAGGACACATAATGAATTTCGTACCAAACTTGGCTTTCATTTTGGCCATTTTACATGGTAATCATTGTAGAGTTTGCTGTGTGTGTGTATAATAGTGTGTGCGTGTGTTGGTGTGTAAGTCATCTAATCAGAGTGTCTGTTTGCAGGTGTACAGTGTGAGATGCAGCTGGTGGGGTCTGGGGGCGATCTGAGAAAGCATGGGGTCTCTGAGACTCTCCTGTGCAGCTTCTGGATTCACCTTCAGTGACCACTGGATGACCTGGGTCCGCCAGTATCCAGGGAAGGGCCAGCAGTGGGTCGCAGGCATTAGTACTGGGGGTAGTACATACTATACAGATTCAGTAAAGGGCCGATTCACCTACTCCAGAGCCAATGCCAAGAACACACTGCATCTGCAGATGAACAGCCTGAAAGCCGAGGACACGGCCATGTATTACTGTGCAAGACACAGTGAGGGGAAGTCAGTAAGAGCCCAAACACAAACCTCCCCTGCAGGGAGAATACTGGTCTCCAGGGGGCACTCCAGATGCACAGAGCACAAGATTCAGACCCAGGAGCAGCTGGAGCTTCAAGGCTGATTTCCTGTGGTTATATGTGGATTCTTCTAAATCTCACAGTTCCTCACAGATCTCTAATTCAAAAAAAATAATTCTTCTGTGCCTACTCCTGGCATCTATGAATTAAAAAGTTATATTGTAACAAAAGAATATATTCTGTCCTACAGCAACAATCAGCTTCTTAACCTTTTTTTTTTTTTAACAATTTATTGGGGCTGATACAATTCTTTTCACAGTTCATACATATACATACATCAATTGTATAAAGCACATCTGTACAGTCTTTGCCCTAATCATTTTTTTTCTCTTTTCTTCTTTTACATTTTATTAGGGACTCCAACAACTCTTACCACAATCCATACATATACATACATCAATTGTATAAAGCACATCCATACATTCCCTGCCCTAATCATTCTCAAGGCATTTGCTCTCCACTTAAGCCCCTTGCATCAGGTCCTCTTTTTTTTTCCCCTCCCTCCCCTTTCCCCCCTCCCTCATATGCCCTTGGTAATTTATACCTCGATATTTTGTCATATCTTGCCCTATTCGGGGTCTCCCTTCCCCCCTTCTCTGCTGTCCCTCTCCCAGGGAAGAGGTCACATGTGGCTCCTTGTAATCAGTTCCCCCTTTCCAACCCACTCACCCTCCACTCTCCCAGCATCGTCCCTCACGCCCTTGGTCCTGAAGGTATCATCCACCCTGGATTCCCTGTACCTCCAACCCTCAAATGTACCAGTGTACAGCCTCTGTCCTATCCAGCCCTGCAAGGTAGAATTCGGATCATGGTAGTTGGGGGGAGGAAGCATCCAGGATCTGGGGGAAAGCTGTGTTCTTCATCGATACTACCTCACACCCTAGTTAACCCATCTCCTCTCCTAAGCCCCTCTATGAGGGGATCTCCATTGGCCGACACTTGGGCCTTGGGTCTCCACTCTGCACTTCCCCCTTCATTTAATATAATATATATATACACATACATATATACATATACACATATATACACATACATACACACACTTATATCTTTTTTTTTTGCATGATGCCTTATATCTGGTCCCTTGGGCACCTCGTGATCGCACTGGCCGGTGTGCTTCTTCCATGTGGGCTTATTTGTTTCTGAGCGAGATGGCCGCTTGTTCACCTTCAAGCCTTTAAGACCCCAGACACTATCTCTTTTGATAGCCGGGCACCATCAGCTTTCTTCACCACATTTGCTTGTGCACCCATTTGTCTTCAGCGATCCTATCATGGAGGTGTGTAGTCTATGATATGATTTTTTGTTCTTTGATGCCTGGTAACTGATCCCTTTGGGACCACTCGATCACACAGGCTGGTGTGTTCTTCCATGTGGACTTTGTTGCTTCTGAGCTAGATGGCCGCTTGTTTATCTTCAAGCCTTTAAGACCCCAGTCACTATCTCTTTTGATAGCCGGGCACCATCAGCTTTCTTCACCACATTTACTTGTTCACCCACTTTGGCTCCAGCCGTTGTGTCGGGAGAGTGAGCATCATAGAGTTCCAATTTAATAAAAGAAGGTATTCATGCATAGAGGGAGTGTTTGAGTAGAGGCCCAAGGTCCTTCCGCCACCTTAATACTTGACCTATAAATATCGACACAAAGATCTATTTCCCCAACCTCCTATATATATTTGCATGTACATGTCTTTGTCTAGACCTCCATGAATGCCCTTTGACTCCTAGCTCTTTCCTCCATCTCCCTTGACCTTCCTCCTGCCCTACTACCATGCTTCATCGCCACCTGGGCTAGAGTATACCTCTTCTCTAAGCAACCTTACCCTTGATCATTTCCCATCAGGCCTGCCACTCCCCCTTCTCTACCCTTTGGGGTCCCATGTTTTTCCCTTGTCCCTGGGTTTGTTAACACCACTTCCTTACCCCCCCTACCCCCCACCCCAAGTCCCCCCGGAACTGTCGGTCCCGTTGTTTTTCATCCAGATAGTTCATCCAGCCTGTCCTATTCAGACAGACCTGTGGAGTCACTAACATGCACGAAAACTAGACAGAGGAACACAAAGCAACAGTATACAACCAGACAACAAAACAACCAAAACAAACCACTGAAAAAGAACAGAACAAAACAGTTCACAAGAGAAAAGCTTGTAGTTAGTTCAGGGATCTTTGCTGGCCCTTAGGAGCGTTTTCCAGTCCAGTCTGTTGGGGCACCACGCCCTGGCCCCAAAGTCCACTTTCAGCATTCCCTGGGGACCTTGCCACTCCATTCCCTTGCTGTTCCGCTGCACTCCCCCAGTGATTTGCCTCGGTGTGGTGGGATCAGGTCAGGTGCAATTCCCACACTGTGTCTCCGGTGCTGTCCCCTGTATCGCCCTTAGTCACTGAGGGGCACCATGTCTCATAGTAGGGCCAGCCATGTTGTTCTCTCTGTGGACTGGCTGCTCTACTCAGGAACATCATCATCACGGCCTGGTGGGCCAGGCTGTGCTCCACTCTCTCCTCCTGCCCCTTCATCTGCTCCCGTGTGCTCTGATCAAATATGTCCATCTCCCATAGCTGCAGGGTCAATGTCGTCCTTTGGAACAAGTTCTTTTCGGGGGAGGGGCAGGAATCCACTTAATTTATGGTGCTGGGGCCAGCCTCCCAGACCTCTCCACCGGTTCCGTCCTCCACGCCGGGATATTGCATTCACACCTTGCGACACTGGGTTGAAGTCTGGTCCCACTTTCCCTGTGGAGATATAAACCATACCCTCCCCTTGGGTGGATTAATGCCCCATTTCTGTCATGCTGATTGTACTTACCTCAGGGGACTCATGTTGTACCTGTCCCTTTGGGTCTGGCTTACCTCGCTTAACATAATTCCTTCCAGCTCTTCCCATGAAATAACGTGTTTCATGTGCTCATCGGTGCTTTTTAGTGCTGCATAATACTCCATTGTGTGTATGTGCCAAAGTTTGCTAATCCACTCGTCTATCGATGGAAACTTAGGCTGTTTCCAAGTCTTTGCTATTGTGAATTGTGCCACAATAAACATTGGAGCGCATATGACTGGTCGTGTTTTATTTGCTGCTTCAACCGGGTATATGCCCAGTAGAGGGATGGCTGGGTCGTAAGGTAGATCAATTTCCATTTTCTTTAGGTATCGCCAGATTGCTTTCCACAGTGTCTGTACAAATCTGCACGACCACCAGCAGTGGAGGAGGGTTCCTATTTCACCACAGCCCCTCCAACACTTGTTGCTCTCTGATTTACTGATCTGAGCTAGCCTGAGGGGTGTTAGGTGGTATCTCATGGTTGTTTTGATTTGCATTTCTCTTATGGCAAGGGACTTCGAGCACTTTCTCATATATTTATTGGCCATATTGATCTCCTCTCTAGTGAAAGTTCTTCTCATTTCTTTTGCCCACTTCCTTAGGGGGTTAACTGTTTTCCTCTTTTTGCGGGTCATGATGGTGTTGTAGATTTTAGTAATGAGCCCTTTGTCTGACGTGTCATTACTAAAAATCTTCTCCCAGTCTGTGGGTTGCCTTGTCACCCTCTTGGCAAAGTCTTTCGAGGTGCACAGGTGTTTTATTCTTATTAGATCCCATTTTTCGATTTCCAGATCACCTGTGTGTGTCCCCTTCCCTGTTGCAGGGAGCCTATGTGCTCCCTGGGCCAGTGCTCTGAGATTAGTCCCGATTCCCTCCTTAATGGTCCTGATGGTTTGGGGTTTGACTTCTAGATCTGTGATCCACCTTGAGTGTATTCTTGTGCATGGGGTGAGGTAGACGTCTTGTTTCAACTTTCTACATGTGGATATCCATTGTTTCCAGCACCACTTATTAAAGAGGGCATCTGCTTCCCACTTGACGTTTTTGGGACCCTTGTCGAAGATCAGTTGTCTATATGCTGATGATTTTACTCCTGGGCTTTCTATTCTTTTCCACTGGTCTGAGTGTCTATCATTGTGCCAGTACCATGCTGTTTTGACCACTGTAGCTATGTAGTAGGCATTAAAATCAGGTAGGGCGAGTCCTCCAATTGTGTCCTTCTTCTTGAGGAGTTCTCTGCTAATTCTGGGTTTCTTCCCTCTCCATATGAAGTTGGTGGTCAGTTTTTCCAATTCTTTGAAGAAGGTTGATGGTAATTGGATTGGTATAGCATTGAACTTGTAGAGTGCTTTAGGAAGAACTGTCATCTTTACTATGTTCAGCCTACCTAACCATGAGCAGGGGAGCTTCATCCATTTGTGAAGGTCACTTTTGGTTTCCTGTAATAGGGTTTTATAATTATGCTTATATAGGTCTTTAGTATTTTTTGTTAAGTATATTCCTAGGTATTTCAGTTTGTTCTTGGCTACTGTGAAGGGTACTTCCCTCTTAATCGCCTCTTCCATGGCCCTGTCCGATGTGTATAGAAACCCTACCGACTTCTGTTTATTGATCTTGTATCCTGCTACTCTTCCATATTCCTCTATTGCTGTAAGTATTCCAACTGTGGAGTTTTGGGGGTCTTCAATGTATAGGATCATGTCATCTGCAAATAACGATAGTTTCACCTCCTCCTCTCCCAACTGGATCCCTTTGATGTCCTTCCGCTGTCTTATGTTGTTAGCCAGAACCTCCAAAACGATATTGAATAGAAGAGGGGACAGGGGGCATCCTTGTCTTGTACCCTTTTTCAGTGGTATTGTTCTTGTCTTTTCTCCATTGACTATGATGTTGGCTGTTGGTCTTTCATAGATAGCTTGTATGAGCTTGAGGAACTTCCCTTCCAATCCTATCTTCATGAGTGTTTTGATTAGGAATGGGTGCTGGATGTTGTCAAATGCTTTTTCTGCATCTATGGATATTATCATATGGTTTTTATCCTTTTTCTTCTCGATGTGGTGTATGATATTGATGGATTTTCGGATGTTAAACCATCCCTGCATCGCTGGGATGAATCCTACTTGGTCGTGGTGAATGATATGTTTGATGTTCCTTTGTATTCTATTGGCCAATATTTTGTTAAGGATTTTTGCATCTATGTTCATTAGAGATATTGGTCTATAATTCTCTACACTTGTGGGGTCTTTTCCCTGTTTGGGTATCAAAGTAATGCTGGCTTCGTAAAATGAGTTTGGGAGCTTGCCGTTCTTTTCTATGTTATGGAATACTTTGTGGAGGATCGGTGTCAGCTCTTCCCTGAATGTTTGGTAAAATTCTGCTGTGTAGCCATCTGGCCCTGGGGCCTTTTTCCTTGGTAGGTTTTTGATGACACTCTCTATTTCTTCCTTCGCTATGGGTTTGTTGAGGTTCTTGATCTCTGTCTCAGATAATCTAGGGATAGATTGTTTTTCTAAATATTTATCCATGTCTTCCAGGTTTCTGAATTCATTAGAATACAAACCTTCATAGTACTTTGTGATTATCCTTTTTATCTCATTGGGGTCTGTTGTTATTGCCCCCGATTCATCCCTCATCCTGGCTATTGATGATTGTTCCTTTCTATCTTTGGTAAGCTTTGCCAGGGGAGTGTCAATTTTATTAATTCGTTCATAAAACCAGCTTCTAGTTGCGTTAATCCTTTGCATTGTTCTTTTGTCTTCCCACTGGTTTAACTCCGCCCTGATTTTTATTATTTCTTTTCTCTTGCTATTGGAGGGGTAGTTCTGTTGACTCTGTTCTAGTTGTTGGAGGTTTTGTGTTAACATATCTGTCATACGCCTTTCTTCTTTTTTCATGTATGCATTCAGTGATATCAAGCTACCTCTGATAACTGCCTTTGCAGTGTCCCATACGTTTTGATATGTTGTATGCTCGTTCTCATTAGTTTCTAGAAATTTCCTGATATCCTCTCTGATCTGGACCTTAACCCATTCATGTCGCAGGAGATCGTTGTTTATTCTCCAATTGGTGGCCCTTGCTTTTCTGGGTGCCCTTCTATTAATCTCCAGCTTTATGGCATGGTGGTCTGAGAAAGACGTCTGGATAATATCTATGTGTTTGAATTTACTCAGGCTGGCCTTGTGCCCCAGCATGTGATCTATTCTTGAGAAAGATCCGTGTGGATTGGAGAAGAATGTGAAACCTTTTGCTTTTGGATGAAAGGCTCTATAGATGTCTATCAGGCCCTGTTGCCTAATTACATTGTTTAGCTCTCTGGCCTCTTTGCTGAGCTTCTTTCCCTGTGACCTGTCTTTCTCTGATAGTGGAGTGTTGAAGTCCCCCACTATTATTGTTGTTTCCGTGATTTCTTCTGTCATTTTTTTAATAGTTTGTTTGACGAAATTTGCCGCACCATTATTAGGTGCGTAAATATTCAGTATGCTTATTGCTTCCTGGTTTACTGAGCCTTTGAGCATTATGTAATGTCCCTCTGTGTCTCTTTTTATGTTTTGGATCTTGAGATCCATTTTGTCGGAGATTAAGATAGCCACTCCTGCCTTCTTGGAGTTACCATTTGCTTGGTAAACTTTCTGCCAGCCCTTTATTCTCAGCATATGCTTGTCTGCTTGCTTAAGGTGTGTCTCTTGCAGGCAGCAGATTGATGGGTTATGTTTTCTAATCCAATCCTCCAGCCTCTTTCTTTTAACATATGAATTGAGCCCATTTGTATTCAAAGTGATTATTACAATCTCTGGCTTCATGGTTGCCATATTCTGTTTTGTGTTTTGGGTCTTTGCCTATCTTCCTTCATATCAGTGTACTGCGTTTGAGTGGAGGGTTTCTATCCTGTCCTCTTTTCCATCTGAGACCGTGTTGTCCTGGTACGTGTTGCTGGCATGTTGGCTTCTAGATGGAGATGGGCTATATGGTGGTCTCCTGGTGGTTCTAGTTGGAGCTTGATCTTCTGGTCATAGTGAGTCAGCCAGTATGTTCTGCAGGGTCGGGTGACTTGCAGTATATTTTTTGAGTTCTTCCTTGTCCTGGAAGACCCTTATCTTACCCTCTATCTTAATGGATAACTTGGCAGGGTATAGGATTCTGGGGGAGGCATTTTCATCTTTCAGTTTTTGGAAGATGTTGCTCCATTCTCTCCTCCTCTTCATGGTTTCAGCTGATAAGTCTGAGCATATCCTTACCTGCGCTCCTTTGTATGTGACTGTCTTCCTTTCTCTTGATGCTCGTAGAATTTTCTCTTTTTCCTCTAAGTTGGATAATTTTACAATTATATGCCTTGGCGTGTTCTTCTTGGTGTTTAGCTTAGCCGGCGTCCTCTCTGCTTCCTGTATGAGAGTCGGATTCTCCTTTGTTAGGTTGGGGAAATTTTCTTCCAGGAATTCCTTTGCTATCTTGGCGGTCGATTTGTGTGTTATGTTGTGTTCCGGTAGACCGATTATTCGAATATTATTCCTCTTCATAGCATCTGTCATTGATCTCAGGCTGTCTTCTGTTTCTTTAATTTTCCTATCTGATTGTTTTTCTCGCTTGCTTCGTTTGGTTTGAGCGTCCTCGAGTTCACTGATACGGTTCTCAGCCTCCTCAAGCCTAGATATAGCTTCTGTGACCTTTTGTGTGGCCTCTGCTACCTCCTCTGTTAGTTTCTGCAGTTCCTTTTGGTGGATAGTATTCATCCCCTCTATTGTGGACTTCATCCCCTCTATTGTGCATTTCATCCCTTCTATCGTTGCATCCTTATTTTGGTTTGCTTCTCTTAGCTCCTGTATTACTGCAAGCAGAGTTCTGAAGATTTCCTTTTGTGGCTGATCTATATCTGTTTCTTCTATGAGTGACGTTAGGTCTGTTAAAGTGCCTCGTTTTTCTGATTTTTTTGTTGGGAGTGATGTGGTCTGTTGATTTTTCCTTGATCCTTTAATAGGCCCGATGCTTCTGGGAGACAGGAGTAACCTTATTGTGTGGAGGCTCAGGCCACTGTGCCGTCTCCTGGGGTGGCTGGGGCGGGCTGCGGCAGGCTTAGGGCTGGCACTGGGGACCCAACAGGGCCCCAGGTGGTGAGAGCTGGCTGGAGCTCACTGACGGCTCCTCAGGGACTGCAAAGCCGTGACCCAGGCTCCACTGCAGGTGGAGTGTTTGATCTGCCCGGGCTGTGAGCGGGCGCGGGGAGGCCCCTTGGATAGCTGCGCAGGCAGCTGCGGGACACTGCAGGGAACAATGGTGTTCGCTCTCCGCCCTTTTGGCGCGAAACCGCAGGGGGTAATGGCGCCGGCAAAGTAGGCTTGGCGCGAAACCGCAGGGGGCAATGGCGCCCTTCCTCTGCTCAGGCTCAGAGTCGCGGCCGCCAGGGTCCCCGCAGCACCCTGGGGAGGGCACCTACTCTTGTGCCTTGCGCAGGGGGGGGCCCTTGGTGGGCAGACTCAACAGCGCGGGGCGCGGCGCTCCGCGGAAGCTCAGGGTCCGGGACAGGCGCGGGTTGAGCTATGGCTCCTGTTGGCGGGAAGTGCTCAGCGCAGGGTCCCCGCCAGGAGTGGAGCTGGCGCTAGGCTGCCAGGGGCTGGCGGGGGCGGGCGGGGGTGGGAGGCCAGCGCACGGAGGGCAGGTAGAGAGGTCCGCGGCGGTGCGGGTGGATGGTCCCCCGTGGGGGTCACCAGACAACCCGCGGGTCCGCTCCCCTGAGCTTGGATGAATGGAGGGAGGGACGTGGGCCCGAGGGCAGATCGCTGCCCTGCGGGGAGAGGGGAACTGCGGGAGAGGAAAGCTTCTCTCCCAGTGGAGATCCGCGAGTGGGGAGTGGGGAGTGGGCCGCTGGAGTAGGCAGGGCAGGCAAGCCGCTCTGGGCTGGCGTCGGGTTTGGGGATGGAGCCTAAGCCGGTCGCCAGTGAGCTCACGGCAGCTTAGTGGCCAGAGATGTCCCACTAGTCCGGTCCTCTTTCACCTAGACCCCTGCTCCGGACTAATACGTGGGGTAGGACTGGGGTGCTGTCCCAGGGGGATATTTCACTCACCAGACTCTTACTATTCAGCTACCTGGTCGCCAATCCCGCTTTGTTTGGAGGAGCTCTCAGAGTATGCGGGTGTCCCTGTCGGCCATCTTCCCCCTCTCACACCAGGTTTAAAGAGCAGCTTCTTAACCTTTAAGGACAAGAAATGACTCTGCCAGTGGTCCCTGCATCAGAGTTCTCATGACGCTCAGATAAAATACTTTCCAGTCAGACTTCAGGAAAATGGTGCTTGAGTATTGGCTGACAGTCTTAACAGTATGTGCTTCCATCACACTCTGTGGGGAAATCTGGCAATGATCTAGCTAATGATTTAATTAAAAGGTAGGCAGTCTGCCTATTTTATATTGAATTTCTTCAAATGACACAATTTTTGTTGTTGCTGATTTTTGCTTTTGTTGTTTTTCCTTTTATTCCCCGCCAGGGGAGAGCGCAAACTCAGGGCCCCATTACCACAAATTTTGCAGTCAAGTCTCCAAAATTTGGGAATCTCAGGAGTCAGCACAGCTTTGGTTGTTTTTCCTAACATTCGTGGCCTAATGTTTCTGTGTGTGTGTGTGTGTGTGTGTCTTTTCTGCAATCCCATCTGAAAAACACATAAATTCACCAATTGCATTTTATTACCTGGGTGCTAATATCCTCTATCAGTCTATCCTTCAGAACCTGCAGGCCATGATAGTCCAGGAAACATACTAACTTTTGTGAAAATTCAGGATTCGGGGAGAATTCTAGGGCCAAACAGGATCATTCAGTTCTTCATGCTGGATGCTGTATCTTCATCTTCACAGCCGCACAAAATGTCGGATACTCTTTCTGGTTTCACCCAGAGAATCCACATTTGTCCTGTTAATCAGCTTCTCATCCTACTGGTGGCTTTGCTAGTTAATTTGCTGTTTGTTACCGGTAACATTCCCAGTATGCAGTGACACACAACTGTAGGTGAGGAATTTCAGCTATTTTGGTATAAGATCCTGTATAAAATGTAAGATTATGTGTGAATAACTTTATCAATGATGACTTTGTGGACAAGAAATGTCTTCCTGTGCCAAGGGTAAATTTTTCATTGTTGCAGGTACTCTTTTCACCTTAGAATGACTCTTGAGCAGATGTAAGAGTATAGTTGTCAAAGGAAAGCTCTTCCTTCTTAGTGACTTACAAAAGCCATTCCTATTTACAGCATACATTGAATGGGAGCCACTTTGGGCTGAATTCAATGAGATTTCTAGATTTAGCTGACCTTCAAACTTTTGAGTATCTAATGATTTTCCATAATATATTGCAGAAGAGAAAATGTGTATCTGACAATTTAAGTATTCCTGGTTTTGTTCTGAGTGTCTTATAAAGATGTAAGTCCCCGAGAGAAGAATACAATTGCCTTTATTCCTAAAGTCATCCTAGTCATCCTCACCTTTCTCAACCATCTTCTTCATCACTCTCTGTGGCCTGAAAGAACAGGAGCTTGGTCTTGGAGAATGGAAAAATCATGGAAGGGAATGTGTTCTCTGAGGAAGCAGTCAAGGTTCTCATCCCAGATTGATTCCTTTTAAACTTTATTACAAACTTACAAATCGCATGCATACCAACATAGCCCATCAGATATAGTCTCATGATGTATTTATTCAAATTGAGGTCTTACTCACTCTGAATAATACACTTGGGATAATAGGCCTCATTGCCAGTATGTCAGTTTCTTCCTCTTCTTGGGGAAACTCTGAGGTGAAACACTCAGGGATTGAAGCATGAGGTTTTGTGACTGCTTTATTTGTGAACCTGGCTCTTTCTCTCAAGGAGAAGCATATGCAAATAAAGGCCCTCCTTCTGCTGATAAAAAAAACCACCCCAATCCCAACAATACAGTTCTTGGAGAAGATCCTCAGTACCATAATCTACAAGAGTCCCTATTATGCAATCTGTATGAACACAGACTCATCATGGAGTCTGTACTAAGCTGTGATTTTCAGGCAGCTATTTCAATAAGTAATGTTATTGAGAGCAAGTGTGTGTGAGTGGGCATGAGTTACAGACAGTTGACATGTGTGATCGTTTTCATGACCGGCATATACTGTTTGAAAATGTCAACTGTAATGTGCAACTGGATGAGTGTGTAATGTGCAACTGGATGAGTCTGAAGGAGACTTGATTGAGCATAAGACATCTTTGAGATTCTAATGTGCAAACTCTGGATTTACATTTAGTAACTTTTCCATGACCTGTAGCAGCCAAGTTCAAGGCCTGCAGGGTATCTTATCAGTACTGTTTATATCACGTATTGTACAGATTCCATGAAAGCTGGTTTACCATCTCCAGAGACATTGCCAAGAACACACTGTATCCGCTAAAGGACAGTCTAAAAGTCAATCACACATCCATGTATAATGGTGGGGAAGAGACACAGAGAGAAGTCAGAGTGAATACAGACACAAACCTCCTATGCAGGGAGGGAGGGAGCTGTTTTGCAGGGCTCTGTAAGGGCATGGACAGAAGGAAGGATTCTGGATCATGAGTATTTGGAAAGGGAGTTTCTAGTCTGTGTTTCTATTGTGATCCAGGGTTCTTCATCTCATTATTTCACACTAGGAATTTATGTTTGTTTGTTTTTTATGATTCAGTGCCTACCCTTAATATCTGTGAATTCAAAGTTGTATTGTAAGAAAAGAAAACATTCTCATAGAGAGAAAAACAGCCAACCAAAATGAGCTTGTTCCATAGATAGTAGAAAATTTCCAGGGGTAATCAGCATCTCTTTTGAGAAGGTCAATGTGCTAGTCCTGGTAGACTGGAGAAACAAATTCATGGACACTCCTACCTGTATAGGAAAAAAGTTTATATAAAGAACAATGGCATATTGAGAACACATATCACTCCAGTCCAGACAAGCCCATGAGTCCAAGAGTAGCCCATATGTCTGATACCGTCCTGTAATTCCTCTTCAGTCTCATGCAACACATGATACAACGCTGAGTGCAAGAAGATCACAGGTTAGTGGGTTGAAAGTCTTGTGTATCCAGTGGCATTAGAAGCATCTTACTGTTGGCGTGGGCCTCCACATGGCTCCTCCAGCTCCAAGGTTCTGGCTGCCATTAGCATAGCTCCATGTGGCTTGTCAACAGCAATGCCTCACAGGGAGAGAGTGTATCTAGCTTTCAGTGAGCTATTTATCTCCTTCATACCTCCAAATGAGGTCACTAAGATGCGACCTGATTGACAGGATAGACTCCACCCCTTCTTAAGTTGACAAGAGTTCATGTAACTGCCAGTCGAAGAATCTTTCAGGCAGACTCAGTGGAGTGCCTGGGTAGTGCTAACTCTTATGGCTTCAACTAATGGCTGTACAGTTGGTGGTTTGAAACTTGGTGTCATTTATTCAAGTATAATATAGTGTAAAAAGTGGCTTTTCACCCAAACTAAAATTCTGTTGACATTGATCAGTTCCAACTCATAGTAATCCTATAGGACAAACTAGAACTGCTCCCATAAGATTTCCAAGCCTGTATTTCCTTATGAGATTATTCGACCACTAATTCTCTCACAGAGAAGTTGGTGGTTCTGAAAGATTGAATTTTCATTTAACAGCTAGGCAAGTCACCACTGTCTAACTGGGGTTGGTAGTTCTGACATATTTTTAGTGAATTTTTAAGTATTATATTCTGTCAAAAATCATCATACTTTAAAATTATGTATTTCATGAAGCCTTGCTCTTTTTCATCCAGACTCTTCCCCTAGATCAGGGGTCAGTAAATTTTTTTTCAAAAAAACCTCTGAAAACTATAATTGATGATTGCATTGGTCATATAGACTTGGAGACAAATATTCAACCTTACTGATTGTGTAAACAACAGCAGGCAGCAGAAAAGGGCATAGCAGTGTGATAATAGAATGCTATTCACAAAGACAGGAACTGGGCCATGAGCCTGTTAACCAAAGCCCTACACTGAGGGTCTGTGTAAGTAACAGATGATCTTCTGTTTCTTTTCTAAAAACAGTTTTATTGGAATTTCATGCACATATGATATAATTCAATCATACAAAGAAGAGGCATACACGTCAGTCTTCTCTGCAGTAGGAGCAGCTCGCCTGCCACTACCCTCATCCCTTAAAAATTTTTGTCAGCGCCAAATTCTTCTCCACCCCTCCTCTGGTCAGAAGCGCCTCCCAGCTGATGAGGTGACCCTTGTCTGTCGCGCAGAAACAGCACAGGCACTGACAGAGGAGCGCTTCAGCAGCTTGGCAGCCCCACATTCCCTGACCTCACTGATCTCTAGTCACAGCTTTCAAACCAGCATATCTCAATGGACTTTGACACAGCAACCAAGCTCATTGGGGCTGCCACAGTTGGAGTGGCATCTATGGAGCCCGCATTGGGACTGGGTTTGGGAGCCTCATCCTGGGTTATGCCAGGAACCCTTCTCTGAAGCAGCCACCCTTCTCTTATGCCATCCTGGACTTTGCCTTCTTGAAGGCCCTCAGGCTTTTCTGCGTGATGGTGGCCTTCCTCATCCCTTTGCCATGTGAAGGAGCCATATCCACCCCCCACATTTCTCTGTTCCATGTCTGTCTGCCCAAAATTTCCCTTCTCTGCACCTCCCCGGGCAGTCTGGGGAAAATAATTGGCTCAGAGTTTGACAGAGGAAAGACAAATAAATACTTTATTAATAAATATGTTTCTTTTTTAATAAAGTGGGGGGTATACAATTATCATCACTATCAATTAAAATTTTTTCTTCCTCTTTGTTCATATCATTACATTTTTATTTTGGCAAAATGTACACAGGAAAACATTCTCCAATTCAACCACTATTATATGTACAATTGAGTGTCTTTGATTATACTCTTCATGTTTACAACCATTATTGATATCCTATTCAAAATTATCCCGCCACCATTCATATAAACTGACTTCCCCCTAAGCAACAACCCTATCTCCTCCACCCACGGAAACCCTTGGTCAAGCTTTGTTTTTATGTAGTTTTAAAAATAGATGTATATAATATTCACATATCAGGCATCAAAGAACAAAAAATCATATCATTGTTTGCACACCTCCATGATATGATCGCCAAGGACAAACAAGTGCATAAGCAAATGTGGCAAAGAAAGCTGATGGTGTCCGGCTATCAAAAGAGATAGGGTCTGGGGTCTTAAAGCATTGAAGGTAAACAAATGACCATCTAGCTCAGAAGCAACAAAGCCCACATGGAAGAAACACACCAGCCTGTGCCATCAAGAGGTGTTGAAGGGATCAGGTATAAGGCGTCAGAAAAAAAAATCTTACCATAGTGAATGAAGGGGGAAGTGCAGAGTAGAGACCCAAAGCCCATTTGTAGGCCGCTGGAGATCCCCAATCAGAGGGGTCTAGGTGAGGAGATGAGTCAGTCAGGGTGTAATGTAGCACAGATAAAGAATACAGCTTTTCTCTAGTACCTAAAAGCTTCCTTCCCACCCCCCCAACTACCATGATCCAAACTCTACCTTGCAAGTCTGGATAGAGCAGAGGATGTACACAGGTGCAGATAGGAGCTGGAGGCACAGGGAATTCAGGGTGGATGATACTTTCAGGACCAAAAGTGTGAGGGGCGACACTGGGAAAGTAGAGGGTGAGTGGGTTGGAAAGAGGGAACCAATCACAAAGATCTATATATGACCTCCTCCCTGAGGGGACAGACAACAGAAAAGGGGGTGAAGGGAGACTCCGGACAGGGTAAGATATGACAAAATAATAATTTATAAATTATCAAGGGCACATTACAGGGGGGCGGAGGAGCGGGGAAGGAGGGGGAAAAAGAGGACTTGATGCAAAGGGTCTAAGTGGAGAGCAAATGCTTTGAAAATGATTAGGGCAAAGAATGTACAGATGTGCTTTATACAATTGATGTATGTATGAATTGTGTTAAGAGTTGTATAGGTCCCTAATAAAATGTTTAAAGCCAGGAAGATGGCCGACCTGGACACCTGCATACTCTGAGAGCTCCTCCAAACAAAGCAGATTTGGTGTCCAGGTAGCTGAATAGTAGGGGTCTGGTGAGTGAAATATCCCCCTGGGACAGCACCCCAGTACCACCCCACACATTTGTCCTGAGCAGGGGTCTAGGTGAAACAGGACCGGACTCGTGGGACATCTCTGGTCACTAAGCTGCCACCATCTCACTGGCGACTAGCCTAAGCTCCATCCCCAAACCGGACCCCCGCCCAGAGTCGCTTGCCTGCCCTGCTTAGACCAGCGCAGCAGGTCACGCGCTCCCCTACACCAGCGGCCCACTCGCGGATCCCCACTAGGAGAGAAGTTTTCCTCTCCCGTGGTTCCCCTCTCCCTTCAAGGCAGAGATCTGCCCTGGGGCCGTGTCCCTCCCTCCATTTATCCAAGCTCTGGGGGGCAGACCCGCAGGTTATCTGGCGACCCCCACGGGTGACCACCACTCACACTGCTGCCGAGGACCTCTCCACCGGCCCTCTGTGTGCCGGCCGCCCACCCCCACCCACCCCCTGCAGCCTAGCAACAGCTCCACTCCCGGCAAGGACCCTGCGCTGAGCATTTCCCGCCGGCGGGAGCCAAAGCCCAACCCGCGCCTGTCCCGGACCCTGCGCTTCCGCAGAGCGCCGTGGCCCGCGCTGCTGAGTCTGCCCGAGGGCCCCTCCCGGTGCCAGGCACAAGAGTGGGTGCCTTCCCCAGGGTGCTGCAGGGACCCCGGCAGCCACTGCTCTGAGCTCTGAGCCTGAGCGGAGGACAGGCGCCATTGCCCCCTGCGGTTTCGCACCAAGCCGCTGCTGTCCGCACAGCTCTGAGCTCTGAGTGGGGGCAGAGGACGGGCACCATTGCCCCCTGCGGTTTCGCGCCAAGCCGCCATTGTCAACACGGCTCTGAGCTCTGAGCCTGGGCGGAGAACAGGGGCCATTGCCCCCTGCCGTTTCATGCTGCTGTCCAAGGGGCCTTCCCGTGCCCGCTCACAGCCCGGCAGATCAAACATTCCAACTGCGGTGGAGCCTAGGACTCAGCTTTGCAGTCCCTGCGGAGCCGTCAGTGAGCTCCAGCCGGCTCTCACCACCTGGGGGCCCTGTGGGGTCCCCAGTGCCAGCCCTAAGCCTGCCGCAGCCCTCCCCAGCCACCACAGGAGATGGGCACAGTGGCCTGTGCCCCCCCACAGTACCCTTAGCTGTCCTAGCACTTCCCAGCTAGAGCACAAGGACTGCCAGTGGGGAGCGGCTGGACCAAGAAGGGCTTGCTGAGCTGAAGAGCATTCCCACCATCACATAGATCAGCACCATATCTTGGGACAACACGAACTCACCCACCTCTGCGCTCTATTAGGCATCACCAGCGCTTAGAGGAAAAGGGGGAAATTTTCAGATATACACATCTACACATCCTCCATCTAGCATAGGTTTTTTTTTTGCCTTTTTGTGTTTTTTGTTTTGTTTTTAATTTCTTCTTCCCGTTATTTTACTTTCTGTGCTGTACTCTCTCTCTCCTTCCTTCCTACTTTTTCATTAATGCTTTTATTTCTCTTCTGCCCCTTTTCTATAGATTCTCCTTCTCTCTTTTTTTTTCTTCTCCTTCCACCTCTACTAGTATCACAGCTTGTCCCTCTTCTATTACAGATTCTCCTCCCTCTCTCTCCAATTTTTTTCTTACTCCTTCCCAATATTTTGTTAAAAACTATTTTTAAATCGTTAACCTTTTAAATCCTTTTTATTACTAACCTCCACTCCCCATAAAGGGGGTTGCTAAGGGTACCCTTTCACACCTGGTCAAAGCAGCCTGAGGACACTCACTGAGGCTCCAGCCCCCATTCCAGCTGCTGATACATCTCTGCACTGCGGGTTACCAACCCAACAGGGAACTCGGTCTACACAGCATTCTGACCCACCTTTACAGTAGGTCATAGGCAATTGCCTGAAAGAATCCTTAACAATAACATAGATAAGGTTACCTCGGTCTCCCAGAAGCATGGGGCCTATGAAAGAATCAAGAAAAAATCAACAGACCACATCACTCCCAACAAAGAAAGAAGAGAAACGAGGCACTTAAACAGACCTAATGTCACTCATAGAAGAAACAGATATGGATCCGCCACAAAAGGAAATCTTCAGAACTCTGCTTGCAGTAATACAGGAGCTAAGAGAAGCAACCCAGAATAAGGATGCAACAATAGAAGGGATGAAATACACAATAAAGGGGATGAAGTCCACAATAGAGGGGATGAATTCTACCCACCAAAGGGAACTGCAGAAACTAACAGAGGAGGTAGCAGAGGCCACACAAAAGGTCACAGAAGCTACATCTAGGCTTGAGGAGGCTGAGAACCGTATCAGTGAACTGAGGACACTCAAACCGAACGAAGCAAGCAAGAAAAACAATCAGATGGGAAAATTAATGAAACAGAAGACAGCCTGAGATCAATGACAGATGCTATGAAGAGGAATAATGTTCGAATAATCGGTCTACCGGAACACAACATAACACAAAAATGGACAGCAAAGATAGCAAAGGAATTTCTGGAAGAAGATTTTCCCAACCTAGCAAAGGAGAATCAGACTTTCATACAGGAAGCAGAGAGGACGCCGGCTAAGGTAAACACCAAGAGCAACACGCCAAGACATATAATAGTAAAAATATCCAACTTAGAGGAAAAAGAGAAAATTTATGAGCAGCAAGAGAAAGGAAGACAGTCACATACAAAGGAGCGCAGGTAAGAATATGCTCAGACTTATCAGCAGAAACCATGAAGGAGGAGAGAATGGAGCAACATCTTCCAAAAACTGAAAGATAAAAATGCCTCACCCAGAATCCTATACCCTGCCAAGTTATCCATTAAGATAGAGGGTAAGGGTCTTCCAGGACAAGGAAGAACTCAAAAATATGCTTCAAGTCACCCGACCCTGCAGAAGATACTGGCGGACTCACTATGGCCAGAAGATCAAGCTCCAACTAGAACCATCGGGAGGCCACCATATATCCCATCTCCATCTAGAAGTTAACATGCCAGCAACAAGTACCAGGACAACAGGGTCTCAGATGGAAAAGAGGACATGATAGAAACCCTCACTCAAACGCAGCACACTGATATGAAGGGAGATAGGTAAAGACCCAAAACACAAAACAGAGTATGGAAACTATGAAGCCAGAGATAGTAATAATCACTCTGAATACCAATGGGCTCAATTCGTACATTAAAAGTAAGAGGCTGGAGGACTGGATTAGAAAACATAACCCATCAATCTGCTTCCTGCAAGAGACCCACCTTAAGCTAGCAGACAAGCTGATGGTTCCCGGCTATCAAAAATATATAGCGTCTGGGGTCTTAAAGGCTTGAAGGCAAATAAGCGGCCATCTAGCTCAGAAGCAACAAAGCCCAAAGAGAAGAAGCACACGGCCTAAACGAATACAAGGTGTTGAATGGACCATGTAGCAGACACCAAGGAACAAAAACAATCATTGTGTGATCACCTTCCTCACATAATCACTGAAGACGAAAGTGTGCATAAGCAAGTGTGGTGAAGAAGGCTGATGGTGCCCGGCTACTGAGAGACATAGCGTCTGGGGACTTAAAGGCTTGAAAGCAAACAAGCGGCCATCTAGCCCAGAAGCAACCAAGCTCACACGGAAGCAGCACACCAACATATAGGTGATCATGAAGGGCAGAGGAGACCAGGTCTCCAACAACAAAGGTGGGGTGGTGGTGAGAATCATATCACCGTGAAAGAGGGGGAGTACATGATGGGGACCCAATGCCCAACTGTAGACAGCTGGACATCCCATCTCTTCCAGAGGGGTAGTGGGGAGGAGATGAGTCACTCAGGGTTCAGTGTAGCAACAATGAAACTAAAAACCTTCCTCTAGTTCCTGAACGCTTCCTCCCCTCCCAATTATCATGACCCCAATTTTACCTAGCGGGCCTGGTTATACCAGAAGATGTACAGCGTTGCAGTAGGGATCTGGAAACATAGGGAATCTAGGACAGACAAATCCCTCAACACCAGCGGTGGGAGTGGCGACACCAGGAGGGAAGGGGGTGTAGAAAGGGAGAACCGATCTCGGAGACCTATGTGTAACCTCCTCTCTTGGAGATGGGCAATGGGGAGGTGGGTAAGGGGAAGATGCCGGGGAGTGTAAGATAAGATATAATAATTATTTATAAACTATCAAGGGACCAGGGGTGGCATCGGGGAGGGAGGGGGACAGGGGCAAAAAAGGGAAACCGAGCTGATTCCAGGAACCCAAGTGGAAGGTGAATTATGAGAATGACGAGTGCAACGAATGTATAAGGGTGCTTTGCTCAATTGATGTATGTACAGATTGTGATAAGAGCCTTATGAGCCCCAATAAAAAGATTGAAAAAATAAAATAAAATGTTAAAAAAATATTCACTGACTTAATGTTTACAGTGTTGTAAAATATATATGTATATATGCATATATATCATAATGAATTCTTATGTTCTTTCCCCCTCCCACATTCATTGTTTGCTCCCAAAATTTCCTCACCCTTGCTACTCCTCTACTCCCCTAGGGCCCTATAGACCATTGCATCAGTTATTGTCTCTAGGGATCCGTGTCTGTGCGTTACAACTTTGGAAACCCAATAGAAACAACCAAAACCAAAACTAAAATAAAGCTGCAAGAAGAAAATAATAATAATATAAAGATAAAAATGAAAATAAAGAATGAGAAAGGAAAGACTACCATCAATATTTTAAAGTTCAGCAAAAAAAATACTGTTATGGAACAAGTGGGAAATACTTTACCTTAGAGCAAGTACAGGTTGGATCGAGAGGTAGGTCAACTGACCAATTGTCATATTATGCCATGGTCTGATCCACTGTGATCAAGTTCACAATCATCTCTGTCTGATGGTAAACCTTTTCAAGGGGATGTACCAGAGGTTTAATATGACTAGATATTCTTCAGATGGATTTTGAGTTCTCACTGTTCACCTACCCTTCGACAAGATGGATGTTCATCATTTGAGCTCTGGGACTTTTTCCTTCATTACATTTGAATTTAATTGTCACTATCTTTGGATCCCACATGCTGGTGTGCTTCTTCATTGTGGACTTCCTTGACACCTGACTTAGATGGCTGCTTCTTTGAAGACAAGCCTTTTAGACCCCAGATAATTGATAGCCTGGCACCATCTGCTTTTTTTCACCCCACTTTGCTGTAATGCCCTTATCTTCATTCATTTTTCAATGAAGGTAAGTATTGAACAGAGCCATGTTAAGATCTTGTACCCAGAATATGATCACCTAGAGGATGGATCTAGCTAAATCTTGTCATAAACCATGGGCACCTCTACCTAGTGCCTGGAAAGTGAACATGTGAAACTCCACAACTGTGTTACTCTGCGTTGACTAGGGAAAAAATTCATAGACATTCATATGTGTACAAGAGAGAACTTTATATCAAAGAGCAATTGTACATTAAGAAAGCATACCTGCCCAGTCCAGTTGAAGTCACTAAGTCTCAAATTAGCCCATATATCCAATACCAGACTATAAATTCTTTTCAGACTCACACAACATATACAATGATGTCGAATGCAGGAAGACCACATGCCAGTGAGTGGAAATTCTTTTGGATCCAGTGGAGGCGGAAACATCTCAATGCTGTCAAGGGTCTCCACGTGGCTCCTTCAGCTCCAGGGCTCTAGTGTCGCTTCATGTGTCTTGTTCACAGGAATGTCTCACAGGGCATGAGCTTGTGTCCCGCCTCCAGGGAACTATTTATCTCCTCAATGCCTCCAAATGAGGTCATCAAACTGCACCCGCACTGACAGACTAAACTCCACCCCTTCATTCTTAAGTCTCAAATTGACAACAGATTATGCAACTACCACAGCAACCAAGGAGGCAGATGAAGAGGAGGACAGGAAAAGAGAAGTAGGTGCCTTCTCTGTTTTATACTCTACTTAAATTTGTATCTTTATGTTATTATTATTTTTCTTTATGTTTCTTTTTTGGGTTTTTAATTGTTTTTGCTATTGTCTCCCTGTTTGGAAGCAAAAAAGAAGTGGATGCATGGAGACAATAACTGAGGCAATGGTTTATATGGAAGGGGGAGGGGAATTAGGGAGTAATTAGTGGATCTGTGAGGCACGAGTGAGCATTAAGCTTATTTGACAATGGATATACAACTCTTTTCTAGAAGTGTTTTAAGTATGGAAATCTGAATGTTATATCAGGAACCTTACAAAAGAAAGGGGGGGGGACTTGATCTATGGTTACCATGTGTGAAGGAGGAAGAATTTTTGCTTAGGGGATAGTGAATTAATTTTAATGGTGGTGGAAAAATATGCAGGGTGATTAAAATAATGGTTGTACAACATGAAAAGAATACTCAGTGGCACTGAATTACACATGCAGAAGTTGTTGAACTGGTGAAAGTTTTGTTACATACATTTTTGCAAGTATGTGAAATATATTACATGAATAATAATTATGGAGGGGAAAATTGTTCCATAATTGACTGTGGTAGAGATTGTACAACTCTTCTTGATATGATTGAGGTATTGAATTATACGATAACTTGAAAAGTGCCAATAAAAGTGATTTGTTTTGTTTTGAAGAGAAGCAAATTCTCAGAAATGTTCATCATTTTACCTCCCACTTTAACCCTACAGCCTGCACATTTCATGGGGTACCCTTGTACTAAGGGTAGAACTGGGCTGCCCAGAGAGAAAGTGAAACATTCCAAGAATAATAGTATCCCCAGGAATTCCCTTCGTTATGGCTCACACCTCAGGCCAACTGTCTGCATTTCTACAAATCTACACATGGTTTTCAGGAAGAAATTGTTTGTCCATAGTGAGTGCAAATGATGAAGGGTAGAGATTGACCTCACAGAACAAAGGTCAGAAAAATTCCCTCTAGAGGCCATTACTCTGCTGCTCCTACTCAGAACCATCCTCCTTCTGCTTCCACATGCACAGCACACGTGAATCACCTAGAGTAAAATATGGTAACAGAGCTCCAAGTCACAAATGAAAGTCAGACTTCTTAGGTCTTCATCCTTACCATGTTGATCATAGATGCCTGTGGAGGTAACACCCTTCTGGATTCTTCCTGGTGACATGAATGTCCTACCCTGTAAGCACCTTCATGTCAAAAACAATGATTTTCATCTTAGAATGGTTTTAAATTATATCCCCCCCCTTTATTCCTAGGTGTGATTGTTCAGGTAGAGCTGCTACAGACCAGTCATGAGTTGGGAAAGCTATGTGCAATGTCTCAAAGTGCTATGTCTAACTTTCAGGTCTGCAGATATCAAGTTTCTAGATCTATCAGGTTCTGGGAAACACAACCTGTGTTAGGTGGCAAAGAAGTCTTGTGATGAGAGTCTTAGCAACGACTCAGTTTTCACATATTGATACATTGAAACCACAACAGCTCAACCAGCTGGGTGTACTTTAACTGAACAATCTGAAACCTGAGGACAATGACATGTAAATGTAGGAAACTTACCAGGAGACACAGTGAAGGCTAAATGGTCAAACATCTCAAGCATCACAACACTAACTGGGCAGCAGAGGGAGCTCAGGGTACATGGGACACAATCTTTGCCACAGGAGCAGGTGCAGGGGATGCCAAGTTTGTTTCCTCTTGTGTCTGGAGTTTCTCAGTTCACCCACGTGGAGTACCTCTTCAAGGACACTTCAGCAACTACAGTTCTCATGTCTCTTATTTTCCTAAAGGGAAGATCCTAAAAATTAAAATTCCTTGTTCTTCCTGAGAAGACAGGGGAGAAAGAAATCACACTTGGGACAAGTTGAAATCAATCCCAGAAGGACCGATAATCTCTCTAGGCTGTTAAAATCTGACCTCCATGTGCTTCTCTCAACACAATCAGTTACTCTCCATCCTAATTCTTTTTTACCAGTTACTGTAGGTTGAAACTATATGTGTGTGAATCCCAGCCCAAATATCTCCTGTGAAGAGAAAACAAAAGCAAACCTGATTTTACCATTTCTGAAATAATTGACAGTTGCATGTATTTTTGAAACTTGGAGAAACTGACATTTTGAGATTCTTAATAAAGCATCAAAATGTCTCATAGTCATTAGAAATCATATAATGGCGCTTGCCCCAATCCCAACTATGTGGACTCTCCCCCTTCCCTTCCCCCCACCCCTACCTAAAGAAGGCAATTCAGAGAACAGAACTGAAGCTGAAGCTTGGGGACATGTGCATCTGTGATTAGAGCACACGGGAGAAGCGAAGAGGGTAGGAGTGTGAGAAGAACACATCCTGACCCACTAATCCCCATGGACGATATTACTGCTCATAGCAGATAAGGCACAGTGAGGATCATAGGGCCAGTCACACCACAAGACATGATGTCCCTAACTGAACCATATCACTATGGGGGACAACACTGGAGACTCAGGGTGGGACTTGTGTCTGATCAGACCCCATCACATTGGGGCAAAATACTAAGGGCATGCAACAGCAAGGGAAGCAAAGCAATGAAGTCCCCGGGGAATGCCAAAATTAGATGTTGGGGACAGTGTGACACAGCACCCCTTCAGACTCGACTTGAAAGCATTCCTAAAAGTCAAAAACCAGCCTGCAACGATTTATATGCATTTCTTGTTTTGTCACTGGCTATCTTTTTGTTGTTATTTCTGTTTGTTCGGTTGGTTTTGTCTTCCTCTGTTGTTTTGTTTGGCTTTGCCTTGTTTTTGTTCTTATTAATGTCTCTGCATGTCGATCTAGATAGAAGACTGGATAAACAATTCAGAGAAGGAAAAACAGGACCAGTGGTCCCGGGGGGACATGGGAGAAGGAGAGGTGGGAGAATAGAAGGTGGGGGTGAGGGGATCAACCAACCCAAGGTCAAGTTAACAACAAATGAACTAAAATCGTTGGAGAGAAAGCATAGGATGCCTAGTGGGGATTAATCGAGGGCAAAGTCAGAGCGAGGTATTACTGAAACTCAAATTAAGACTGAACATGTTAGTGGGACAAGAGGAAAGTAAAAGGAAATGGAGGAAAAATTAGAAAGCAAAGGGCATTTACAGAGGTCTAAATATAGGCATATACCTATGTAAATATATTTATATGTAATGGCAGGGAAATAGATATGTTAGGTATTAAGGTTGAAGATGGAAACTGGACCTCAACTCAAATACTCCCCAAAAGTAAGAACACTTTGTTCTAAAACCCTGCATTCTGTGATGCTCACTTTCCCAACACGATGGCGGTCGACAAATTGGGTGCATAAGCAAATGTGGTGAAGAAAGCTGGTGGTTCATTGCTATCAAAAGATATAGTGGCTCTGGTCTTACTGGCTTGAAGATAAACAAACAGACATGTAGTTGAGAAGCAAAAATGGAAGAAGCACACCAGTCTCTGTGATCATGAAGTGTCCATGTGATCATGTATCAGGCATCAAAGACCCAGAACAAAAAAAATTTTTTTTAATCATATCCATGTGAATGAAGAAGTGTGTGCAGTGGAGACCCAAAGCCCATCTATAGACAATTGGAAATCCCCTTACATATGGGTCACAAGAAAGAGAAGAGTCAGTCAGAGTGTACTACAGCACCAATGAAACAGACAACTTTCCTCTAGTTCTTTAATGCTTCTCCCCCCACTATCATGACCTCAATTCTACCTTACAAATCTGACTAGACCAGAGCACGTACACTTCTACAGCTAAGATCTCACAACAAAAGGAATCCAGGACAGATAAAACCCTCAGGGCCAATAATGAGAATAGAGATACCAAGAGGATAATGGGAAGATGGGAGTAGAAAGGGGGCATCAATCACAAGGACTGACATATACCTCCCTCCCAGTGGGACAAACAATGGAAAAATGGGTGAAGGGAGACAGTGGAAAATGTAAAATAAAAATTTATAATTTATCAAGGTTCATGAAGGAAGAAGAGTGGGAGAGGGAGGGGGGAAATGAGGAGCTGATATCAAGGGCTTAGGTAGAAAGCAAACACTTCCAACATGATGATGGCAGCATATGTACAAATGAGCTTGACAATGGACGAATGCATGGATGGTGATATGAGCCATAAGAGCCCCCAATAAAAGTATTTAATAAAAAAGAAAGCATTAGTATTGTAAAGCATAATACCTAGATTTGGAGAACAAAATCAACTCCTTAACCATGGGAGACTTCCTCTAGTTTTAGGAAGATGCCCTGGAAACGTCCTGATGTGTTATGCAAATTCACGAACAGCATTGGCTTCTCTGGGAGATGTAGAGATCTTCAGCATTTAAAGAACATCTAAGTGTAACTTGATACCTTAAAATTCTTGGTGTGCAAAAGATTTGTGAAGGGAAGGCAAGCTTGATTAAGGCAAGACAAACCTGCAGGGAAGGAGCAAAACTCAGGAGCCACTGTCATATTCAGCTCTAGTGGACAATTAGGGAAGGTCTAGAAGGTGATGATGAGGGTTTTACTTTTAGCATATGAATTTCCTTTCCAAAAGATAATTTAAAACAGAATTAGACAAGGGAAGCTTGTGTCAGATTAAATATATATTTCTACGGGGAATATTTAACTGCATCAAGAAAAGAATAAGCACCACACAAAGGGGTGGGGAGGAGGTGGGCACATTTCAAGGAAGTGTCTCTAACTGTAGGTTGATATTTCCATTAAGTCAATTCTTTCTCATAACAACCCTATAGGATAGAATAGGACTGCCCTTCTAGGCTTCTGCGTCTGTAAACCTTCATGGGTGTGGAGAGCATTCTTTCCCCTGCACAGCCATTGGAGATTTAAAATGATTGACCTTGCATTTAGCAGCCCATCGCATAATGAACTCCACACGCAGAGCTCTCCAAGATATCTAGAACATCCTTAGCTACTCTTGGAGTGACTCTCTTAGAAGTCATTCAACATTACTTATGACTATATAGGCAAAAGGTATGCAAATAGACATCTCCCCTGCTGATGAAAACCATCCAAGTCCCAACTCTGAAGTTCTTGGAGAGGTGCTCCAACTCTGGAATTCCCAGGTGCCAACATTCAGGACTGAACACATCAAGTCACCATGGAATCTGTATTGAGCTCAATTTTCCTTTTTGGAATTTCAAATGGTGCTTTGATGCAGATAAAGTGTGTATGAGGGGGCGTGAGTGAGAGGCAGTGAATATGTTATGATTTTCATCATCAGGATGTCGGTGTGTTTACAGGTGTCCAGTGTGAGGTGGAGCTATGGAATCTGAGGGAGACTTTAGGCAGCCTGAGGCTTCTCTGAGACTCTCCCCTGCTGTCTCTGCATTCACTGTCTGTGTGTATAATACACAGAGGGTCTGCCTAGGCCCAGAGAATGGGCGGAAGTGGGTTTCATACATTAATAGTGTTGGTAGGAAAAGCCACATAGATTCTCTGAAGGGCCAATTTACCATCTCCAGAGACAATAGTAAGATATACTATAACTTCAAATGGACAATCTGAAATTCGAGGACATAGCTTTGTAATTCTGTGCAAAAGACTCAACAGTGTGGTAGTTATATAATCTGGTGTAAATTTGGGACTTGAGAGGATAAAGAGGGAAGGGTTGGAGTCTGTCAATTGGATCATAGCCAATGACGCCTATGTGTGGGCATCTCGATCTCCTGAGAATTCTGGCAAATCCCATATTCCATCTTTGAGGGGAAGACACTCTTTCTAATCCCTGGGAGACACCCTACTGACAAGGGTGACCCCCTGTGAGACATCCCTGAGTAGAAGCCATGTGGATCTACCTCATGAAGCCCTGGGTGCTGGAGAATCCATGTAGAGCCCCCGTCAGCACTGAGAAACTTACAATGCCACTCGATCCAAAGACTTTCTGCCCACTTTCCTGTGATCATCTTGCATTCTGGATCATTGCATGTACTTCATAAGTCTGAAGAGGAATTTATACATTGGTATCCGACATATGTGCAAATTATGGACTTATGGGCTTGGACCTAACTGGGGTTGAGATGCTTTCTTAATGTACAATTGCCCTTTATATTAAATCTCTTATACACAATATGCGTGTGTCTATGGATTTGTTTCTCTAATCTACCCAGACCAACGCATACAGTTAGGGGAAGTCAGAGTTAACCAAGACACGAATGTACTCTAGTGGAAGAGGTTAGGCTGCAGGGGCCCTCAGGACCCAGAGCACAGGTCTCAGACCGAGGAGCAGGTGCAGATGGAGCTTCACCACTGGCTTCCTGTTGTGTCTGGGGATTCTTCTCCTTCTCGGTATCCCTCAGGGAATCAGTGCATCTCCTCACATCTTTCTCAAACACTCACCCAATCTCCCTGTGACGATAGGATGATTTTGAACTTAGTTTCTGTTTCGTTTTCCCCTTGAATCGCGCCACATTTCCCATATAATTGGTAATTCCTACATCTAGGATGAATTCTGTTCACATCATCTGCTTCATCAAGCTCTTTATGCCTTGCATTCAATACCCCTCCTGTATTCCCTCCTTCCCTGGGACAACAGTCCCTGCTGTGCAAAGGATCTCACTTTATTAGCTTGTGTGTATATATATTTTTCCAGACAACATATTACAAGAACTTATCACCAGTAGCCCAATCCTATATCAAGTCGCCTGTCTCCATTCATCCAATCGGAGACTTTCTTCTCTGAGTTCATTCATTTTATTAATTCACAGCTCCTGTCTGCCCTTGTCCACCACAGACTGATTTTAGAGTCCGTTTTTTTTTTCTCCAAAGGCTGTTTGTTTAATTCAGTAGTTGTGAATATTGATACAAGAGTGGGAAAAGGGAGACAAGACACATTTTATGCTTAGTCTCAAGGTACCTCCACAGAACTCACCTCCCTTCATGCCCTATGTCCCCTTGTGCATGGGCTATACACGTCCTATTCTGCACAGGGCACCCACAGGTTCCCTTCAAGTTCTGTGGGTGGCTATGCCTCCACATATTATTGAGAGCAGAATATCCTTCTCTAGAGACATGACCAGGAACTGATTTTCCCTCAATTAGCAGTGTGACTGCTGTAGTTACGATCGTGTATTTCTGAGTCGGACACACAGAGGGAAAGGTTGTGGGAACCCAGACACAAACACCAATACAGGGATATGGCTGGGCTCAGGGGTCACTGAAAGCCCACAGATAAAAGGGGCCCTCAGGGGAGAAATGTAGAGGAGCCTAAGAAGGATTAGTTAAATTAGGTACCTATTTCCTCTACCTGCAGAGAAAATGTCCCTACCACAGACCTCCACATTCTTGTAGCTCAGTGTATGTTCTTGTATGCACTTTATTTTTTGTGTGTGCTTTTGTGTGTGTTTTGTGTGTGCTAGCACATTGCCTTAAGATGTTATACAATGTGACAGAACTTGTAGTCTGTTCTGCATTTATTTTATTATTATAATTCTAGTATATTTTAGTGTGTCTTTGTGGTTTTTCTTAAGTAAATGCATGTGTATTTATTAATCTGAGGGTATTATATGAAGATTTGTTAGTTGTAGTAGATGTGCTAATTTGTTCACAATATGCATGTGTATGTTAATATGACTGTTAGAATACAAATGTCATTTTGTGAGTTTCCTGCTAGTGTGTGTTCACTCCAACTCATCTGGGCTCTTCATCAAACTTTATGAGCTCGCATCTCCTTGAATAATCTACTGAGTGTTAAGAAATGACTTAGGCTGGGGGAATCCATTAGAGGCCCATAGTAATATGCACAGCAGAGTGTGCTAATCAGTGAAACTTCTTTTTGAAGTGGACAATAAGAGACAGAGGGACATGAACAGCAAATCCTAGAGGTGAGCTGGTCAATGCAGAGACAGCCTTAACTTGGAAACAGGCCAAGGGGGATGCTTATTTTCTCCTCTCTGCAGCTCTTGTGTTTACAGATGGCAATGATAAAGCCTTTGTAAAAGGATGCATGCTATACTCAAAGAATGCCTAGTTGTAGGTAAATGGGTAATGCCAAGAGCCAAGGTGACGGCTGAAGCTTGAAGGTAAATGAGATGGATCAAGGAAAGAGATAACTTATCTTCCGTCATCTTTGCCCAGAGCATGAGGTTCAAGCTCTCTAAATAATGTTCAACTGATGACAAACAACACAAACTGTTGGAAAGGGCTTATTCACTTGTATTCTAGGATGCCCCATCCATAGACTTGGGCTTCTAGGAAGAGGGTGGATAGCTAGTGTGTGGGCATGAGCTTGTAAAACATGCTCCACCAGGAGGCTGAAGGGGTAGGAAGACAAAATGAGTGTGGAGGGAAGAGGCTGTGCTGCGATCAAGTGGGGAGGCATTAGCCTGAGTGGCTACTTGGATATCATTACCATTGGCCTTTTGCAAGCACCAGTGAGTTTCTAAGGCAAGGAGGTGTGAAGTGACAGTTATCTGACAGAGGTGTAGGTTAGTGCCCCTATAAAACTAATCTGCAAATCAGCCTACTAGAGAAATACACATTTCATAAAATTTCTCCTACCCACTCATCATGCATATGTGGAATATAAGGCTCACCATTCCCCTATGTTATAAGTCCAGGTTCCAATTTCAGAGCTCTGGGGCAGGCAGGTTGAAGAACAAGGTTGGATTCTAGGACCCTTGTTGAAGACCATAAAGACTCAGCCTTGAAACGGCTGAGAAGTCTCAAGACCTATGTGTCACTGTTTGCTGATTTCTTCTGTGAGTTTACATTTAGAACAGACTGTTAAGAACAAGAACGTGTGCAAGCTCTGGGAAAATAGGTCACAAGAGTTGCTATGTGTACCAAATATGCTTGCTTAACAATGAGATAATTAACCCCAGGTTGTTTCTGCATGGTTAAAAGGAGTATGAAAAATAAACGCGAGGCTTCAGTATTCACTATTGCCCTCCCAATAAATTCTGTCTCACTCCCTCTTTCAGGACTGTTCAACTCATTGGCTGGCTTGGACAAGAGTGGCGCCCAAACCAGGGACACTGAAAACGGGGGACAAAGTGAAGGACACCGTGGATTACAAAGGTGTACACAAAGAGATTGGTGGTGATGTGAGTAGCTATTGGGAGAAAAATGGGGCAAGGAAATAGCAAACAGATTTTTGTAAATATTTTTCAAGATATGTTAAAAGCTAGAGGAGCAAAAGTAAGCTACCAAAGAATAGAGAAGTTTTTAGATTTTGTGGTTAAGGTATGTCCTTGGTTTCCTGAGGAAGGGACTGTAAATATTGAAACTTGGCAAAAAGTAGGGAAATGGTTAAAAGATCACTACACCACTAATGGACATAGAAGGTTCCCATAGACACGTTTAGCTTATGGGATTTAGTTAGGGATAGCCTGTACCACAGGCATGAGGGACTCCAGCCTGAACACCAATTTGCATGCTCAAACAAAAGTGAAAGTAAACTTCCTTCTGCGCCTCTGCCTCCTCCTCAACCACTGAAGTCACTGAAAAGTTAACTGGAGGGCTTTGAAAGCAAGGATGAGGAACCCCTTGACCCAGGCGATGTGGAGCCCTTAGAGGACAAGGTGGCACATTATCATGATGAGGATTTGGGTATTTTCGCTGCCTCCGAGGCACTTCAACCTGAGAATCAAAACCTGGTGCAAGATACTCAGAAGTCCTGCCCAGATTAAACAAAGGTGGTAGGCTGGGAGGAAGCTTATGCATCATTAGCAGCAAAGATGAGGGAAATGCAAGTCAAGTTAATAGAAAAGCACTCTGAGATAGAGTCCCATGAATGGGTGCCAAAACTTAATGGGGCCAAGGTATTTCAGAGGCTTCAGAGTGCATTCAGTGAAAGGAATCCTTTTCTAGAAGACTTGCCAGTTGCAGCACTGGTTGTGACTGGGGCTCCAGGAAAGGATCTATGCTTAGTGCTGCCGCACATGCAGCAAAACAAGGAGAGGCTATAGGGGAGTTCAGTATGCAGTTCCCTGTAACTGAGTGACAGGATGCCCAGGGTAATCTGATGAGAGATCATACTCCTATTCCTTTCAAACAGCTAAAAGAATTCAAGGTTGCTTGTGACCAATATGTCCCGAGTACCCTTTTACTCAATCTTTATTAGATACACTTTCCATCGCGGTACTTGCCCTCACAGAATGGAAACAATTGGCTTTTGAAAATGCCAGGCAGTGCTGAGACCTTTTAGAAAAAAGGGCAACATGTCCAAATATATCAGACTATGCTCGGACATTGGACCTTTCTTTACTCAGGGGCTTGCGACAGCAGCTGCTTTGTAAGGAAAAACAGTAAAGGAGGGTTAATAATACTATGGAACTTATGGGAGTCTTGCAGGCTGGGCTCCCTTCCCCCTCTGCTATTCCAGCCAATACATATGAGATCATTTTAGATTTAAAAGATTGTTTTTATACCATGCCCTTGGATCCAAATGATTGTAAAAGATTTGCCTTTAGCGTCCCTTCCACCAACTTCAAAGAGCCTATGAAGATATCTCATTGGCTTGTTTTGCCTCAAGGGTTGGCCCCGAACCGGTATTAATATGGGGACGAGGGCATGTTTGTGTTTTTACGCAGGATGCTGATGGAGCACGGTGGCTGCCTGAAGAGTTGGTGCGGTTTGCAAACCATGCGGATGGTAATTTGCCTCGGTGTGTTTCTGAGGACATTGCTCAGTGAGCAGTATAGGCTTCTGTTCCTGATTTACCCTTCTTACATCCTCCTGTCTGGGAAGGTCCGGAAATCAAGGTGTGAGTTAATGACTCATGCCCTCCCTGTACAAAGTGAAGGAAATGTAATCTCACCCACTCCGCAGTCTTTTTCCCCTTGTGGACTAGAGACTCAAAAGAATAAAAGCATATTGTAGAGATTGTGTCTCACGGACAAGCCCATCAGGTATAATATCTCAAAGGAATTATATATCATAGCTTGGTCTCGCAACCAGGACAATACTAAAAAAAAAACACTGCTGAATGGGAAAGGGGGCTGTCTGTAGGACTTTGGTGGTCAGACTCGGGTTTTCCACAAATTCAATGGTGGAAAATAGGGGCTGCTTTAGTGGACACGAAGCTTATGGGCCCTTCCTCCAGACCGCAGGGAAACGTTACTGCCTGCGTACCATCGCCTTATGTACTTTTGGCAGGGAATATTACTATAGATCATGATGATTCTAAGTTTAACATGTCTTGTAATAATTGTAATTTGTCTACTTTTATTACCTGGTCCCCTGAAGATATTATCATCGCCATTTTGTATCAATCTTCTTTTGTTATGCTACCAGTGAATATTACTGGGGCTTGGTGTTCAGAAAGAGGGTTACAGGTATTAGAAGAGATTGAAAAGCATTAACCAGACCCATGTGCTTTGTAGGTTTGCTTATAGCAAGTATTTTACACATACTAAGTTTAGGTGCTACTGCTACTACTGCAGCAATTGTACTTTCACAAATCATACAAACTGCCCACTGTGTAAATGAATTATCCAAAAATGTGACTACTGTGTTGGGAACTCAAGAAGATATAGACAGGAAGTTAGAACAAAAAGTAAATGCTCTTTATGACATGGTCATGTATTTAGGAGATGAGGTGCAAGGGCTTAAGGCCAGGTCTAGTCTACAGTGCCATGCTGTACGTACATGGATCTGTGTTACACCTAAATAGTACAATAACAGTCAGTATAGCTGGATTAAAGTGAAGAACCATCTTCAAGGTACATAGCACAATACTAATGAGTCTTTAGATTTATTACAACTCCATCAAAAAATATTAGCCATAAAATATGCTAAGTCTCTTGATTTTGATGCCGCTAAACTTGCTGAGGATTGGCTCCAGCACTTTTGAGTTGCTTTCCCTTCATTAGGAAATCTCAGAGGCCTACCTCACATGCTTATGTCTCTAGTCAGAGCGGGAGTGTGTGTATTGTTGATCTCATGCATACTCCCTATGATACTGCACAGGGTTATGGTTGAATTATTGGACTTAAGAACAAAGCTTCATGAAGTACACCTGTGCACTTTGCCCCTTCCCCAAACAGGGGTGTAAGACGGAGGCTGGTTAGTCAGAGATGCGTAAGATGGAGTCTGAGGTTCTCAAACTAACACGGGTCATAGTCACCAACAGGACTGTGACTGATGACAGGTAAGGGTGATTTGAGGACTCCACAACCTAAGACAGGCACAGTCAGTTGCCGACATTTTGAGTAAAGACACCTTCAGTAAATAGAAAAGGGGGAGATGTTGAAGGCCATTAAGACTCAGCCTTGAAAGGACAGAATTCTCATGACCTATGTATCATTGTGTGATTTCTTCTGCGACTTTATGTTTAGAATAGACACTTAAAAACAAGAACAAGGAAGTATGCAAATGTATCAAATGTAGTTGCTTAACAATGAGATAATTAACCCCGGTTGTATCTGCATGGATAAAAAAATATGTAAAATAAACTCCAGGCTTCAGTATTCCCTGTTGCCCTCCCAATACTTTTTGTCTCTCCTTTTTCCTTAATCATCACTCCCCCTTTCAGGACTGTTTGACTAGTCGGCTGGCTCTGACAGCCTCTCATTTATCAAAATTCTTAATCTAAAGCTTGAGTAAATTTTAACTCCTTCCAGAAAATTGGTTAGCTTATGGAAAAAAGACCAAACAAAAACCCTGAATACTGAAAATAATAGTCAAGAGATCAATAGTTACACTGTATTAGCTAAATCTGCTGAACTATGCCTCTTTAGAGTATTGAAAGGAAAAGATATTACCTCGAGGACTCGGTTCACCTGACCAAAACATGCTATTGTCAATTGATTTCATGTGCATTTGAAAGATGGACAAAGGAAGGCTGAGGAACAATGAATGCATTAGAATTGTGGTTCTGGTCAAGAATATCTCACTTACCATGGACAGGCAAAGGACAAACAAGTCTGTCTTGGAAGAAGTAATGACAGAGTGCTACTTAGAGGTAAGGATGGTGAGAGTTCATATTATATACTTTGGACATATTATCAGAAAACATCATTCCTTGAAAAGGATATTCTGTTTGCAAAAGACGAAGGGCAGTGAAAAACATGAATCCCTCTACTAAATGGATTAACAAAGTGACTGCGACAATTTGTTCACCCTCACATCACGGCCCACCAAACCCCAAGCATGATATTCTTGCTCAAATTGGCCAATGCACAGAGAGGACCATAGGCCCAGCCACACCACAAGACACAACATCCCTCAATGACCCATAGCACTATGAGGGACAACACTAGTGGCACAGTGTGGGAAATGTGCTCGATCTGACTCCACCACACTGGGGCAAAATGCTAAGGGCATGCAACAGAGCAGCAAGGGGAGCAAAGCAATGAAGTGCCCGGGAAATTAAAAAATAGAGTGTGTGGCCAAGGCATGGTACCACATCAAACTCAACCGATAGTAAAATACTCTTAATGGTCAAAAAACAAACCTGGGACGATTTCTAGTCTTTTCTCTTTTTCTCCAATAGTTGTTTTTTGTTTGTTTTGCTCTGTCTTGTGTTTGTGCTTACTATTGTCTTTGCATGTCTATCTAGATAAGATAGGCAAGATAAACACACCAGAGGAGAAAACAATGGGGCTGATGGTTCTGGGGGGGGGATACAGGAGACGGGGAAGCGGGGGGGGAGGGGGAAAGGAAGTGGTTGTTAACCTGGGGTCAAGGACACAAGTAATCTAAAATCCTAAAATCGATGTCGAAGATACTCTGGGATGCCTGGTAGGGCGTGATCAAGGGCAATGTAATGAGAGGAATTACTGAAAACTGATGAATGCCAAACATGATAGTGGGAGAAGAGGAAAGTAAAAGGAAATAGAGGAAAGTACTAGGAGACAAAGGGCATTTATAAATTTCTAAATACAGTCATTTGCATATTTAAATATATATGATGAAATGGAAATAAATCTATGTACATATATTTAAATGTTAAGTATTAAGGTAGCAGACGGACATTGGACCTCTATTCCAGTACTCCCTCAATGAAAGGAGACTTTGCTCTAATAACCTGGCATTCTGTGATGCTCAGCTTCCTGACACAATCAATTAAGACAAAATGGTGCAGAAAGTTGATGCTGTCTGCCTATCAAAATAATAGCATCTGGGGTCCCAAAGGTCATCTAGCTGAGAAGCAACAAACTCCACATGGAAGAAGCACACAAACCCGTGTGATCATGAGGTATCAATAGGATCAGGGATCAGGCATCAGAGACACAAAACAAAAAATCCTATCAATGTCAAAGAGGGGGAGTATGGAATGAGACATACAGTCCATCTGTAGGCAAGTGGACACCCCCTTACAGAAGGGTATTTTATAAACTAAACCAGGACACTTGTAAATATATATACATATATATGTATATATATTTATGTGCTGTATACATCTATTATATATATTATATATAATCATGATATATAAAATCATTCTATATAATATATATAATCATTATATATTATTATGTATTATATATAATGGATAGACATATAAAGCACAAAAGAATATAGCAGCTAATTAGTCCACACAGCTGTACAAAGTGCTCGGTTCATCTCACTTCCATGAAACATTTAATATACTGGAAATCCTTCAACTCATGAGAGCCCCTGGGTCCAAGGTCAAGGAAGCAGACAGGTGAGTCTTATGTAGGGCAATGCAGGCAGTGTGGACACAGGAAGCAAACAGAAGGTCAGGTCATCAACAGTCAGCAAGACAATAGGATCCAACAGTCCCAAGCTCAAGTGATGTATAAACCAGCAACATGATGAACCACTTCTCGAAGGAATCTCAAGTTCTAGCGACATGATCCACAGGTTGGCAGTCCCACTGTTAGTGTAGCTCACAAGTTGGGGCAGAGAACTAGCAGGCACACCCTGATCTGATCAGAAGGCAGCAAGAGAGAGAGAGAGAGAGAGAGAGAGAGAGAGAGAGGCAGGATTTGCCTAGCCATTTATCTATTTGCCCTCCAATCAAACTGCAACATTATTAATACAATGTTCCTATTGCCCAAGTTGGCACAATAAACCAACCTATCAGAAAAGGTGAAAGGATGAGAAGAGCCAGTTAGGGTGCAGTATAGCACCAATGAAACATACAACTTTTCTCTACATCTTTAGTGCTCCCCCCCCCACCCCCCCTCCCCGGCCCACTATCATGAACCCAAACCTACCATACAATTCTGGCTAGACTAGAGAAAGCACATGGTTACCGATAAGAGCTAGAAACACAGGGAATCAAGGGCAGATAAAACCCAGCAGGACCGATAATCAGAGTAGCAATACCAGGGGGGTAAGTAGTAGGTGGGGGGTGAAGGAGGAAATAAACACAATGATCTACATATAACTCCTTCTCAGGAATGGACAACAGAAAAGGGGTGGAAGGGAGACATCGGTCAATATAAGACACGAAAAAGCAATAAAAACATAAATTATCATGGCTTCATGAGGGAGGAAAAAAACGAGGAGCTGATACCAAGGGCTCAAGTATAAAGAAAATTTTTTAAAAACAATTGATAGCAACATATGTACAAATGTGCTTAACACAATGGATGTATGCATGGATTGTAATACAAGCTGTATAAGCCCCTAATAAAATGAGTTAAAATAAATTAATTAATTAAATTTTTAAAAACATACATTCATCCTCAATTGTGAGGATGGCACAGGAGAGTGCAGTGCTTTGTTGTTGTGCAATGGGTCCCAGTGAAATCGAATTGACTCAATGACAGCTGACATAACAGTCTCAGAATCCACAAATATGCATCCAGCACAAACACAAAGACATTAGTGTGTGTTTACATAAGGTATTATTTCTCTCATTAAAAAAGGGAAGAGGTTTCTTCAGTTAATAAAATTGGAACAAACAAGGTGACAACGAAATCACTGAGGCATTCCTACCCCCCATTAATCCATTCTTTTGGTGAGCTGAAGGCAGTTCTCTAAGGGCCTCACAGCATGCCAGATGGCAGAGTATTTTCACAAACATGAGCTCTAGTCTAAGGGCAGCACAGTCACTAAGTTTGTTTTTTTTTTTTTTTACAAACCCTTGTGTGGAGGGCTGACTTTCAATAGATCGCAGCGAGGGAGCTGCTCTGCTATGTACAAAACCCCGACCCAGAAGCAGGTCGTCTACGAATGGTTTAGCACCAGGCTCCCCACGAACGTGCGGTGCGTGACGGGCGAGGGGGCGGCCGCCTTTCCGGCCGCGACCCGTTTCCCGGGACGTGGGGCACTCTGTACCAGACCCCAGTTCCGAAGCACAGCGGGGGCAAGCGCGTGGCCCGCCGAGGCGGATGCGCTCGTGGCCCGCCTGCCGGCGGGGACGGCAGAGCACCAGCTATCCGAGGCCAACCGAGGCTCCGCGGCGCTGCCGTATCGTTCCTCCTGGGCGGGATTCTGACTTAGAGGCGTTCAGTCATAATCCCACAGATGGTAGCTTCGCCCCATTGGCTCCCCAGCCAAGCACATACACCAAAGTCACTAAGTTTTTTTTTTGTTTTGTTTTATTTTATTTTATTTTTTTTTAATTTTAACAATTTATTGGGGCTCATACAATTCTTTTCACAGTTCATATATATACATACATCAATTGTATAAAGCACATCTGTACAGTCTTTGCCTTAATCATTTTTTTCTCTTTTCTTCTTTTACATTTTATTAGGGACTCATACAACTCTTACCACAATCCATACATATACATACATCAATTGTATAAAGCACATCCATGCATTCCCTGCCCCAATCATTCTCAAGGCATTTGCTCTCCACTTAAGCCCCTTGCATCAGGTCCTCTTTTTTTTTCCCCTCCTCCCTCCCCCTTCCCCCCTCCCTCATATGCCCTTGGTAATTTATACATCGTTGTTTTGTCATATCTTGCCCTATCCGGAGTCTCCCTTCCCCCCTTCTCTGCTGTCCCTCTCCCAGGGAAGAGGTCACATGTGGATCCTTGTAATCAGTTCCCCCTTTCCAACCCACTCACCCTCCACTCTCCCAGCATCGTCCCTCACACCCTTGGTCCTGAAGGTATCATCCACCCTGGATTCCCTGTACCTCCAACCCTCATATGCACCAGTGTACAGCCTCTGTCCTATCCAGCCCTGCAAGGTAGAATTCGGATCATGGTAGTTGGGAGGAGGAAGCATCCAGGATCCGGGGGAAAGCTGTGTTCTTCATCGATACTACCTCACACCCTAATTAACCCATCTCCTCTCCTAAACCCCTCTATGAGGGGATCTCCATTGGTCGACACTTGGGCCTTGGGTCTCCACTCTGCACTTCCCCCTTCATTTAATATGATATATATATACATATATATACATACATATATACATATACACATATATACACATACATACACACACTTATATCTTTTTTTTTTTTGCATGATGCCTCATACCTGGTCCCTTGGGCACCTCGTGATCGCACTGGCCGGTGTGCTTCTTTCATGTGGTCTTATTTGCTTCTGAGCTAGATGGCCGCTTGTTAACCTTCAAGCCTTTAAGACCCCAGACACTATCTCTTTTGATAGCCGGGCACCATCAGCTTTCTTCACCACATTTGCTTATGCACCCATTTGTCTTCAGCGATCCTATCATGGAGGTGTGCAGTCAATGATATGATTTTTTTGTTCTTTGATGCCTGGTAACTGATCCCTTTGGGACCACTCGCTCACTCAGGCTGGTGTGTTCTTCCATGTGGACTTTGTTGCTTCTGAGCTAGATGGCCGCTTGTTTATCTTCAAGCCTTTAAGACCCCAGTCACTATCTCTTTTGATAGCCGGGCACCATCAGCTTTCTTCACCACATTTACTTGTTCACACACTTTGGCTCCAGCCGTTGTGTCGGGAGAATGAGCATCATAGAGTTCCAATTTAATAAAAGAAGGTATTCATGCATTGAGGGAGTGTTTGAGTAGAGGCCCAAGGTCCTTCCGCCACCTTAATACTTGACCTATAAATATAGACACATAGATCTATTTCCCCATCCTCCTATATATATTTGCATGTACATGTCTTTGTCTAGACCTCCATGAATGCCCTTTGACTCCTAGCTCTTTCCTCCATCTCCCTTGACTTTCCTCCTGCCCTACTACCATGCTTCATCGCCACCTGGGCTAGAGTATACCTCTTCTCTAAGCAACCTTACCCTTGATCATTTCCCAGCAGGCCTACCACTCCCACTTCTCTACCATTTGGGGTCCCATGTTTTTCCCTTGTCCCTGGGTTTGTTAACACCACTTCCTTACCCCCCCTACCCCCCCACCCCAAGTCCCCCCAAAACTGTCGGACCCTTTGTTTTTCCTCCAGATAGTTCATCCAGCCTGTCCTATTCAGACAGACCTGTGGAGTCACTAACATGCACGAAAACTAGACAGAGGAAAACAAAGCAACAGTATACAACCAGACAACAAAACAACAAAAACAAACCACTGACAAAGAACAGAATAAAACAGTTCACAAGAGAAAAGCTTGTAGTTTGTTCAGGGATCGTTTGCTGGCCCTTAGGAGCGTTTTCCAGTCCAGTCTGTTGGGGCACCACGCCCTGGCCCCAAAGTCCACTTTCAGCATTCCCTGGGGACCTTGCCACTCCATTCCCTTGCTGTTCCGCTGCACTCCCCCAGTGATTTGCCTCGGTGTGGTGGGATCAGGTCAGGTGCAATTCCCACACTGTGTCTCCGGTGCTGTCTCCTGTATCGCCCTTAGTCACTGAGGGGCATCATGTCTCATAGTGGGGCCAGCCATGTTGTTCTCTCTGTGGACTGGCTGCTCTACTCAAGAACATCATCTTCACGGCCTGGTGGGCCAGGCTGTGCTCCACTCTCTCCTCCTGCCCCTTCATCTGCTCCTGTGTGCTCTGATCAAATATGTCCATCTCCCAGAGCTGCAGAGTCAATGTCGTCCTTTGGAAAAAATTTTTTTCGGGGGAGGGGCAGGAATCCACTTAATTTATGGTGCTGGGGCCAGCCTCCCAGACCTCTCCACCGGTTCCCTCCTCCACACCGGGATATTGCGTTCACACCTTGCGACACTGGGTTGAAGTCTGGTCCCACTTTCCCTGTGGAGATATAAACAATACCCTCCCCTTGGGTGGATTAATGCCCTATGACCCCACTACCCTTTTCTTCCTTGTATTTATCCTTTTGTTTTCCTTTCCCCACCTCCTCCACCATTGTCTACCATGTACATCCCTGGTTTTGGTCTGGTCTCTTCCATACTACCCCGTCTTCACACCTAAAATGTTTGTATATAGTAGCTTTTTTCCCTGTGCCACTTTTGCTTTTTAAAAAAAAAAAAATTTTTAATTCTTACCTCAGCGGACTCATGTTGTACTTGTCCTTTTGTGCCTGATTTACCTCGCTTAGCATGATTTCCTCCAGTTCTTCCCATGCCGCTATGTGCCTCATACGTTCATCACTGCTCTTTAGTGATGCGTAGTATTCCATTGTATGTATATACCACAGTTTTTTAATCCAATCGTCAGTTGATGGAAATTTGGGTTGCTTCCAACTCCTTGCAATTGTGAACTGTGCCGCAATGAACATTGGAGCACAGATGTCTGGTCTTGGTTTGTTTCTTGCCTCTTCTGGGTATATGCCCAGTAGGGGGATTGCTGGGTCATATGGTAACTCTATTTCCATCTGTTTTAGGTATTGCCAGATTGATTTCCATAGTGGCTGTAATTACTTACAGTCCCACCAGCAGTGGATGAGAGTTCCTGTCTCCCCACAGCCCCTCCAACACTTGTTGCTTTCTGATTTTTTGAATTGGGCTACCTTTGAGGGTGTCAGGTGGTACCTCATTGTTGTTTTAATTTGCATTTCTCTTATGGCTAAAGATCGGGAACATTTTCTCATATGTTTGTTGGCCATTCGGATTTCTGCCCCTGTGAAACTTCTGTTTAAGTCCTTTGCCCACCTTTCAAGTGGGCTATTGGTTTTTTTCTTTTTGGAAGCTAGCAGAGTACTGTAGATTTTAGTAATAAGGCCTTTGTCTGATGTGTCATTGCTAAAGATGTTTTCCCAGTCTGTGGACTCTCTTATTACTCTCTTGGTGAATTCTTTAGATGTACACAAGTGTTTTATCTTCAGTATATCCCATTTGTCGATTTGTGCCTCCTCTGTGTTTGTGTCCTTCCCTATTTCTGATAGCCTGTGTATTCCCTGCGCCAAAGTTCTCAAGTTGGTCCCAATTCCCTCATTGATGGCCCTAATAGTTTGGGGTTTAACTTCAAGGTCTGTGATCCACCTTGAGTTTATTCTTGTGCATGGAGTGAGATAAGGGTCTTGCTTCATTTTTCTGCATGTTGATATCCATTTTTTCCAGCACCACTTGTTAAAGAGGGCATCTGCTTCCCATTTGATCTTTTTGGGGCCCTTGTCAAAGATCAGCTGTGTGTATGCTGATGCTTTTATTTCTGGGTTTTCAGTTCTTTTCCATTGGTCTGAGTATCTGTCATTGTACCAATACCATGCAGTTTTGAGAACTGTGGCTGTATAGTATGTGCCAAAGTCAGGTAAAGCAAGCCCTCCCACGGTGTCCTTCTTCTTGAGGAGTTCTCTGCTAATTCTGGGCTTCTTCCCTCTCCATATGAAGTTGGTAATCAGTTTTTCCATTTCTTTGAAGAAAGATGATGGTAATTGTATCGGGATAGCATTAAACTTATATAGTGCCTTTGGCAGAACTGACATCTTAACTATATTAAGTCTCCCAATCCAAGAGCACGGAATATTCTTCCATTTGTTGAGGTCGCTCTTGGTTTCTTGTAATAGTGTTCTATAGTTTTCCCTATATAGATCTTTTGTTTTTTCAGTCAAGTGTATCCCTAGATATTTCAGTTTGTGTTTGGCTATTGTGAAGGGTACCACCTTTTTGATCTCTTCTTCTGTGGTCTTATCTGATGTGTATAACAGTCCGATGGACTTCTGTTTGTTGATCTTGTATCCTGCCACTCTGCCAAACTCCTCTATTGCTTCCAGTACTCCCCTTGTGGAACTTTTGGGATTTTCCATATATAAAATCATATCATCTGCAAATAACGATAGTTTCACCTCTTCCTTCCCCAGACGAATAGCTTTGATGTCACTTCTTTGCCTTATGATGTTAGCTAAAACCTCCAGCACGATATTAAATAGGAGTGGAGACAAGGGGCATCCTTGTCTGGTTCCCTTTTTCAGTGGGATTGTGTTAGTCTTTTCTCCATTGACTACCACTTTGGCTGTTGGTTTTTCATATATAGCTTGTATTGTCTTGAGGAACTTTCCTTCCATTCCTATCTTCGCTAGTGTCTTAAACAGGAATTGGTGTTGGATGTTGTCGAATGCTTTTTCTGCGTCTATTGATATTATCATGTGATTCTTATACTTTTTCATGTCAATGTGACGAATAATACTAATGGTCTTTCGTATGTTGAACCATCCCTGCATCCCTGGTATGAATCCCACTTGGTCATGGTGAATTATTTGTTTTATATACTTTTGTATTCTGTTGGCTAGTATTTTGTTAAGGATTTTTGCATCAATGTTCATTAGGGATATCGGTCTGTAGTTCTTGATTCTTGTGGGATCCTTACCCGGTTTGGGTATCAGAGTTATACTAGCTTCATAGAAGGAGTTTGGGAGTTTGCCATCTTTTTCTATGTTCTGGAAAAGTTTGTGTAGGATTGGTATTAGTTCTTCCCTGAATGCTTGGTAGAATTCTCCAGTGTATCCATCTGGTCCAGGGGATTTTTTTGTTGGTAATCCCTTGATAACCTTTTCTATTTCTTCTATTGCGATGGGTCTGTTGAGATTTTTGATGTCCACCGAGGATAGTCTAGGGAGGGATTGTTTTTCCAGGAATTTGTCCATGTCTTCCAAATTGTTGAATTCATTGGAGTACAATCCTTCATAGTATTGTGTAACTATCCTTTTGATTTCATTAGGGTCTGTTGTAATGACCCCTCTTTCATCCCTTATTCTTGCTATTGAGATTTGTTCCCTCCTTTCTTTGGTTAGGTTTGCCAATGGTCTATCGATCCTGTTTATCTTTTCAAAGAACCAACTTTTAGCGATATTAATTTTTTCCAAAGTTTTTTTATTTTCCCTCTCCTGAATCTCAGCCCTGATTTTTATAATTTCTTTTCTTTTGCTATTAGTAGGGTTGTCCTGCTGACTCAGCTCTAGTTTTTGTAAATTTTGTGTCAGCGTATCCGTCATGAGTCTCTCTTCCTTTCTCAGGTGTGCTTGTATTGCTATGAACCTTCCTCTGATGACTGCCTTTGCTGTGTCCCATAAGTTTTGGTACGTCGTGTGCTCATTTTCGTTGGTTTCGAGAAATTTCCTGATTTCGTCTCGGATCTGCACCAGTATGCACTCCTTTTGCAGTAAAGAGTTATTCATCCTCCAATTATTTGCTCTTATTTTCTTTGTCTTCCTTTTGTTGATTTCCAGTCTTATGGCACAGTGGTCAGAGAGAGAGGTCTGTATTATTTCAATGTGCTTAAATTTATGTAGATTTGCCTTATGCCCCAGCATGTGGTCTATCTTCGAATATGTGCCATGAGGACTTGAAAAGAATGTGAAATTTTTTGTATTTGGATGAAAAGCTCTGTAAATATCTATTAGGTCAAATTGTCTAATTGTGGAGTTTAGCTCTCTAGTCTCCTTGTTGAGTTTCTTTCCCTGTGATCTATCTTTCTCAGTGAGTGGTGTGTTGAAGTCACCCACTATAATTGTCGAGTCTGTGATTTCTTTCTTAATCTTTTGGAGTGTTTGGTTCACGTATTGAGCTGGTCTCTCATTCAGGGAATATATGTTTACAATGCTTAGTGGTTCATTGTCTATCATTCCCTTGAGCATTATATAGTGTCCCTCCTTATCTCTTTTTATGGTTTGCACTTTGAGGTCAATTTTATCCGAGATAAGGATTGCAACCCCTGCTTTTTTTGTGTTGCTGTTTGCTTGGTAGGTCCTTCTCCAGCCTTTGATTCTCAGCCTATTTTTGTCTGTAGCCTTGAGGTGTGTCTCCTGTAGGCAGCAAATTGATGGGTTGTGTTTTCTAAGCCATTCTGCAAGTCTCAGTCTTTTAATGCCTGAGTTCAGGCCATTGATATTCAGGGTTATTATCTCCATGTGCGGACTCTGTGATGCCATTTTATACTTTTTGTGTTGGGAGTTTTCCTACTTTCCTTTCTCATTAGTGTGTGTTTTGTGTGTGTATCATTCTTGACTTCTTTCCATCCTTAAGTCATTGCTATCTTGGGGTCTGTTTTCTCTTTGTTGTGCTCTGGGTGAAGTTGTTCTATGTGCTGGTGTCTTATTTGTGCTTGGTGAGTGTTGTTCTTCTGCCCATACTGAGTCGGCGAGGATCTTTTGTAATGCTGGGTTTGTTGTAACGTATTTTTTGAGTTTTTCCTTGTCTGGGAAGACTTTTACTTCTCCATCGATCTTGATCGATAATTTGGCTGGGTAGAGTATTCTTGGATTTGCGTTGTTTTCTTTCAATTTTTGGAATATGTTACTCCACTCTCTCCTTTTTTTCATAGTTTCTGCTGATAGGTCTGAGCATATCCTTATGTGGGAACCTTTATATGTGATTGCTTGCTTTTCCCTAGCTGCTCTCATGATTTTCTCCTTTTCCTCAAAGTTTGAAAGTTTAACTATTATGTGCCTTGGTGATTTCTTCTTGGGGTCCCGTCGTGCTGGTGTTCTTTCAGCCTCCTGGATGGTTGCTTGGTTTTCATTCATTAGGCTGGGGAAGTTTTCCTCCAAGAATTCTCTCGCTATTGTTGCAGATGACTTCTTTGTTGTGTCTTCCTCTGGTAGGCCAATAATTCTAATGTTGTTCCGCTTCATAGCATCAGACATAGCTCTTAGGTTTTCTTCGGCTTCTCTGATGCTCTTATTAGATTTTTGTTCACGTTTATTAAAGTCTGCTTGGCTGTCCTCCACGCCACTGATGCGGTTCTCTGATTCCTCCAATCGATTCTCAAGGAACATGATTCTGCTATTGTGTTTTGTTACCTGCTCCTCAAGCTCCTGTATTTTCCTTTGGTATGTGTCTTTTATATCCTCTATCATTTCATCCTTTTTCTGTAGTGTTTCCCTCATATTCTGCATCGCTCCAAGCACCATTCTGAGAGCTTCTTTGTATGGCATCTCAATGTCTGCTTCTTCTATGTATGTTGTTATGTTCAGGACATCTTCTTCCTTTGCCTTTTGTTTCTCTTGTTTTTTCATTGAGGTCATTGGGGGTGATGGCTGTTTGCGTTGAGTTGTTTTTGAGGGACCAGGTGCCATTTTCTAGTCTCTCTCTGGAAGACTTATAGGAATTCTTCTTCGATCTGCCTACAGCTGATTTTGCTATGGGATTAACCTACCACTTTATCTTCCTGTGGCTTCCCTATTAGGGGAGTGCCCCAGATGGCAGATCAACTGCCTGCACCAGTGTTGCAGAGGCTGGGCTGAAGTTCCCGCTATTGGTTTGAATATTGATAAGTGTTGGCTGAGTTGCCTTATGTCCCCAGGTACACAGGCAGGAACTCCCTGGTGAGAAGTCTGAGGAGTATCCCCTGGAGAGCAAGCAGGCCTTACCCTAGCCTTGGGCTATCTATGCAGGGTGGAGCTCACCTAGCTGGGTGTGACCCAGGCGCAAATGCCCTAGGGAAATGGGAGTGCCCAGTAAGTCCGCAATGGAGTGTGAGAGAGCAGGGCAGGAACAAGGGGGGTGAGAAAAATCAAAAAGTGAGACTAGACTGTGCAGGGGTACAGGGAAGCGAGGGAAGCAAAAGAAACTATGTAGCTGAGTCCCACTCCCTGCCTGTGGATCTACAAGGGCTTACTCCCTGCCCCAAGCCCCAGCGGTAGTTCGCAGCTGAGCCCCAAGAAGGGTCGCAAGAAAACTGCTGAGCCGCCCCCAGAGAGCAGAGAGTGGGGACAGAGAGCAGAGATGTTAACAGACGCCGCCGTGTAGCTGAAGCTTGATCCCTGCCTATGAAGTTGTGGGGGTTTGGGTTTATTCCCTGCTCAGACCACGCGGCGCGGCTGCGGCTGCGGCTGTGCCTTGAAAAAGCCCCTGCGCAGCCCTCCAAGGCTGTGTGGGAATATAAAGCAGAGACGCAAACAGAAGCAACAATGTAGATGAACCCCAATCCCTGCCGGTGGAGCCGCAAGAGTCCTATTCCTGCCCTGAGGCAGATAGGGAAAAACTGTGGCTTTGCTGAGCCCAAGCCCTGCTACAGGCTCCAAATGGTCCCAGCTTGGGCAGATCCGGCAACTGGACTAGGGTCGAGCCCCAGCCGGCTTCCACTGAGGTAAGCCAAAAGCCCCCAGCCCCTCAAAACCCCGTGGATCTGTGCCTACTTATCTTTATGATGCACCTCCTGTGATCCAGTGGCATTGAATTTCACTCTGAGCAACTCTCCTGGGCTGGATTCTGCGGAGTCCCTCTGGTGTGTGTCACTCCGTCACCATCTTCCCGGAAGTCGAATCAGTCACTAAGTTTTGAGTAGCTATTTGTCTTTCAAGGAAACTGTGAATCATGTAGTCCTGTACACTGAGGGTTCAGCTGGAAGATCAGAGATCTAGCAGAGCAAGAGACTGACAATAGTTAACTCACTGGATTTCAGTATGTTTAGAAGGTCTATAATCAATTGAATCAAAATAAAATGTCATGAGAAACTTCCAGCCTAACTGTATGATACATGAAAACTAAAAATTTTGGCAGAGTATTCACAAAAGATGAATAAACACTTTTTTTTTACTGTTTTGTTGTTTAAGTTCAACTTATTGGGTTCCAACATAACAATAGTTTTGAGAGAGTACTTAGTAACACCATCTCTGAGACCAGAAGTAACCTGAGACCAATGTCAGATAATGATACTTTAAGAAAACTGTAGACCAGTGTTGATAAGGGATCTGAATGAAAAAGTTACATTAAAAGCAGGAAACTGAGACAGATAATATATTAAAATAAGTATGTATCATGATTAATTCTAATTCATCCCAGAACTGAATTAACACAAGAAAATAAACACTCAGATATGTCTACTGATGGGGGGGAAAGTCAATTATCTAAATAGACACAGAATACATACTAAACAAAGTCAAAAGCTTTTCACGTTAAAAACAACTACAAATCTAACATGAAATAGGTCAAATCCAATATGCTAATACACATTCATGAAAAAAACTGCAAATTTCACATGTAGAAGAGGAAAAAATTCACACTACCTCAGAATCAGCATAAACATACGTGTCCATTTCCACCACTCATATTAAAAATTGTACTAGCTAGATTAATCAGAAAAAAAGAATTAATAAAAGGAAGAAAAACTTCCAGAAACAAATGAAAATTCCTTCTTCATCATAAATTGATGATTTCATATAAAAAGATGCCAAATAGGTGATAAATGCTATAGCTAGTAAATGTAAAAAAGTTGTAGGCTACATTTCAACACTCAAAAATAATTTGGTACTTAAATCCCTAGTGATTAACTGCTAATCTCCAACTCCCAAACTATTAACTCTTATATATTAAGATGCTGACTATCTTTCCAACACACCGATACCCTCCTAAAACACAAGAGGAGGAGGAGGTGATGCTGTTTGCTAGCGAATAGTGAGCTGGCCAGCCCGGCTGCAGGGCTAAAATGGGCACAAACAGGAATAGCGGATTTATATACGCACTTGGCAGGTAGCACACATATTTCCGAACAAGACTACTGGTCGACCTCCTTAGTGGTGATCCAAAAGGATACTACAAAAACGTGTGCATGGTACACACACATGCACATATGTACACACAAAAATCATGTAAGTAAAATAATAGAATTGAAAATAGACATTTTGTGAAACATTTTGAAACAATGATAAGATCTAAGAAACTAAAATGGAATCCAACTCAACTATTTAAAAGTTTGTGAGAACAGGAGGGAGAGCCTGGGGACCCCAGGGTTGGAGAGCGCCGACAGTGGGCCAGGGATCCAACTGGCATGCTGACACACAGTGCACAATGTGAGCATCTCCAACGTGTTTTCCTAATAGGATCTACCAGTCGACCACCTACGTAGTGTCTAGAAAAACAATTAAGTCCCCACTCAGTGGCTGGTATACCCACCTTGTCGGGCAGGGGGCAGCCTGGGAATCCAGATTAGGGGCCATCAGGGTGTGTGGAAGCTGCTCCAATCTCTCTCTTTCTCCTCCTTCCGCTCCTCTGTCCTCCCTCCTCTCTCCTCTAACCCAGCCCTTCTCTCTCCACCCCCATCTTACAGGGGAGATCAGATCAAATCATTCCAACATTGAAGGATTAAAAAGTGACATCACTATGAACACTTAGCCACCACAAGCCAGTTATCCCTGTGGTAACTTTTCCAGCAATTCCTGCTGAAAACCCAAAAGGTCAGAGGAATCTGGAGGTCCTGCTTTCACAGTCTATATTCCTGAAAATCAAGATCCAGCAAGCTTTAGCCCTTCTGCTCCAGGGGAGGTTTCTGTCCTCCCTCAGCTCACCTTAAGACACCTACATTACCTTTGCCAGGTGTACTGTCCCAGTCAAACAACCCACTTGACCCTGATAAGTCCATGGAGACTCTAGCTAAGGCTCAGAGGGAGCACTGTAAGAAATGCCAGTGCAGCAGCAGAGGCTTACTCTTGTGTATGTGCACAAGGTGCTCCAGTAAGTCCCCTTGGACTTCAGCATCTCATTCAGGGCCATGGACATCGTGCACTCGTTGATCGACAACTGTGGGCTCATCGCCTACCAGGCATCTCAACTGGCACATTCCAAACTGCTCCACCATCAAAGCCTGGGACATCCTGGCAACTGTGCGCCTGCTGTTGCCCTGCAGGCAGGCTGGCCAGCTCTCGCTGCACTCTGGTAAAGTAAATTGTCCTTCAGCCTCACAACGTTCATAACCCAAGGGCCCATTTCAGGGTCACTTCCATTTTCATCCCCAAAATAGAAGTCAAGTACTTTAGCATTACTTTTCTTTTGTTTCTTTGTTTCAGTTTGTTTTTTTGATTCTTCTGTGCATAGTTTAGTTAGATTGCTTTTGTGATGGAGAACTTTCTTTTTTTCTTTAACACTTTTTGGGGCACTGAATCCACATATCCCACAAATTCCCACAATTCCATAGTTCAGCCATCTTAAGCACTGCAAAATCATTACCACAATCGATTTCATATTGTCTATTTTCCCACCATGATTCAATCGCCTTTAAAAAGGCTTATTAGTCACTTTCAGTTCTAGTGTTCAGTCCCCTCAATCCTTCATTCTTTGTCCCCAACTCCGCCAGCCACCCACCCCGACCCCACCCAGACATCCTTACAAACCATCGCATGTTATTTCATCTCCAGATATCCACTCCTTCTGTGCTTCACAAACTGAACCCAACAGAAGCAATAAAGAATACCAAGGAAAGGAAATGGGAATGGTTTAAAAAACCATAGTAATATATAGATAGAATTCTAAACAAGGGGTTAAGAAAAAAAAGGGCCGCGACCAATATTTTAAAGCCAGGGAAGACGTTTCTGTCACGAACTCAGCAAGAAATCTTGTGCCTAGAACAGACTCTGATCGGGTCCAGAGGGAGGTCAGCAGAACAAGACCCCGGGGCTCACCTTTGAGCTGAGGAGGTGCAAGGAGTCTCGGGGAGCAGGCATCGCTGTGTGGAAGGAAACAAGGGAGGGGGGTTAGGAAACTCACAAAGCAACAAATCTGGGAACCCGGACCCCAAAACCCCAGCCGTGATCCCCTTTCTCCAACAGGGACTCCCACCATGAACCCCACCCAATCCGAAAGCGGGGAAATAGGACTGGCCTTAGGGACACCCGCCCACCTCTCACCAAGAGAAGCACTGGCAGGGTTCCTGGGGGAGAGAAAGGGCGCTTGCACCCTAGTCAGCTGGACTGAAATAGCCTCCGCCCACATACATGTCCCGGAGCCCAGAGCCTCCCACCTGGGAGCGCCGGCAACAGGGTGCTCAGGCTGTGGGCGCTTCTCTGGCACCCCAAGCAGAGTACCGACAGTGGAATCCTTGCAGTGAGTTGCAGTTCAGAATAAGACACCGCCACTTCCGGCCCTGTCTGGGCGTGACCCGGGGTGGGAGGAGCTGGCGGGGTCAGAGAGGGGTAGGGGTCTGCCTTCACTTCCTCTCAAGGCAGCTCTTTCCCCGCCCATTTCTGCTGAGATGCCAGCACAGGCGCCTGGTGAGGGGGTGGGCGGGGCCTGGCCGGCTTGGGGCGGGGCTTGGGGAGGAGCCAGAGAGGAGAGAGGCGGTCCATGCCAAAGGGCCCACACCTGTGGCTGAAACTCCAGCGGCAAAGACTCAGATAACAATGGCTGAGGCACCAGTAATTTGGCCCTTTGCAGAGGGAGTGCATGGGTGACATGGTTGAGATAGAACCATGTACATTGGGTGTGGATGTGCATCCTCCTAACAAACTGGAAACACCCAACCCCCCAACTCTGCCAAAGTGTTAATGGGGCTGAAGCAAGAACTGAGGGTCCCTGCTTAACATATGAGTTCAAACAGTTACCGTACCATGGGCTCAGAAGATAAAGGGGGGCCTGGTCTCTATCACTTTCTGTTTATAAGGACAGGACTCCCTCATATGCAAATTATCTTTCAGGCACTAGGGTACAATTTCACCCTTGGGGTGGGAAAACTATCAGTTCTCTTCAGACAGGGCTGTGGGTCTCTTGGGAAACAGAGCTGTGGTCTAAAGATGCTATTGCTGTGTGTTCTGCTGTGCCTGGTGACAGTTCCCCAAGGTGAGAGATTCAGATATCCGACCTGGGTCTATGGAGATAGTTATGACTTCAAGTGACTGACATGGAATATTTTTTTTTAATTTGCAGGCGTCCTGTCCCAGGTGCAGCTTCAGGAGTCGGGTCCAGGATTGGTGAAGCCCTCCCAGAAGCTGTCCCTCACCTGCATTGTCTCTGGTTTCTCCATAACAAGCAGTGGTTACTGTTGGAGCTGGATCCGCCAGACCTCGGGGAAGGGGCTGCAGTGGATGGGGTGCATAGATTATGGTGGTAATACAGGTTATAACCCATCCTTCCAAAGCCGACTCTCCATCACCAGAGACACATTGAAGAATCATTTCTCCCGGCAGCTGAGCTCCGTGACCGCTGAGGACACGGCTACGTATTACTGTGCAAGGAGCACAGTGAGGGGAAGTCAGTGTGAGCCCAGACACAAACCTCCCCTGCAGGGAAGACACTGGGCAGCAGGGGGCGCAGAGAACCCAGCCTTAGACAGGCACAGATGGATGACAGGGAGGATTTCCTGTTGGAATTAGGGCTTTCTCACTTAACTCTTAGCCTCCTCTGGCACAGGTTTTCATTTTGCCATCTTTTTATCTATTTTACATTGGGATGCAAAGTTCAATGTCAGTAGTTTGAAATCACCAGCTCCTCCAAGCGAGAAAGATGAGGCTGTTTGCTCCTCCAAAAGATTAACAGTGTCTGACACCCTACGGAGCAGTTCTACTCTGTCCTAGAATCACTGTGATTCGGGATTCAACGGCGCCAATGGCTTATAGTTATCGAATTTCTGAATTTGCATCTTGTTTTGTTTATTTATGTCCATTAATTTGTTTTCTGTGTATTCTGCATTGTGTTTAATCATACTTCATATTATTATCAGGAATTGTTCTATTTTTTAAAATTGTTCTATTTTTTCCATCATCCTGGTCTCCACAAAACTTCATATATCGTATTCTCATTTTAATTATATCATCCTTTTCTGTGACATCTTTTATATTATTTTAAAAATCTTTATTAACATGTTAATGGTTTTCCTTTTAAATATATTTTTCCTGATTGTGCTTCAATTTACAAGGTTCTTTTATAAAAATAACCTTATTCTCCCTTCAAGTTGAATTACTCCCCTTCTTGTGTACTGCACACATATAACTGTTGATTTCTGTTAAACCAGTGTCGTAAGTCACTGACAAAAGCTCAGCTCACACACAGGCTCTGTGTGCAACAGTAGTTTGCTCACAGAGAAGAGACAGAGCCGGCTCACCATCAGAGTAGGCAGCAGTCCTCACAGCCAGTGGTTTCACTCTGTGGCCAGTGCAGGGAGGGAGGTTTGCAAGCATCCCTCCTTTGTGCTGCAGTTGAAGAACAGCAAACATAGAGAAATAAGGCTGTGCTGTGAGCTGAAATCTCCTTGAAGGCAGGGAGTAGGTGTTTTTTGTTGTTTCTTGCTGTATTCAATATCATGCATATGACAAGCAGTTTGCGTGTTCAGCATGAGCCACAGGGCGTGTTGCAGGACACCAGCTACTAAAGAGTGCTTTTGGATCCAGAATATCCTGAGAAAGGCAGTCAACTGACAAGATCCTCACATTGCAGTAGCCAGACTGACACATCCGAAGCACACCTAGGTCTGTTATGGATTCCGAGGAAGGGTTGCTGGCTGCACTTGGACTGCCTGCTTCCTCAATTTAAATTCTTATTGGAGTTTATCTCATGTATTTTGTCATTGGGGGATAGCATTCTTGAATTTCAGCGATATGTTTTTCTTTTTGATGGTAGATGAAAGCCAGAATTGATTAACATAAAGAGACAGCAAGTAGAATAAGGGTTTCTGGGACTACAGTGGAGTGGTGGTGGTGGTGGAATAAAGGGAGATGGTGCCACTAGTTGAGAAAGGAAGATGATGTTTTCAAGCTAATTGGGGTAGCAGTTGTATAATACTGCTTGATGCACTTGAACTACGGATGGATATGACAACTGCATTTGCTCCCAATAAAACAGTTTTGGAGGAAAAGTGAGACAATAAATAAAATATTAAATAAAGAATATTTATTCCATTGCTAACACTTTTTATAAATTCAAATTTCTGGCTTATATCATAATCTCTTTTCTGATTGAATATTTTAGCTAGTCTTTTGAAATGTTGTACCAGCAACACTCTCCATCAGTTTCTAATTGTGAGTAAAAAATGAAAACTATGTCATATTCTAAGTTATTTTTATCATATATGTGCTACAAAATAATATTTTCAACATTCTTCTCATACATAATTCAATGGAGAGGTACATAGTTTATTGTGCCAACCTGGCCGATAAACACTTATGGGGTCAATTGAAGGGCCAAGGGATAAATGGCTTGGTGAGCCTCGCCTTTCTAGTTCTAGGGTCACTTGTTTTCTGATGGTCAGACAAGGGTGCAGCTGCCTTAGACAGTTCCCTGCTTCATCTGGCAAGGCTCACTTCCTGCAAGAACATCCCTTAAGAGAAGCTGCATGGACCTACCCCCATGAAGCCCTGAGTGCTAGAACAGCTGAGGGGTGACCCTGCCTGTGCTGAGATGCTTACACATTCTCTTACTTGGCTTTCTTCCTGCCATCGGCCTCATTGTGCATGTTTTGTGAGATGGAAGAAGACTTTGTGGATTGGTGTTGGGCATATGGGCTAATGTTGGAGTTGTGGGCTTGGGTACCACTGAGTTAGGATGTTTTCTTGATGTGCACTTAACCTTTATATAAAACTCTCTTATACATATGAGTTTCTGTGGATCATTTATCTAATGTACCCAGACTAACACAAATGGCATTAGATTATTATTGTGTTCAACAATTACCAACAGCTGCAAAATTCCCTCCCAAACGCATCACAGAAACCCATAAAAAGAATTCTCACTTGACAATTTCTTCCTTAACATGGAATAAATAACTCTATATCTCTCTTGCTTGAATTACTTTGAATAGAAATCTGCTTTAAGTATGGTTCCTATTTCTGTGGACAGAATGAACCCTAACCTCTGTTTAATACTTTGATTGTCTTTCAGGCAAATGTCTTTCTTGATTGATATTTTATTGTGGCATATATCTCATAACAATATCTATATAAATATCTACATGAATCGATCTCACTTCATTTCACTGCAACCAATTCAGAGTGTTCGCAACTTGTATCATTCTCTATGGCCAAAGCTTTTCACGGTGAGTGAGAGTCAGTGTGAGTCCAGACAGAAAACCAGTCTCAGGGAGAAAGCAGACTTGCATGGATGCTAAGGACCCACCAGCTCTGGACCAAGAGAAGATAGAAGTGAAGACAGGAGTCTGGGTAAGGACTGCAGTGCCTGGTCAGCTAGAACTGCTGTGCTGACCACTATGGTAGCTCTACTGCCCATGGCAGGAAACCTGCAGAGACAACTCCAGGTAATACTCCTGACCAAGAGTCTGAAAGCTCAGTACCAGAAAAGAATGTTGCTGAGGTACCCACAGATGTGGAAGACAGTGTAAGTCCAGGAAACGCCTCTCGCTGTTAGCAGGCGCCTCTCAAAATACACTGAGCCCAATGCCCACCCTCGGTACTAACTCATGAGAGGATAAATGCACTTTTTCTTATTTCTGTGGTTTCTTTTAACCACACAATAACCATATTGTTAGGAAACCTTTTATTCCAACTCTAAATCTAGAAGATAGGGTTAAAGTATTTTTACTCCTTTCTAAATATTCTGAAATATCATAGGGCCAAGGAGCTTTATGGATGACATACTCTTGTTTCCCTATGTGTTCAGATGTATGGAAAGATTCAGGTAGGCCTGGTCTTGTTACCTAAATATCGTGAGGATGGAGATTGCCTTTAATTTCAATAGAACATCTGGGTATTTTGATGGAAATGACATAAAGATACATTAAACATGAAATCTGCACAGATGTTGTATGATTGCTAGAGTGAAGACCTCAGGGAGAAGACTGTATTCTCCCATGGCTGTCAGGGTAGCCAGCGCCTCACAAATCATCCCAGGTCTGGTAGGCACAATTGTACAGTAATAATAATTAAAGATTATAGTAAACTCATAGAGAAATACAGGCGATAGAAGAAAGAGTAAAATGATGGAATCAGACAAATTTCATGTTAGCATGCTCACCGTAGCCCCGCTTGGTGATTCCCATAGAGATGGGAGACCTGAGGGCAGGAGAGTGAGGGGAAGGAGAACAAGGGGAGAGGGGACACGGAAGCGAGGACCGCAGAGGAGAGCACCACGGGAGAGAGATTCTTTATTTCTAACCAAGATTTATATACCTTTGAGGGGGTGCAAGCCCCCTAATTTCAGGTAAAGACACACATCACAGGGAGGGGTCATACTATAGGTAATACAGTAATGAGAGGATGAAAATCTAGGGGTATACAGGCAATAGGAAGGGGAGGGATTGGGGTATACCTGTGGCAAGATGGATGGACCTCATTTCCCCACTTCCATCCTCCTCCCCCTCCCTCATAAATCCTTGGTAATATATAAATTATTTTGTCATATCTTACACGTCAAACATCTCACTTCCCCCACTTTTCTGTTGTCCGTCCCCCAGGGCAGAGATTTTATGTAGATCCTTGTAATCGATTCACCCTTTCTACCCCACCTTCCCTCCACCCTCCTGGTATTGCCACTCTCACCACTGGTCCTGAAGGGATCATCTGTCATGGATTCCCTGTGTTTCCAGCTCCTGTCTGTACCAGAGTACATGTTCTGGTCTAATTCTACCTTATAAATCCAGAGAGAGAGTTTTATATCAAACAGTCATTGTACATTAAGCAAACGTCCCAGCCCAGTGCACATCAAATCCATAAGTCTGGTATTAGCCCATATGTCTGATACCAATCTATAAATTCCTTTTCAGACCCATAAAACATGTGCAGTGATGCTGAATGCAGGATAATCACAGGCCAATGGGTGGAAAGTCTTGTGGATCCAGTGGCATTGTAAGCATCTCAGTGCTGGCTGCAATCTCTCTGAGGCTTCTTTGGCTTCAGAGGTCTGGTCGCATCCATTTGGCTTGCCTTCTGCAATGTCTCCCAAGGAGTAGCAGAGAGAGAGAGAGAGAGAGAGAGAGAGAGAGAGAGAGAGAGAGAGAGAGAGAGAGAGAGAGAGAGAGAGAGACAGAGAGAGAGAGACAGAGAGAGAGAGGTGTCTTCCACCTCCAAGGAGGAAGTACCAGATTTCTCAGAGTTCTCAGAAGGAGGCTATGCCCACATAAAAATCTCACTGACTATCTCCAGATTGGCAGCCTAAACTCCACGCCTACACTCCTAATCCTTAACTTGACACAAGATTAGGTGACTACCACAGGCTCCTAATCCATAACAAGCCCATTTATTTTTTCCCTGCATACCGACACCAATCCAATACCCAAAGCTTTACACAATGGGTGGAGATCTACTTCTAAAACATGAATATAGAAAAATCGCTTTTGCTTGAAGGCTCTCAAGGAAATGCTCACTGAAAACTCCATTCCTATTATCTCACCTCCCCCAAATTAGTCTTCTTCTGGGCTTTCAGTCACACCAAGATCTCTCCTGCCCCAAGGCCTTTACATGCACTGTCACCTCTTCCAAGCCCTGAAGTGCCAAGTTCAAAGTTCCAGTTAATCTCCCTGATCCTGAATTTTAAGAACTGTGTGTGTGGGAGGGAAGGGGTTGGGCTGTTTGTTGAACTGCTGGATTTTGGAGCCATTTGTCATGCAACCTCATTTTGTCAATGACTGGTTAATTAATGCAGCATTCATTTGCCCTTCTTCCACTCACAGCACATGGCTTGTATCTTTGGGATCACTCTTCCACCATGCTCCATCTCCATGCTTCTGCTGGCATTGACCCAATCTGCCAGCTCCAGGCCTGGCTAGTCAGGGCATGACTTTCCTCTGTCCAAAGGGACTGGGTCAGACTCAGTATGAGACTCATGCTAGGTTAATGATATCTAACCCTAAAAAATGCCCCAGAAACAATTTCCTCATTGCCAATGAGTCCATTTTGAATCATAGAAGGTCCCTGTGGGGTTTCTCAGACTGTAAATATTTATGTGAGCAGAAAGTTCCATCTTTTTCCCTATGAGGTAGCTGGTAGGGTAGCACTGCCAACCTTGCAGTTAGCAATCCAATGCTTACCTGATAGTACCACCAATGATTAGAAAGGAAAAGAGCCTCTCTCTAATAGAATTCCTGAGCTTCTAGATAAAACTACAGCTGTCATCAGGAAGCCTGCGTGAAACTCAAAAGGAAACAGCTCTGAAAGGAAAAGGTTCAAACTCTGATGGTATCAACTGAGTGCCAGAACCCAGCTATTCCTGATGCTCTGTCTCCAGACTTACAAATTCCATAAACCTACCCATTAATTCCTTCTCCTGCTCCTTCCCTTCTCACGCCCCAAGGTACTTTGACTTAGCTTTGAAGGCACTCACAACTTCACGGGTTCTGCCTTGCACAGGTGTCTGCTTGCTTCCAGTTCAGTCCTGACATTGTCCCTATCTTTAGCCATGTTAGGCTTGCGTCCTAGAGCTTTCCTTTGCTTGTCTCCCTATTGCTCTTGTCCTATGAAGTCTGTGGCTTTATCTTTAAGTCTAAGTCCTGCCCTTTCGCTTTCGTAGAAATCTGTCTCTGTATCTTGGCTCATGACAGTCCTTCAAAGATGACTGTCCTAATGTTGCACATCGCACATTCTCTTGTTACAAGATGAGTTTGTGTTCATTTTTCCAGAAACAGGGCCTGCTTTCCCTCTTCCTTGCATCTTGGCAGGCCTTTGACTATGGCAGAAGTGTTGCTCTGTGACTTCCACCTGGTCGTATTGGGTTGTTCACCATTGGGACCCTGTCAGGATGTTGCAAGGAAGACCAAGCCAAATGAAAATGTCACATATAGGGTTCTTCTTGAGCTCCAACCAATAGAAGTATCAGTCGTGTGAGGGAGTGAGTCTTAAGAGAGCTGCAGCCTCTGTCCTTTGAGCTACCCCAGCTAATGCTTGATGAAGCCAAAACTAGTGTCCTCACTGAGCTCTGCCCAGATTGCAGATTTGTGAGCAAAATTGATATTATCATTACTTTAAGATGTTATTTGTGGGGATACTTTCTGTTAGCAGCAGATTATCAGAATACTGCCTAATCAGACTGCATTGCCAGTTTTACTCTCTCTCTCTCCATATATAGATATAGATATCCTCCACTCATCTGTCAGTTGGTTGTACTATAATGGTTTGTGTATTGTTATGGTGCTGGAAGCTCTGTTCCCAGAATTTCAAATACCAGCAGGATTGCCCATGGTGGACAGGTTTCAGTGAAGCTTCTAGACTAAGACAGACAAGGAAGAGGGGCCTGCTAGTCCACTTCCAAAAATTACTGAAAGAAAACCTTATGGATCACAAGAGAACACTGACTGACTAATGTGTTTTGGACACACTATCAGTGGACAATTGCTAGAGGAAGACATCATATTTGATGAAATAGAGGGACATGGAAGATCCTTATTGAGGCAGATTGACCTAATCGCTGCAACAATGGACTTCAACATTCAGGAATGTGTGACAATGGTGCAAGATCAGACAGCACTCCATTCCATTTCATATAAGGTCTCCATGGATCACAGTAGACTTGATGGCACTCTCTATATGTTTGTCTTCAGTGACTTCCCAGAGGGCTGCTCTGCCTGGCAGCCTCTATTCTTCATGCTTCCAAATGGGGAGCACAACAGGTCCATAGTCACTGATATTCCCCTCAATCCCCAGGTCAAGTAAGGAGGCATGAAACTAACTATGTTGTTCTCTTTGCCTTGTCTCTCTTCCTTTTCCCCTCCTCCAACAGGGCTAGAGGGGGTGAATACTTACCTTGCAGTCTAGAAGAGAATTTCTTCCACACCAAAATCTTCTCCTTCCTCAAAAGGCACATACATGCTTTTTGCCTTGTTTTGAATTAAAATGGCAGATGGGATGGTAGGAAAGAAAATGAACTAGTCTAACAGAATGGCCAAACAGATTTACCTTCCACATAAGAATGCAAATAACTCCTCAATCTTGTTATAGAGTCATGATATGATGAGCTCCATCAAAGCAGAGTAGAACACCACGGAGGTCAGACCAGAAAGACCATATTGAGTTGATTTTGTATGAGAGATTCTAGTTGCTAATTATACTTTTCATAACAGACAGATGGCAGGTATAGAAGCCCAGACTTAAAATGTCTTTATCTAATTGCCTGCCTAAATATATATTTGCAATATGGTCCTCAAAGGGAATACTTTCTTTACCTTAAATTCCATTTCTTTTTCCCCTTTTTTATGTAATTTTATTTAAGTATCATTGATGTACAATAAACCATAGTGTGTTTTGCTCTTTGAGGTTTTTAAAAAGAATCATTTTATTGGGGGCTCCTACAACTCTTATCACAATCTATACATACATCCACTGCGTACATTTGTTGCCATCATCATTCTCAAAACATTTGCTTTCTACTTGAGCCCTTGGTAGTAGCTCCTCATTTCCCCTCCTTCCCCCTTCCCCTCCCTCATGGACCCTTGATAATTTATAAATTATTATTCTGTCCTATCTTACACTGTCCGACATCTACCTTCACCCACTTTTTTGTTGTCCCTCCCTCATGGAGGAAGTTATATGTAGATCCTTGTAATCAGATCCCTCTTTCTACCCCACCTTTCCTCCATCCTCCTGTTATTGCTACTCTCAGCACTGGTCCTGAAGGGGTCATCTGTCCTGGTTTCCCTGTGTTTCCAGTTCCTATATGGACCAGTGTATATTCTCTGGTCTAGCCAGGTTTGTAAGGTAGAATTGGGATCATGATAGTGGGCGCGGTAGCATTTAGGAACGAGAGGAAAGTTATATGTTTCATCGTTGCTACACTGCATCCTGACTGGCTCATCTCCTCCCAGCGACCCTTCTGTAAGGGGTTGTCCAGTTGCCTACAGATAGATCTTGGATCCCCTAACTGTACCCCCCCCTCATTCACAATGATATGATTTTTTTGTTCTTTGATGCCTGATACCTGATCCCTTCTACATCTTGTGATCACACAGGCTGGTGTGCTTCTTTCATGTGCGCTTTATTGCTTCTGAGTTAGATGGCCACTTGTGAACCTTCTAGTCTTTAAAACCCTAGACTCTTTATCTTTTGATAGCTAGGCTCCATAAGCTTTCTTCACCACATTTGTTTATACACCCACTTTTTGTCTTGAGTGATTGTGTCGGGAAGGTGACCATCATGGAATACCAGTTCCTTAAATTCCATATCTATAGGCTTAAGTCTTACCCACAGGAAGCCTATTTTTATTTTATCCTTGGAACAAAATCTTGCAATAATTTTCTCTTTTTGGGCAAGTCCATCCTCAATCACTTATCCTTTAACATTTACAAGAATTTATCTGTAACCAACCCCATTTACATAGTCTCATTCATGCTATTTCCACAATAATTGCTAATAACCCTATTTTTTAGAATCGGCAGAAAGCATCAGCATCAATATCCCATTGCCACTGGGTTGATTTCAACTCAGTGGTACCCTATAGGACAGAATAGTATTGCCTCATAGGTTTCCAAGGCTGAAAAAAAATCTCTTTATTGTGAGTTGGGTGAAGGTTTACAGAATACATCTGTTTTCCATTTGACAGTTCACACATATTTTGCTTCATGATATTGACTGCAATCTGCTCAACGTAATATCACTTATCGCACTTCCTCCTTGTATTTCCTGTTTCCATTCCCCCTTCTTTCCTGACCCTTCTGAACTTGATCTTTGAATAAATTATATCCTTTTGATTCAAAGAGTTGATTAGTGTTACTTTTTACCTTATAGATCTACCTATTGTTTGGCTGAAGATTGAGCCAAGGGAGTGAGTTCAGTTCCAGATCTGAAGGTGCCTAAGGACAACAGCCTTGTGGGTTCCAAGAATCTCTCTCTGAGCAATACCACTGAACATTTAAAATAAGTTTAAACTTTGTTGCACATATTTCTCCTATTCTATCCCAAAATTCCAAAGCAAACTCATTATCATTGTGTTGAAGCTGACTCATAGAGACCCTACAAGATAGAATAGAACTTCACCCTCTGATTTTCCAAGGCTTAAATCTTTACCAGAGCAGACAAACTCCTATTTCTCACATGGACCAACTGATAGGTTAGAACCACTTTCCTTGTGGTTAGGAGATCAATGAGGAGTCCACTCTGCCATTAGAGCTCGTTAAGAATGCGATCCAGCATCCCCTAATGCTATCCCTCTCAGATCAGTTGGTAGTGGTAATCAATGTAAATCTTAAGGGGGTCAGACTGCCACATCGTAACTCTTCCTTGGGGAAGATGGTGGGTTTGAACTGCTGATTGATTAGCCCTTAAGTGCTTAATTACTGCCTCACCAGGGTTCTCCTTAACATCAAAACAGTGGACACTTATTGGTTTATCTTACTGGTCTCTGTTCCCTAAAAATTGCACTTCATCCACAGGGTTTTCTTCCACAACACACAGCTGCTAGTGTTTTTGGTTTGTTTTTCCACATGACTTCACCTTCCTGGTCAAAGCTGATTTGTCCAGGGCTAAACACACAATGAAAACATAGCCATATTTGCACACTACAAAATTTGAAGTGAGACAGCAAGCTATTTGTTGAGTTTTTTGAATGACTGAAGTCTAAAAGGAAGTGTTATGATACAGGAAACAGTGAGTTTTGATGTCCAGGATCTATGCTGGGAACCCAGTTGGCACTCCGAATGACTATTCAAAGTGATGGTATGAATTCTCCTCTTCCATGACCTACACATATAATAGCTATAACCACTAAGTCCATGATTTGACAAATGTCTTGTGTGATTGAGTTTGGGTTCCCCATAGGATTAGATCCTGAGACAAAGGTTTTAATTAAGCCATTTTCTGGGGAGATATCAATAAGGAAATGGGAAATAGAAAAGAGAAAGAAGGCAGCCAATGAAAAGTATATTATCAAACAATTTAAAATTGTGAGCAACTGGAGATTAATCTTACTGGAGACACTGTAGAAAATCCACTAGTTATTCTGCCCAGAATGTGAGGGAGTGTGGCTATTTGTCCAACAACTCCTATGGGTCATTGGTTAAGGGTTACTCCAGGAAGCAAGAATTAACTCCACAACCTCCTAAGCCATGCATGCTCAGGTACAGTGGTCTACAGAAACTAGAGAAAGCAAGAAGAGAGATGTGCTGGCCATTCGGAATTAGGCTAGCATGCCAAGTTGTCAGACATGTCAGGTTCTTGAACTATCATAACTTGAAAGTCATCATGATCCTGTGAGATATACCACTGGTATTTCAAACACAAGCATAGTTACCCGTGGTGGAAAATTTTCAGAAAAGCTTACAAGCTAAATAGACTAGAAAGAATAACCTGCCAATCTACATCTGAAAAAAAACAGTGGTGTTTGTGGAGCACATTGATAGCAGTGGAATATTGTTTCATATAGTGCAGGATGATGAAACCCTCAAGTTGGAAGACACTCAAAATATAATTGGGGAAGAGCTGTCTCCTCAAAGTAGAGTTGACCTTAGTGATATAAAGTTTTCAGGACCTATATTTGTTGATGTGGCAATGACTCAAAATGAGAAGAAACAGCAGTACTGCAATAACCACTAACAAGAAGATGGGATGCATGAAATATGGATCTAGAAAAATTGGAAGCCATGAAAAAATGGAACACATAAAGATCAAACACTCTAGGTGCTATTGAACTGAAATAGACTGGTATTGGCCATTTTGAATGTCACAATAATATGGTTTACATACCAGAGTAACAAATTTGAAAGGAATGGATGACTTTCATGTTAAAAATGAGAATGTTTCAACATCGATTCCAATGTTCACCATTGTTAGGTGTAGGATATATTACACCTACAAGGATGAATAATTAATAAAGTTATTATTCAAATTTACACACCAACCACTAATGCTAACAATAAAGCCATTGAGGATTTTTACCAACCTTTTCAGTCTGAAATTGATGAAACATGCAATCAAGATTACTGATGACTTGAATGCAAAAATTGGAAACTAAGGAGGAGGATCACTAGTTAGAAAATATGGCCATGGGGATGGAAGCCACATGGGAGATCTCATGGTAGAATTTTCCAATAAGGATGGCTTATTGATTGAAGATTTATTTTTCAGGGATGTAAACAGTAACCATAGACATGGATCATGTATATTCGATAGAAATACACACGAATTAAATCAACTATATCTGTTGAAATAAACTACTATACATACTCGAGTATAACCCAACGCAACTAATTTTAACCCCCAAAGCTGGGGTGCTTTTTCAGCATAAAAAATGTGCTGAAAAAACCTCGGCTTATACTCAAGTATTTACGGTATAAAGAAGTTCAATATCATCAGTCACGAGACTGGAGACGAACTGTGGAACAAACCATCAATGGCAAATTCAACTCGAATTCCAACAAAATTAAAACAAGTCCCCAAGAGTCAAAGTATGAATTTGAGTATATCTCATCTAAATTAGAGGATACTTCAAGAAGAAAGTTGACACATTGAACACAAATCACCTGAGATGATACGAGTTCTGCAATAATATCAAGAACATCATAAATAAAGAAATTCAAAGATAATTAAAAAGATAGAAACTAAAGAAAAGACAAAACGGATGTCACCTTGAATGTGGAGTAGCTGAAGCCAATGAAAGAAATGATGAAGTACGAAAAAAAGAGAGAGAGAAATATAGAAATAATTGATGAAGTAAAGACGCTGAATAAAGAAGCTGAACATAAAATTTCAAAGGGGAATTAAAAAAGATGGAATAAAGAATTATATGAAAAGGTGCAAAGACCTGGAATTAGGACAGCAAAAATGAAAAGCATGTGCATTTCACTAGCTGAAAAAATTGAAGAGAAATTCAAAATACATAATTACACAGATAGCATCAAAAGAAGATGAAAGGGATTCACTGACCACATGAAGCCCAGGCTCCACAGCGCTGAGTCCAGAAGACCAAGATAGCATAGGGTTCTCACTGCAGATTGCTCTGAAAGTGCTCACAGTAGTAGGCCCTGGATCAACTGGGGAAAATGTAGAACTCAAAATAAGAAGACTAACCTTAGGATATGATAGGCACTAGTGGAATTCCCATTTGACACCTGACCTCACCTCCATGGCTCAACTTTCAGCCCCCAAATAGGAGACCTATACTGTCAACGATGTACAATTCAGAGCCCAGCATTTGTCAGGGAGTTACTCAGAAGGCAGGAAGGCATGGGAACGAAAGACCAATGGAAACGGCAAACAAAGGGAGGGAATAGGAAAAGTAGTATTGCATTGTAGGTATTGCAATCAATATCATAAAACATTGCATGAATTGTAAAGAAAATCAATTTACTCTGTAGATTTTCCCTCACATCAAAATCAAAACAGTGTAAAAAGAAAATAAGTCATATGACCGAGTACACTGGTAGATCTTGCTGAAGACCAATTTCCAGTGTTAAAAGATGTCACTTTGAGGAATAAGGCACAGCTGAGCCCTAGTGGTATAGTGGTTACAAACATAATGCATCAGAACCAACCAAGTTGGGTTGCTCAACACAAGATCAGCAGTTCTGCTCCCATACAAAGTTCCAGTATTGGAAACCCACAGGGATATCTCTCCCCTGTCCTATAGAGTTGCTAAGGGTTGGAATCAACTTGATGGCAGTGAACTGGATGTAAGCCAGGCTGACTAGAGACACAAATCAAGTGACACTCATATATGTGCAATAAATAGTTTTTAATCAAGAAGTCATTATAGTATTTCTATTTCAAGGAAATATCCCAGGCCAGTCCAACTCAAGTCCATAAGTCCAACACTAGCCCATAAGTTCCTTTCCAACTTACGCAGTTACATGCAATGATGCAGAATGCAGGGATGTCAAAGGCCAGTGATTGCAATGTCGTGTGGACCCAAGGTCGATGGAAGCATGGCAAGAATCTGGCAGCTCTCAACGTGGGCAGGAAGCAGTCAGGTGAATGCAAAAAGAAGGGGAGGTTCCCAGGGCCCTCCTTATGAGAAGGCCATGGTCACAAAGAGGCACCATCAGGCTATGGTGTGATTGACAGATTGGATACCAACCTTACACTTTTACATATCTTCAAATTGACATAAAATTATATAACTATCATACTATGACATTTTCAATCACCTCATATGTACTTGAAAATGGACAATAATTATGAAAGGTAAAATAAAAGTTGATGTCTTTGAATTATGATGCTGGTGAAGAATATTGAATATTCCATGGACTTTCAGAAGAAGGAACAAATCTTTCTTGGCAGAAGTAGAGCCAGAATGCTTCCTAGACGTGAGAATGGCAAGACTTCATATCACATACTTTGGACATCTTAACAGCTGAGCATAGTCCCTAGAGAAGGATATCATACTTGGTAAAGTGGAGTGGTGAAAAAAAGAAGGTCCTCAATGGGATGAATTGGCATACTGGCTGCAAAAATGGTCTCCAACATTAACTGTGAGGAAACAGGCTGTGGGTGCTATGAGTTAGAGCCAAATTAACAGTGTCTAACAACGACAACTCCCCTCCCGCGCCCCATCTGTCAATTTGCTGCACTGTGGTAGCTTGTGCTTTGCTGTGATGCTGGGAGTTAGTCCACTAGTACTTCAAATACCAGGCAGGATCACCCACGGTGAACAGATTTCAACACAGCTTCCAGACTAAGAACTGACAGGACGACAAAACAATCAGTCCACTTCTGAGGGATTCACCATTGAAAACTTTATGCATAGCAGTAAAATATTGTCTGATATAATGCCAGAAAATGAGTCCCTCAGATTGCAAAACAATCAAAATATCACCGAGAAAGAGAGCTTCCTCAAAGTAGAGTCCACCTTAATGATAACTCAAAACCTCACAACAGGAGCTGTAGATAACATCATAATAAATGGAGAAAATATTGAAGTTATCAAGGATTTCGTCTTGCTTAGATTCACAGCTAATGCTCATGGAGACAACAATCAAAAAACCAAATAACATATTGCATTAGGCAAATCTACTGCACATAACCACTTTAAAGTACTGAAGATCAAGAATTTCACTTAGGATTAAGTTGCGCCTGGCCCAAGGCATGGCATTTTCTGCCACACCTTATGCATGTGAAATTTGAACATTGAATGAGAACGACTGAAGGAGAACTGGTGCATTTGAATTAAGTTACTGACAAAAAAATACTGAAAGTACCATGGGTGGAGAGAAGAACAAACAAATCTGTCTGAGAAGAAGTGCAGCTAAATGTTCCTTGGCAGATAGGATGGCGAGACTTCATCTCATGTACTTTGCAGATGTTATCAGGACAGACCAGTCCCAGGAGGACATCATACACATTACAGTGGAGGGGTTGCAAAAAGAGGAAGACACCCGATCAAATGGATCGAGACAATTCCTACAACAATGGACTCAAACATAACAAAATTTTTGAGTATGGGGCAGGACCAGGCAATGTTTCATTTTGTTGTGTAGGCATTATTATGAGACTGAACTGACTTGAAGGCATCTAGCAACAAAGTGTACTAAAGCTTCTTCTGGCACCTTCATTTGCTAATGGATTATAATTCAAAATGAGAAAAATCATTGCAACCATTCATTAATAATCAGAACATGAAACGTGCAAAATAAGAATCTAGGAAAATTGGAAATCATAAAAAAAACGGAATCTGACCTATAAAGATCAATATCCTAGGCATTGGTGAGTTGAAATAGTCCCTTTGAATCTTAAAATGATAAGAATGACTATGCTGACAATGACAAATTCAAAAGAATGTCTCTTTCATCCTCAAAAAGAGCATTTTTAGATCTATCTTGAAGTGCAATGCTGCCTGTGACAGAATAATATTTATCTTCATACACAAGGAAGGCCGGTTAATAGAACCATTATTCAAATTTTCTCACAAACCACTAAAGCCAATGAACAATTGTACCAACTTCTTTAGTCTGAAATTGACCACACATGTACTGAAAATGCATTAATAATTGCTAACAATTGGAATGCACACATGGAAACAAAAAGGAAGGAAGAGTAATTAGAAACTATGGCTTTGGGGATCGAAAAGAAGCTGAAGACTGCATGAAAGAATTCTGCAAGAGCAATAACTTCCTCATTGCAAACACCTTTATTCAACAACAGGAGCGGCATATATACATGTGGAAAACACAGGAATGGAATTGATTAAATCTGTGGGAAGACATGATAGAGAAGCTCAATATCATTGAGACAAAACAAGACCGGGGGCCAACTATGTAAAAGACTATCAATTACTAATATGCAAGTTCAAATCAAACCTGAAGAAAATTAAAATAAGAACGCAAAAGAGCCCAAATACAGTCTATATTATATTTGTGGTCGGCTGGGGTTTCTAGAGAAACAAACCAGTGATACTGATACATGTAGAAGAAGGAAATTTATATCAATAAAGAATTTTACATTAAGAAGTCCACACAACAAGAAACCCCAGGCCAACTCCAGCCCATAAATCAGATGCAAACTAGAGGCCCTTCCAGACTCCTGAAGCTGTTGGAGGAATAGCCCAAGAAACAGGAAAACCACAGGTTGGTGGAAGCAGAGTTGGGAGAATCCAATGTCAACAGGCAGTTGGCAGGCCACAGACAGCTCTTAGGGTCAGCAGGTCTCATGGTGATTGCCATCCCAAGAAGCCAGGGTCATTTCATCAGGAAGAAAAAGAGTGAGCCCACTCTCCACAGTCTACTTATAGCTATGAAATAGGTCATACCCCCAAGGAGAGTGTGAGCTGCACCTTCTGAAGATCCTGGTCAAGCTAAATTGACACGAAACCTTACTATCACAATATCTCACCTGAATTTAGAGCCTATCTCAAGAATGGTTCGGACATATTGAACATTAATGATCAGCTACCAGAAGACTTGTGAAATAGCATAAAGGTCATCAATCTTTTTTTTTTTTGTCATGTCACCTGTGGTTATTTATTTATTTATCATAAATCATTTTATTGGGGGCTCCTCAAAAAGATCATTAATAATACAGGAAAGAAAGAAAATACTACAGTGGATATCAGAGGAGCCTGTGAAACTTGCTCTTGAACCTAAAGCAGTTAAAGCAAATGGAAGAAATGATGAAATAAAAGAGTTGAACAGAAAAATTTGAAAGGCCAGCTTGAGAAGATAAAGTAAAGAATTATATTGTAACGTGTAAAGACCTGGAATTAGGAAAGCAAAAGGAATGAGTACAGTCAGCATATCATAAATTGAAAGAACAGAAGAAAAAATCCAAGCCTCGGATTACAATGTTCAAGGATTATTTATCAAACTATTGAATGATGTAGGGAGAATCCAAAGAATATGGACGGAGTGTACAGAGTCTCTGTTCCCAAGAATTAGTTGAGGTTCTACTAGTTCAAAAGGCCAAGAGGAAGTTGAAGCTGCAATGTAAGCATTAGTGAAAAGCAAGGAAGGGATAGGAATGGAAATATTTCAACACGCTCATGCAGTGATAGTCCATGTCAAGAAATTTGGAAGATAGCTATCTGGCCAACCAACTGGAAGTGATTAATATTTGTGTCCATTCTAAAGAAATATGACGCAACAAAATCTGCAAATTAATTTAAAATAACATTAATATGACATGCAAGTACAATTTTATTGACGATACCTTTAAAAGTAGTTATAGCAATATGTCAACAGGAAGCTGCCAGAAATCCAGGCTGTATTAAAAGAGGGCATGGGGCAAGGTATATCAATGCTCGTTTCAGATGGACCTTGGCTGAAAACAGAGGATACAAGGAAAATGCTTACTTATGTACTATTGACTATGCAGAGGATTTTACTGTGTATCATAACAAACTTTGGGTAGCATATGAATACATATGAGAACAATGGGAATTCCCGTACATTTAATTGTGCTCCTGTGGTACCTGTACACAAACCAACAGGAAGTGGTTCGAATAGAACAAGTGGATAGTGCGTGGTTTAAAATCAGGAGAGTGTGTGTTGTGGTTATATCCTTTCACCATATGTGTTAGACAGGGTTCTCTAGAGAAACAAAACCAGGACATTTATGATTTGATAGATAGATAGAACACGAAGGAATATAACAGCTAATTAGTCCACATAGCAGTACAAAGGACTCAGTTTAACTCACTTCCATGCAACAGTAAATATGGCAGTACAGCCAGGCAGCAAACTGCAGAACTAGGTAAGGCAGCCACACACTGGTCTGATCACCAGAGAGCAACTGAGAGATAGGTGTGGCTTGCTGAGCCATTTATCTCTTTGCCCACGAATCAAACTGCTAACTTATTAATCCCACATGTTCTTATTGGCCAGGTTGGCACTATAAACCTACCTATCTATCACACAATACTTATTCAAATAATCTGAGAAGCTGCTCTGTATGAAGAAGTTGAGGCATCTGGTTTGGAGGAAGAATCATTAACAACCTGTATTATGCAGATGACCCAAACTTGCTGGCTGAAAGTCAATAGGCCTTGAAGTACTTACTGATAAAGCTCATATAGTACACCTTCAGTATGAATTAGTCTTCAACACTAAGAATACAAATGTCTTCTCAACTTGACAAATATAAACACACAACATCATTACAAATAGAGAAATGTAGCTAAACTCTATTTTACTTGGACCCACAATCAATACTCACAGAAGCAGCAGTCAATAAATCAACGTATTTCATTGGAAAAATCTGTTGTAAAAGACCTCTTTAAAATGTGAAAGAGCAAATGTTTTACTCTGGGGATTAGCAAATTATGCCTGCTTTTAGCCTTGATATTTTTAATCACCTTAGATGCATGTGAAAGGAGTCTTAATTTCAGTGTCTGGTATGGGTTGAATGACTAACAGCAAGGTTGGTGGTTCAACCCACTTGCTGCTCCACAGAAGAAAGAGGAAGCTATTTGACCCTGTAAAGATTTACAGCCTTGGAAACCCTATATGGTCACTATGAATAAGAATAGACTTGATGGTAAAGTTTGACATATGCATGTGAAAGATGGACCATAAATAAGGAAGACTGAAGAAAATATGATGCCTTTAAAATATGATGTTGCAAATAATATTGAATATACCATGAATGCCCAGCAGAACAAAGAGGTCTATCCCGGAAGAAGTACAGCCAGAATGTATTTTAGAAGTGAGGATGGTAAAACTCCATTTCATATACTTTGAACATGGTATCAGGAGAAATTAGTCCCTAGAAAAGGACAAAATACTTGGTAGAGCATCGTCAAAAAACAGGTAAGCCCTGAATGAGATGGATCAACACAGTGGCTGTAACAATAGGCTAAAATATGACCATTGTGAGGATGTCACAGGACTAGAAAGGCTTTTATTCTATTGTGCATAGGGTCACTATAAGTGACAGTGCGTGAGTTTTTGTTGATTAACAACACTGGGATATGAGCAATGTGCCCATGCCATATGCTAAACTGTCACCATGCTGGACACAGTTGATCTTTGTGGCTTTAGAGGGTAATTATTTAGAGGGTTATGATTCCACTGAATTTTTTTCTGTGTATTCAAACTATTCCATCCTAAGATTCCACATATCTATCCAAACCAAGCTCACTGCCATTGAATCAATGCTAACTCATATCGACCCTACAGGACATGGGTAAAATTGTACCTGTGAGGTTCGGAGACTGTACCTCTTTACAGAGTAGAGTCCCATCTTTCTCCCGAAGAGCAGCCGGTGATTTCAAAATACCGACCGTGCAATTAGCAGCCCAATGTGTAACCAAGAACTATTCAGGGAAGCTAGAGGGAGAGCATGAAAAGAAATGAGTAGTTGAGGTGGTTGGATGCGCATCCATCCCTTTGTTCTACTCTCTATGACTTTTTCTGAGTTCATTCAAAATGTAAATTAAGACACAAAATAGAATTCTACCCAACCCTGCTATATGCCTAAACAGTATCCATTTTTCTCATTCTTACTACTAATAGAAGCTCAATTTTGTTTAGGGTGATAATGTACCTACTTAAATCGCTCCCTCCTAGGCTCCCTTGCAGCTATGCATAAGCATTTGACCCAGTTTGGGCCAAATATGTGTAGGTGAAAGATACTGAGTAGGACTCCCAAGAAAGTTTTTGTTGTTGTTTAAGGCAAAACACTTGTCTGGCATAACCCATTTCATTTTTGTCCTTGGCTCTTCTGCTGTCATGCTCCCTAGTCAGAATATTGAAAGATGAGAGAGTCACATAGGTTACATGAGTTTGGCAGACCAAAAAGCATGCATTCTCCTATATCCAAGATGAGTCCCTGAGCAAATACGCCAGACCTAGGCTACCTATTTCAAGACTTACTATTGTATAAGACAAACCCCTGTGTGGTGCAAAGGGTTAACACAATTCACTGCTAAGACAAAGATGCCTTGGAAGAAAAACCTGGCAATCTACATTTAAAAATTCAGCCCTTGAAAACCTCTTGGGGTACAGTTCTACCCTGAATCATATGGGGTAACTGTAAATCAGAATCAATTCAGTGGCAACTGGTTTGGTATTTTTGGTGTTAATATAAGAAAAATGAAGCTTTTGTGATTAGACCACTAGAGTCGGTTTGTTTTTTCCCATGTAGCCAGATGCAATTTGGACTGATAGAGAAATAATTAAAAGAATGTAGAGTTAAGTAAGCGTAATGATTATGGAACTAAGCATTTAGCAATGGGCTGCTAACCACAAGGTCAGTAGTTCAAATGCACCAGTCACTCAGGGGGAGAAAAGTGAAGCTCTCTGCTTCTGTAAAGATTTACAGTCTTGGAAGCCCTATATGGGGTTGCTATAAGTTGTAATCAACTTGATAGCATTGTATTTGTTTGAGTTTGGTGACTAGTATGTAAGCTTTGAGGGGGTAGTAATAGATACTTTGAATACTATTCTTAGCACTATAGGTATTATGTCTTTTGCAAATGGATAAACGAACAAAAGCGATATTTATTTTGTGTTTTCTGTAGTTTGCCTTATTCTTCCAAGAAGATTGCTCAAGTGTTAAGACCCAGTCTTCTCTGGCATACTTGAATAAAAGAATAACTGATAGACACAGACTTGAACCCTGGCCTGTGTGATCTTGGGTGTGTCACTGTTTTTCAATCCATTTCTCATCTGTGAACTGGGGATTACACACGTAGCCCACAGGGTTGTTTTTGGAGATTCAGAGTAATGTGTGTGTCTTGGATTGAGTGCCCTTGCATACCGAGCTTATTCCTCAGGCCTGGGTGCAGGGAGTCTATTTGAGATCTGATGGCAGGGAGTGGGAATAGGAAAGCAGACGCAAGACTGAGTTAGGGGGAGAAGCAATCACAATGGGAACGGGGTGTTGAGGCTTTTAATTTAGGATACAGGGGCTTGATTCCCCCAGGACTTCTGAGCAACATGGGTTCTGTCCTAGAATTGTCTACCAGAAACAGGAGGCTGGGCTCTTCTTCGCCTGTAGTGGTGTTGAGCATTCCTCCTAGTAAGGTGACCTCTCCTACCTTCCTGGGTTTGGCTTTCCATGCCTTTGAAAAGGCTTCGAGGCAGAAGGACATGGAGAGCTGCGTGCTGCACAGTTGTGATAAGACACCATTTCAGCAGGAGCCTGCACTTACATAGAGCCGTTCGTCACTGCTATGATGGATATCAGGAGGAGCCCTGGAAGTGCAGTGGTTACAAGTTGGTTTTCTAACTTCAAGGTCAGCAGTTCAAAACTACTAGCTCCAAGGAAGAAAGATGGGGTTTTCTACTCCAATAAAGAGTTGTAGTGTTTGAAACTCGCAGGATCGCTATGAGTCGGTATTGACTGGAAGGCAGTGAGATGGTGTCAGAGATGGGTCAAAGGAATGTGGCATGGCAACCCTAAGAATCTGCTACAGAACCATAAAGTGCCTGGGATAGATGAGTTTATTGTGCTTGACCTTTTAAAACCATCAAACGGGCAACAGTTAGAAAGACAAACATACCAAGTGTCATTGGAGATCCAGGGAAAGCAGAGAAACACTGCTAATGATGCAGGTTTGCTGCACAGCAATCTGGCAGAGCTTAGTGAAAGCCCACTGAATGGACCCTAGGACCTAGTGAGCCCCTCCTGGGCGTACAACCAAAGAAGCGCAATCACTGAGTTGACTTTCATTCCTCATGACCCTATCAAACAAAGCTGAATGGTCCCATGATGTTTTCAAGGCTTCTATTGGGAAGTAGACAGCCATGCCTTTATCCCACAGTGTGTGGAAGACGGCTTCAAACTACTGACCTTTGGGTTAGCAGCCAAGCACTTAATATCTCCCCCATCAAAGCTCTCTCCTGGATGGATAAAAACAAACAAAACCCCAGTTGATTCTTCCTCATTAGCAACCCTACAAGGCACAGTAGAATTGCTGCTATAGGTTTACAAAACTAAATTCTTACGACAGCAGACAGCCTCTCTTTGCTCCATGGAATAGCTGGTGGGTTGGAACTGCTCACCTTGGGGTTAGCAGCCCAACGCATAATTCCTGGGTATATAGGCCAAGCTATTTATCCAATTCACAGGGCCCTTGGGGCATTTTTAAAAGAATGGTCACCACGCTGATACCTGCAGTAGAGAAGAGTTGGAGCCGAATTGGATGCCAATCAACAGACAACTGAAGAAGGAAAAAAAAGAAAGATGATGATTGCTCATGACCAAGTGGCATGCAGCAGCACATGCAATTGATATGCAGCATGGCAATAACTCTTAATGACATTGCAAGGAGTTGAAAAGGTCAGAAACTGAATGAGATTTATATTGCAGTACCATTCATGGAAGCTGAAAGCCCATTCACCAAGCAGCATGGTCTAGTGCACATGGCTGTATGCCTATAAGGACACACACACACCAAGCACCCAGCAGGGGGTACTTGTCTGAAGAGGGGAATGGAAGTGATGTGAATGTGGAAAAGGAGGGACAAAACACAAGCAGGGCCTGACATTGATCAGGGTTCACTGTGTGCTATAAAGTAGGCATGATTAATCACTTCCCTGTACCAGAAGGCTGAGCTAGATTTTTAAAGCAAATCGAGTGCCTGGAACACAATGGTTGTTAGCTGCTGTTGAGTCAGCCTCCAGTCCAACTCACTGTGACAACCAGCTCCCAGTGACTCCATGGGCAATATTCTCCCTGGTCCTGCACCATCTCTTTGGTTGTGCATCAGATTGTGATTCACAGGGGTTTTCGTTAATTGGTTTTCAGAAGTAGAATACCAGGCTCTTCTTCATCGCTCATCTTAGTCTGGACACATCACAGAAACAGGTTCAGTCTCATAGCCGCACCCAACCAAGCTTCCCCATTTCAGTATCATAGCAACACAGAAATCAGTTCAGTACCACAGCAATAACCAAGCATCCCCCTGACAAATGAGTGTTGGATGCACATGAGTTGCATTGTCTTGGACTCAAACCCAGATCTCCCACATGGAAAAGGAGAATTCTACAACTGAACCACAATTTACCCTCAGAATATAATAAGTATCCAGTAAATGGTTATTAAGAATGTGGCTGCCAGGAAAATCCACCAATTTCCTGCCAAGGCTTAACACTAATATCTTCCCCCACACACTAGAAGGCTGCAGAGGAATGACTTTCTCCATGCCAGCCCTGGTATCTAGACAAGGGACCCTAACACTGAACCACTGAGCCCCAGCAGGCTGGGGAGCAATGTCAAATTGGATGAGGGACAATCCTGGTTGAGTTAGTTCCCCTAAGCTCCTAGGGCAGTTTAGCATGTCCACAGCTGTGTTCTGAATAGCCATGCGATTACCACCGAGAGAAATTCTACATGCTTTCACACCCCATGCTAGTCGTTGCAGCCATCGTTGAGTACAGTTCATGCTCATCACTATCTAGAACTCACGGTGACGCTGTGGGTGAGCCATTGGGCAGGTAACCTCAAGGTTGGCAGTTCAAAGGCACCAGTTGTTCTCTGAGAGGAAGGTGAGATGATCTGCTCCTGTCAAGATTTAGCCTGAGGAATTTTATATAGGGTCACAGTGAGTCAGGATCAACTCAATGGTGTGGGTTTGGTTTATTAGACCCACCATCAGATCATATTTAATGTATTTATTAACATGTATATTTGCCACAAATCCAATGTCTTATTTTTATCACTGCATTTCAATACAATTTGTGCCTTTGTGATTCTGTATTTCATTGGAGGTATTTGGAAATATTATTCTGGGGAGTGGGCAGGTGTTCCATAGCCTTTCCTAAATGCCAAAAGGATCCATGGGGTTGCAATGGTTAAGACCCTCTGATAGAGTTTATCAAAGAGCCCTGGAGGCACAATGGTTAAGTGCTCAGCTGCTATCCAAAAGGTTGAAGGTTTGAACCCACCAGTGGCTCTGTTCTTGGAAGAAAAACCAGGCAACTCATTCTTGTAAAGATTACAGCATAGAAAAGCCTAGAGCTGTGGTTCTCAATCTTCCTAATGCCACAACCCTTTCATACAGTTCCTCATGTTGTGGTGACCTCCACAACCATAAAAATATTCTCATTGCTGCTTCATAACTGTAATTTTGTTACAGTCACCCTGTGCAAGGGTCCCACAGGTTGAGAACCATTGGTCTAGAGAGCTCGGCACTGATGCATTGAGTCACTATGAGTTGGACTGGACTAGAAGGATCCTAACAAAAACACCAACAATCATTTTTTACCATTACCTTGTTAACTCAAAAAGATTAATAAGCAAATTCACAAATGAGGACATCCAGTTGCCCCTCCAAACTGGAGAAGCATGAGTTAAATGGTGACCCTGACCCCACGGTGTCCTCCAGCTGGTGCCATGCTGCCTTTATTCCTTCTGCCTCTCAGTTCTGTGGAGAAGAAGGGGAAAGGGAGGGAAAGAAAAAGAAAGAAATGAAAAGATAATTTTCCCAGCTTCTTCACATCACTGAATTGAACTTTACTTTTAATAAAAGTATTATGAAATGGAAATGGTGCTTTCACTATTTTGCTTTCAGGTGATATTCAGAGACATGGTGCTGGTAATTATTTGAGCCGGGGAGGTTAGTGTGCAGATTTTCTGAATATGGTTGAGCCACATGCCCCCTTCCTGGCCTAGCATTTCCCTGGGCTATGAGAAGTTATAGACAGTCTACCCTCTTCTTCCTCTGACTTCGCTGCAAACCATGGACACACTGGTTCTGACTTGACCTGGCTCCAGTACAGAAAAAAATATCCTCCTTGCATAATTGTAGTGCTTGAATTGGAAGGCACCCAGATACAAAGCTCTCTTCTGGTGGCATAATGGGTTATGTGTTGGGCTATTAACTGCAAGGTCAGCAGTTGGAATTCACCAGTCGCACCTTTGGAGAAAGATGAGGCTTTCTTCTCCCATAAAGAGTTATAACCTTAGATGAGTATAAAAACTCAAAATGCATTGGCAGAGATTCCACAGAGAATAAGCCTCCATTAAATCCCCTGGGACCATTCACCAGGGATGGGATTAAACCCTGCTCAACATCAGTACATCAGAAAGTGTATTGTTGCAGATATGATTAGGTTAAAAATTAACATCTTATCATTTGTCTTTACTCTTAACACGTTTTTCATTTGTTCTTTTTTTTAATTTTCTGCTTTCCTTTTTATTGAAAAATTAACTAATGTCACTAAACAAGTAGAGAATTTGTTAAATGAAAATCTAATCTGTTATGTAAATTTTCACTGAAAACATAACACAATTTTATTTTTACAAAGAGTTATAGCCTTGGAAACCCAGGAGGCCGCAGTATTTTCTCTCGATAGGATTGTTATGCACCCAATGGCAATGAGTGTTGTTGGATTTTGTTTCTTTATTGTTTTCTGTAGCTATGGTGGGGTATAGGGGTTATGTGTTGGGCTGCTAAACGCAATGTCTGAAATGGCAAATTTGAAATCCCAAGCCACTCCAAGGGAGAAAGATGAGGCTTTCTACTCCCCTAAAGAGTTCCAGTCTCAGAGCAGCCAGTCCACAAAGAGAACAACATGGCTGGCCCCACTATGAGACAAGATGCCCCTCAGTTACCAAGGGTGATACAGGGGACAGCACTGGAGACACAGTGTGCGAATTGCACCTAACCTGATTCCACCACACCGAGGCAAAGTGTGGTGGAGTGCAGTGGAACAGCAAGGGAATGGAGTGGCAAGGTCCCCAGGGAATGCTGAAAGTGGACTTTGGGGCCAGGTTGTGGTGCCTCAACAGACTGGATTGGAAAACACTCCTAAGGTCCAACAAATGATCCTTGAACTAACTACAAGCTCTTCTTTCTTGATGTGTTTTGTTTTGTTCTTTGTCAGTGGTTAGTTTTTGTTGTTTTGTTGTCTGGTTGTATACTGTTGCTTTGTTTTCCTCTGTCTTGTTTTCGTGCATGTTAGTGTCTCCACAGGTCTGTCTAAATAAGAGAGGCTGGATGAACTATCTGGAGGAAAAACAACAGGACCGACAGTTCCGGGGGCACTTGGGATAGGGGGAGGTGCGGGAGGTAAGGAAGTGGTGTTAACAAACACAGGGACAAGGGAACAACATGGGACTCGAAATGGTAGTGAGGGGGAAGTGGCAGGCCTGGTAGGGAATGATCAAGGGTAAGGTTACGTAAAGAAGAGGTATAGCTGTAACCCAGGTGGGGACGGAGCATGGTAGTGGGACAGGAGGAAAGTCAAGGGAGATGGAGGAAAGAGCTAGGAGTCAAAGTGCATTTATAGAGGTCTAGACAAAGACATGTGCATGCAAATATATATATGGATGGGGAAATAGATTTATGTGTCTATATTTATAGGTTTAGTATTAAGGTGGCGGCAGGACCTTGGGCCTTAACTCAAGCACTCCCTCAATGCATGAATACTTTCTTTTATTAAATTGGCACTCTACAATGCTCATCCTCCAGACACAACTGCTGAAGCTAAAGCTGGTGAACAAGTAAATGTGGTGAAGAAAGCTGATGGTGACCGGCTATCAAAAGAGATAGTGTATGGGATCTTAAAGACTTGAAGATAAACAAGAGGCCATCTAGCTCAGAAGCAACTAAGCCCACATGGAAGAGCACACCAGCCTGTGTGACCACGAGGTCCCGAAGGGATCAGTTATCAGGCATCAAAAAACAAAAAAATCACAGCATTGGCTGCACACCTCCATGATACGATTGCCAAAGACAAACTTGTGCATAAGCAAATGTGGCGAAGAATGCTGATGGTGCCCGGCTATCAAAAGAGATAGTGTCTGGGGTCTTAAAGGCTTGAAGGTGAACAAGCGGCCATCTAGCTCAGAAGCAAAAAAGCCCACATGGAAGAAGCACACCAGCCTGTGCGATCACAAGGTGCCAAAGGGACCAGGTATAAGGCATTATGAAAAATATATGGTATATGATATATATATATACACATAATAGTGAATGAAGGGGGAAGTGCAGAGTGGAGACCCAAAGCCCATTTGCTGGCCACTGGAGATCCCCTCACAGAGGGGTTTAGGAGAGGAGATGGGTCAGTCAGGGTGCGATGTAGTACCGATGAAAAACACAGCTTTCCCCCAGATCCTGGATGCTTCCTCCCCCCAACTACCATGCTCCGTATTCTACCTTGCAGGACTGGATAGGGCAGAGGTTGTACACTGGTACATATAGGAGCTGGAGGCACAGGGAATCCAGGGTGGATGATACCTTCAGGACCAGGAGTGTGAGGGGCGATACTGGGAGAGTAGAGGGTGAGTGGGTTGGAAACGGGGAACAGATTACAAGGATCCACATGTAACCTCCTCCCTGGGAGACAGACGGCAGAGAAGGGGAGGGAGGGAGACTCCGGATAGGGCAAGATATGACAAAATAACAATCTGTGGATTATCAAGGGCTCATGAGGGAGTGGGGAGCGGGAGGGAGGGTAAAAAAAAGAGGACCAGATACAAAGGGCTTAAGTGGAGAGCAAATGCTTTGAGAGTGATTAGGGCAAAGAATGTACGGATATGCTTTATACAATTGATGTATGTATATGTATGGATTGTAATAAGAGTTGTATGAGCCCCTAATAAAATGTTAAAAAAAAAAAGAGTTCCAGTCAGAGAAACTCTCAGGTGCAGTTCTACCCTATCCTATAGATTCGCCATGAGTTGGCATCAACTGGATGGCAGGAAGGACACATAACGATTCAGACCTGGGCTTAGTTTGGGTTCTCACTGAAGCAGACCCTGGCCAAAGACTTAAAGGCAATGAGCTTATTTAGGAAACTCTGAGCATGCAGGTAATGATGTGGCATTGTGAGCCAGTGGAGGGAAGGCCACCGATAACAAATAGATTGTGAATCCAATTACAAACCTGGGAACCTGCTGCTTAATCACTTAGGAAGTCTCCAGGGGTAGGTGTAGCACACGCCTCTCAGAGTTTTGCCATCCAAGGAGTGAGGGGCCTGGTCAGGGCTGTTCCCAGGGGCATATGTTCCTCAGCACATTCAGCCAGCACCAGCAAAGGGACCTTCAGAGCTGGCCCTTGGTGACTGAGGCGAGTACACGGAATCAGGAATTTGGGAATGAAGAGAAGGAGCACCGGGAATGTCTGCTACAGATTGGAGACTGGAAAGTCAACTCGGTGCTCCTCAAGGGGACAGGCGCTCCCCTCTCTGGATCTCACTTTTAACATCGATACACAAAGGTCGATTCTGTGAGGGTCACAGACTGGGGACTCCCATGGCCAAATGAGGACCTGTGTGGACTCTGGTTGGCCTGCTTATTCACTGCCATCTAGAAGATTCCAACTCACAGTGACCCTGTAAGACCGAGCGGAACTGCCCCTGTGGGTTTCTGAGGCTGAAATTCTATATGGACTAGAAGGTCTCATCTCTGCACAGCCCCCCACCCTATCCCCCACCCCCCGCTCCCCCAGTGTGACTGGTGGTTTCAAACTACTGACCTTCTAGTTAGCTGCCCAACACATAACCCACTGTGCCATCAGGGCTCTTTGGCCTACTTGGCTTCTATCCAATGTTATTGAATCGCCTTTGAAAAAATCAGGAGGTTTTTAAGAAAATAGGAATTTTGACTTTCTCTAGAAAAATCGATCTGGCATCACTGGAACCTAAACTAGAGGATCCACAATTCCACGTGGCTCTGGGAATCTCAACATTTCTTCCTCCTGCTCAAAGTAAAATGGTTTAAGGGGACCTTTCACAGCTGGTGGGCTGGTCTCCTTTCTAGAAAGTTGCCTCTGTAAAGAAAATGCATCTTTCTTCCCTTTTATCTAGTTGGGGGTGGTGAGGGTAGCAGGAGCCATTGGGTTAAGAAAAAACAGTCCAGGTAGCTTCAGTCTGCCCTGCCAGGGCTTTAGAGGCCAAGCCTTTTTTGCTCCAGCTGACTGGCCTGCTGTTTCCAGGGCAGCCCCACCATCTGTTCCCAGATGCAGGGAGGGAGCCGACTTTCCTTCATCACACCTGCCCCAAACTCAGGCCCAGAACTACTGTCTAAACACAGAACAACTTTTGTTTGTGGCCAAATGTGGGACCCCAAATTTCTTCCCTCTTTCCCGATACTCCTTCAGTGACTTGATGACCTGGGCCAGGCTGAGATGAATTAGCTTGCTCCTCACAGCTGGCTGCTGGGTTCCAGTCAACTCCCAGAGGCCACTGGCTGTGCCCATCAGTAGAAGTGGGAGTTGAGAACCCTCAGCTCTTGGCTGAGCAGCTCTGTCAGTCTGTAGCTGTTGACTGTAGCTGCTTCTGACAGCCAGTCTAGCTGGTGCTTTAAGTCATTTCAGTCGCTCCACTTCAGCTGTGATTAGTCTAGTCTCTGTAGCCTCAGTGGGAGGGAAAAACAAAACACCTCAATGACTTTGAATCAGAGTGGGTTATCCTCTTTTAAAAGGCAGAAAGTCTGAATTGGAGGATATTTTGGGGGGGGTCTCTTTTATGCATTTCACATTTATGAAATAAGAACTAACAGTATTTGTTCCAGTAAGTGGATCAGAACCACCTAAGGGCCCACTCCTCCCACCAGGCCACGCCTCACTAAAAATAGAGGTCCATCACTTGTCTGGCATTTTGTGGTACTGTGGTGACTTTTGTTTTGTGAGATACTGGGAGCTATGTGATTGGCATTTCATATACCAGCAGGGTCACCCAAAGAGCTTCCAGACAAAGAACAGACAATGAAGAAGGAATTGGCTACCTGCATGGGAAGAATGAGCCATTGAAAACCCTATGGATAGCAGCAATACTGTCAGTTACTAGACCCCCCATGAACAACAGAAGAACATTGTCAGAACGTGTGCCAGAAGATGAGCTCTTCAACTTGGAAAGTACTCAAAATACTGGCTGAGGAAGAGGAAGAGCTGAGTTTTCATAGGCAAGTCGACCATAATGATGCAAATCGAGGATAGCCATCAGGACCTTCATTTGCTGATGGGCCACAACTCAAAATGAGGAGAAACAGTTCAAATCGTCATTAATAATTGAAACTTGGGATGTATGAAATATGAATCTAGGGACATTGGAAGTCATTAAAAATGAAATGGAATACATAAAGATTGATATTGTAAGCATTAGTTAGCTGAAATGGACTGATATTGACCATTTTGAAACAGAAAATCTTATGGTTTACTCTGCTGGAAATGACACAATCAAGAGAAACAACATTGCATTCATCATCAAAAGGACATTTTAAGATCTATTTTAATGTACAATGTTATCTTTGATAGGATGCTATCTAGCCCCCTTCAAGGAGAACCAATCAATACAACTATTGTTCAAATTTATGCACCAACCACCCAAAGCCGGTGATGCAGAAATTGAATAATTCTACCACCATATTCAGTCCCAAATTTGTCAGACTTGCTATCAAAATGCTATTGGAATGCAAAAGTTGAAAACAAAGAGGAAGGATCAGTAGTTGAAAAATATGGTCTTGGTGATAGAAACCAAGCTGGAGATCGCATGACAGAGTTTGCAAGACCAATAAATTGCTGATAGCATATACTATATTTTCCAACTTCTGTTCTTTCCTCTTTGGTTCCAACATTTGCACTCCAATCACCAATAATTACCAATTTATCTTGATTGTATGTTAGAATTTTGCATGATTAATGATTTCTTCAAACATTTGATCAACAACAAAAAAGGTGACCATAAATGTGGACTTCTCCAGATGGAATACACGGAAATCAAATTGACTACACCTGTGGGTGAGACAATAAAAGAAGCTCAATATCAGCAACTGAAACCAGTCCAGGGACTGATTGTGGAACAGATCAGCAATTGTTCATATGTGAGCTCAAGTTGAAGTTCAAGAAAATGCAAACAAGTACACGAGAGTCAATATACAACCTTGATAAAAACCCACCAAATTTTGAGAACATCTCTGAATAAAGCACAGTGTCATTTAAAAAAATGGAAATAAAGAAAAGATACAAGTGCATGTCAGAAGAGACTCTGAAACTTACTCTTAATCAGAGAGTAGCTAAGGCAAATGGAAGAAATGATGAAGTAAAGAGCTAAATAGAAAATTTCAAAGGACAACTCGAGAATACAAAGTAAAATATTATCACAAAATGTGCAAAGGCCTAGAGTTAGAAAACCAAAGCAGATCATATTCAGCATATCTTAAACTGAAAGAACTGAAGAAAAATGTCAAGTCTCGATGTGCAATATTAAAAAATTCTATGGGCAAAATATTGAATGATGAAGGAAACATCTGAGGAAGATGGAAACAATATGGAGTCACTGTATCACAAAGAATAGACCAACATTCAACCATTTCAGGAGGTAACATATGAGCAAGAACCAATGGTCAGGAAAGAAGAAATTCAAGATGCATGGAAAGCACTAGCCCAAAACAAGATGCCAGGAATTGCTGGAATATCTATTGAAATGTTTCCACAAGCTGATAAAGCACTGGCAGCACTCACACATCTATGTCAGGAAATTTGGAATACAGCTACTTGGCTAACAGACTGGAAGAGATCCATATGTGTATACATACCAAAGAAGGGAGACCAACCGAATGGTCAAATTATGTAACACTATCATTGGCATCACATGTGAGTCAAATTGTACTGAAGCTAATACAACAACAGTTGCATTAATTCATTGACAGAAAGTTACCATATTCAGCATTCAAGAGCCATCGTGGCACAGTGGTTACAGGTTGGATTGCAAACCCCAAGGTCAGAAGTTCAAAACCACCAGTCACTCCGTGGGAGAAAGGCAAGGTTTTCTACTCCCATAATGAGTTACAGTCTCAGAAACTCACAGGGGCAGTTAGTTCTACCCTATACTATAGGGTCAGGATGAGTTGTCATCAACTACAAGGCAGTGAGTTTGGTTTCCCAGAGATTTAAGCCAGATTCAGAAGAGGATGTGGAACAAAGGATATCAGATATCAGATGGATCTTGCTTGAAAGCAGTGAATACCCAAAAGATGTTTACTTATGTTTTATTAACACCCAAGGTATCTGACTGTGTGGATCATAACAAAACATGGATAGTTTTGAGAAGGGAATTCCAGAACACTTTGTCTTGCTCATGTGAAACTTGTACATGGATTAAGAAGCAGTAGCACAAATAGAACAAGGGTAGATTGCATGGTTTAAGAATCAAGAAAGGTGTGCATCCAGGTTGCACCCACCTATTATACTTTTTCAATCTGTATGGTGAGCAAATAATCAGAGAAGCCAAATTATATGAAGAAGAACACAGAATCAGATTTGGAGGAAATATTATTAACAACTTGCTATATGCAGACGACACAGTTTGGCTTGGTGACAAGGATGGGGGACTTGAAGCACTTGCTGGTGAAGATCAAGGATTGCAGCCTTCAATGTGGGATACAACTCAACACAAAGAAAACCAAAATACTCACAACTGAACCAATAGGTAACATGATGATAAATCGAGAAAAACTTGAAGTTGTCAAGGATTTTGTCTTGTCTGGATCCACAAGCAATGCTCCTGGAAGCAGCAGTCAAGAGATGAAAAGATACATTGCACTGGGTAGATCTGCTGCATAAGAGCTCTTTAGAATGTTGAAAAGTTAGGATGTTACTTTAAGCAGGAAGTGCACCTGATCCAAACCATGGTATTTTCATTGGCCTCATCTGCATGTGAAAAGCTTGCCATTGAGTGAAGAAGACCCAGGTAAACTGTATGAATTTGAACCATGGTACTGGCAAAGAATATTGACAGTACCATGGACTGCCAAAAGAACAAACAAAATCTGTCTTGGAAGTACGGCCAGAATTCTCATTAGAAGTAAGGATGGTGAGACTTTGGACATGTTGTCAGTGGAGACCAGTCCCTGGAGAGGCATCATGCTTAGAAAAATGGAAGGGCTGTGAAAAAAGGTTGAAGGCCCTTGAAGAGCTGGATTGACACAGTGACTACAACAAGAGGACTGAGCATAGGAACACTTGGGTGGATGGAGGAGGAGCTGTTATTGTTACATTCTGCTGTGAATAGGTTTGCCATGGACCAGAACCAACTGGATGGCAAACTAACAACAACAACAACAGCAACAGGGAGAGACATTAAAAAGCCAAACTCACTGCCATTGAGTTCACCTTGATTCAGAGCAACCCGTGAGTTTCCTGAGAGTGTAACTTTTCACAGGAGGGGAAAGCCTCTTTAAGCTACTACTTAGCAGCCCAGCCCATCACCAGGGCTCCACAAGGATAGAGAGAAGCACTGTTAGGGCTGGATAGGGCAGAGGCTGTACACTGGTACATATGAGGGCTGGAGGTACAGGGAATCCAGGGTGGACGATACCTTCAGGACCAAGGGTGTGAGGGCCGATGCTGGGAGAGTGGAGGGTGAGTGGGCTGGAAAGGGGGAACTGATTACAAGGATCCACATGTGACCTCTTCCCTGGGAGAGGGACAGCAGAAAACCGGGGAAGGGAGACTCTGGATAGGGCAAGATATGACAAAATAACGATGTATAAATTACCAAGGGCACATGAGGGAGGGGGGAAAGGGGAGGGAGGGGGAAAAAAGAGGACCTGATGCAAAGGGCTTAAGTGGAGAGCAAATGCTTTGAGAATGATTGGGGTAGGGAATGTATGGATGTGCTTTATACAATTGATGTATGAATATGTATGGATTGTGATAAGAGTTGTATGAGTCCCTAATAAAATGTAAAAAAAGAAAAGAGGAGAAAAAAATGATTAGGGCAAAGACTGTACAGATGTGCTTTATACAATTGATGTATGTATATGTATGAACTGTGATAAGAGTTGTATAAGCCCCTAATAAATTGTTTAAAAAAGTGATCCTCAATTCTATCTGAATCCTTGCCAGAGCTGCAAGTTGCCTTAATAAACACGAGCAAAAAAGTACCTCTGGCAGCAGACCGCTCAGGTTCAAATCCAGGCTCTCTAACTTATTGACTATGTGACCTTGGGCAAACCTGGACCTCTCTGTGCTTCCAAAGACTCACTTTCCAGAAGGGAAGTCATAAGCCAACTTTTCTTATTCCTCACTGGGTTGCTTTGAAGATGAAATGAGACATCTGTCTAAAAATGCTTCTGACCATCCCTTGGTTCTCAGAGCTCCACAAATGCTATGGATTATTGTTATTAGATTATGAATGATTTTTTTCCAAGGGTAGTGCAAAGATTAACATCAGTGCTACTTCTCTCTGACAAAATATAAATCCAAATTTCTAAATAGCAGGGTCTGAATGGATGCGCTGTTAACAGCATCTTGCTTTTCTCCCATCACTTGTCACAGTAAATCTGATAAGAAATGCTGGGCTAGGGCCTGCAGCCAAGCCCCTCACTGGCAGCGTGCAGGATCTCAGGTTGTTGGCAGGCCAAGGGGCATCACAATGGCAAGAGGAGACTCCACAAAGGGCCCCTGCTTCCTCCACCACGCCCCCCTTCCCCACATTCAGGGTGAAATGTCAAAATACAATTTTTTTGTCACCTGGAGAAATAATGAGCCCCCTTTCCCATTCCCTTGGCATCATCAGAGCGCAACAGCCACGTGGGGTAATCACTGTCTCAGTGTTAATGCTGCTCAGTTCAAACATTTACACAGGCCCTGGCGAAATGAAACCCGTGCTTTCTACCTAGGTGGAGTTTCAGGCGATTCAGCCCATTTGCTTCTGCTGAAGAGGCTACCTCAGAAAAACAGGAAATAAAAACATAGAGGGTGCCATTGACATTAGGTTTCTCGTTTTCTTCCTTTCTTCCCTACCTTCCTTTCTTCTTCTTGCCCTTCTCTTTCTCTTTTCTTCCTTCCCTCCCTTTGCTCACGTCTTCCTGCCTGCCTTCACCTTCCATCTTCCCTCCTGCACTCCTCCATTTCTTCATCGCTCCTCTCTCCCCACCCCCACCTTTCTCCTTTACTTCCCTGCCTTTTCCCTTCAGCCTCCCAGTCTCCCTCCTTCACTCTCTCCCTTTCCTCCTTCCTTTCCCCACCTTGTTTTGATCCAGTGATTTGTACTCCTTTCTTCCTCTCATCCCACCCCTCCCCATTGCTGGAGAAACATCAGTTCCTTGTGGCGCTGGTTTCTTGGCGCCAGACCCTGTTCTTTGGGTGTTCACAAGTCTGCGTCCTATGTGCAAACATAAGACAGACATATGATCAGGGTTGGACAGAAGATGGGATTTGACAGGTGTTCTGCATCCCAAATGTTCAGGAGGCAAAGGTAAAGTCAGGCTCCTGCCTTTAAGGTTATCTCTCCCATTGTAACTGCATCCCACAAAGGCTCCTGCCTCCTGGCCACATGAGGCCTGCTGCCTGCCTTCCTCTGGCTCCTGGGGAATTGGGGCAGCAGTGGCAAGAACAACAAAAATCCCCAGGAGTTGACAAGAAGGGAGGCTGCCTTGCTCGAGAGACGGCCCCCTCACCCACCTGCATGTTGTTGAGATGCAGGTTCTCATCCCTGTGGCTGGGCAAGAAACGCCTCCTCCCCAAACGCAGTGGCTTCAAACAAGGACCATCATCGTTTGGTTGCTGGGAGGCCACTGGGTCGTGCTTGGAGTCTCCCATGAGTTGGCAGTCACATGGGAGCTGGGGCAGGGGCCTCTGGTGACTCCAGTGCCTACACGTGCACTCAGAGGGCTGGCAGCTGAAGCTGGCCGTTAGCTGGGTGCTTAGCTAGGTTGTTGGTTGGAGTGTGTCCACGTGGCCTTTCCAGGTGGCTCAGGCTTCTTTCAGCATAGTGTTCGGGTGCTGAGAAGTGTCCTGAGAGGTAGCACGTGGAGGCTAGACATTCTAAGGGTGAGCACTCAAGAAGAAGTCTTTGAAGGGATTTTTCAGAAGCCGTGAAGCACTTTGGGGGAGGAAAGGGGGTTGCCCAAACTAGATGTCACAGTGTCATCTTCTCCATAATCTATTGGTCACAGAGGTCATGAAACATCCCAATTTAAGGGGAAAGGACATAGACTCTACCTTCCTATAGGTAGCCTGTCAAGGAATTTGGGGGTCACATACGAAGACTGGGAGACCCTGGGTGGCACAAATGGTTAAGGACTCAACGTATCAAGAGGTGGGCAGTTGCACCCCTCAGAACAAATAACTAATGGCCTGCTTCTAGAAGCCCACAGGCTTGAGAATCCTGTGATTTGTAGTTTCTCCCTGGCACCCAGGGGGTCCTCGGGAGCCAGAACCAGCATAACAGCAACGGGTTGGGTTTTTGTTGGTTTTGTTTGGGCTAATATTAAAATGACTAGTATGAAATGATATATGTATTGTGTTTAACTCTCAGGACTCTGATTATGCTGAAGTTGAACAAAACCGTCTGCCTCTTCTATGAACGCCAGCCGATGGAGGCAAAGGGTGAGGGTCTAGAGGAAGAATAAATGTCAAATTCCCGTCCTCATGTTTCAGCTGTCCTTAAAGGGCACAGGGGATAAACCAGATGTCTTTGATATGATTTTAGCCTAATGACGTGCTAGTATGATGATGAGCAGCCTGAAAAGTGGTTTTAACTAATGTGATCCAATATTTGAAAAGTTGACGATTTCACATCGAATTTTATATTCTCAGCATCTCAGTTACAAACAGAAAATCAGGCCTTAAAATCCTTGCATTTCCCCAAGGCAACAACAGTCTGGAGCTAGAATTTGAATGTCCCCTGTGGATGAGCTGACACGTGCCTGTTAACCACAGTCCCCATCCATCCCTATTGCCCCCAACACAGAGGTTGGCTACAAGTATCCTTTATCTATATGGCTAAAAAGGTTAGTTGGTTTGGATTGGGTTGCTAGTTTTTCCTGTTTTGTTTTTGCTTACTTTTGATTTTTGGGGGGCTAGGAAATGGTGTGTATTTTGGTACCATGTCTTCCAAAGCGAGAAAATAAAACCCAGTAAGCCAAGAAGGTCAAACAGTCTAGATTAATGATGAAAGGAGGAGCCCTGTTGGTGAAGGAGATTATGAGTTGGACTTCTAACGGCAAGATCAGAAGTTCGAAACTCCCCCCACCCCCACTCCACAAGAGAAAGATGAGATTTTCTACTCCTATAAAGATTTACAGCCTTGGAAACCCACAGGGGCAGTTCTATACTCTGTCCAAAGGGTTGCTATATGTCAGAATTGATTCCAGGGTAGTGAGGTTTTCTTGATTGACATAAATAATTTTTGGTGAGTATTGAAAAAACCAGTCAATATTATTTTTAATACACATCAAAGAAGGTCCACATTAATTGTTCACACAACCCTGCCACCTTCTTTCTTTATTCCCTTGCCTCCCACTCTCCTTTCTTCCTCCCTATGGTCTTTTATCTCATTCTTTTTCTTTCAAGGGTTAGCCTAGGAGTGGGAAAGTCTGACTAATTCTTAACCAAAAGACTAAATTGGTTTTATTGTTGGTGTTATTACTTGGGTTAATTTTTTTTCTTTTCTCTTCTTCTATTGGTTTGTGTCATGTAACCCAGAAAATGGGAAACATTTGGAACATCAAAACACTATCCTTTCTCAGTAGACTACAAGCATTAAAGGCAACAGAAATAAATACTCCATTAATAACAATAACATACAAGGATAGCTAAAGAGATAAATAGATAGATAGAAAAACCACAAAATCTTAGCAGTTGTGGGAAGGAGAATGGGACTAGCCCCATGAATAAATATAGGTTTGCCAGAGAATAGTTCTATATACATATTAGCATATACTACAAATATGCCCATGAATATAATAGTGCATCCAGGAGGCATAGTTATGAAAATGTCTTAGCTATAACAAAACCCCTTGAGGGAGCGTGTCCTAAATATGGTGGATCAGGAACATAGCTCTGAGAGACCTCAAGATCAATTGGTACAAACTAGCTCACAAAGACAATGTTCTGTATCCATCAGGGAAGTGACTGGGGTCTTCAAAAGCTAGTGAGTAGCAAACTAAAAGTCAGTTCTTGGTCTCACCCTATGTGTTGGACAGGGTTCTCTAGAGAGACAAAATCATATTGCTAGTAATTATATATAAATATATCTATAAAGCTAGATATACAATACAAGAAATGAACCACTAAATTATATACAGATAGATAACACAAGAAACTAACAGTTAAATTATAAAACAGTGAGACACTAGCAGTCCTTTAAGGCTTGAGAGCCGCCAGTTGCCAGTCCCTTTCTGTAGAGAGAGCTGGGCTATATATACCCAGGCAGCAAACAGCAAGGCAAGTCACCAACTGTCACCAACTGTCGGTCCCCAGCTCCAGAGACGAACATTCCAATCCTGTGGGATTAAATGGACCTCAACTTACAGCGACACAGTCCACAAACTAGGCATCCCACAGGCAGTGTACCCCTTTAAATTGAGGCACAGAACAAGCAAGGCGAGGCTCACGAAGCCATTTATCCCTCTGCCCTTCGATTAATCCTACTTGTGTTTATCGGCCAGGCTGGCACAATAAACTATTGCACCCTGTCTGGAGCAAATAACAGTGAAGAAAATCAAGATGCCTGGCAACAATTAGTCCAAATCAGTAATGGACTATGCGTACCTCAGCCTCTATGATGCTAAGGTCAGAAGAACTAAATGGTGCCTGCCTATCACAAACAGCTGCTCTGAAAGGGATCATGGTACATGATGCTAGATAGAGTGGGGAGTAATGTGTAAGAAAACTGAAAGTCATACTACTACTACCAATAGTAATAATAATAATGATAAAAGATGAGGTTTATTGGTTAGATAGACTAGTGAGATCCCCACTACTATGGTCCTTCATCACCCTTCAGGTCTGGAACTGAATTCAACCCCCTGAAAAATAAACAGGTTTATAAAGTGAACCTTATGAGAATCAAAGATTGCAGCCCTCAGTATGGATTACAACTCAATGTCAAGAAGACACACATGCTCACAACTTGATCAATAGGTACCATGATAAATAGAGAAGTTTGTTGTTGTTGTTTTATTTGTTGTTATTTGTTGAAGTTGTCACGGATTTTTGTCTTGATGAGGTCTATAATCAATGCTCTTGGAAGCTGCAATCATGAGATCAAATGACGCATTGCATATGGATACATTTGGTGCACAATACGTCTGTAGAGTGCTAAAAAGCAAGGATGTTACTTTGAGGACTAAGGTGCACCTTACCCAAGCCATAGTAATTTAAATTGCTTCATAAGTATGTGAAAGTCAGACATTGAATAAGGAAGGCTGAAGAAGAATTGATATGTTTGAATTGTGGTGCTGGTGAAGAATATTGAAAGTAACATGGACTGCCAAGGGAACAAACAGATCTGTCTTAGAAGAAGTATGGTCAGAGGGCTCCTTAAAGGCAAGGATGGTGAGACTTCCTCTCACATACTTTGGTCATGTTATTAAGAGAGACTAGTGCCTGGAGAAGGACATCATGCCAGGTGAAGTAGAGGGACAGTGAAAGAGAGGAAGCCCCTTAAGGAGATGGATTGACAGTGACTGAAACAAGGGGCTCAAGCTTGGGAACAATTAGGAGAATAATTCAGGGCTAGGTAGTGTTTCTTTCTGTTTGGCATAGGGTCAATGTGGGTTGCAACTGGCTCAATGGCACCTGATAAGAACAACTACACCAAAATGAATCATAGCACTGAGGAGCACACATTCCTCAGAACCATCCACCATTCAAAAGCAAATAGGCAGTATTTGCCCAAGGCCAAATTCAAAAGGCAGGCAAGGTTAGGGGAGAAGGGTGAATGAAAACAGGAAGCAGAGTTTCAATGGCATGAGTGATATTACATTGCAGGAGATTGTCATCAATGTCACATAACAAAACGTGTATAAATTGTTACATGCAAAGCTGATTTTCTCTGTAAATCTTAACCCACCTTACAATAAAAAGTTTCTTTTTTTTTTAAAAAAAAGACACCATCGTTCATATAATAGACACAGCCAAAGATCTCCTGGACAATCTTAAAATGATCTCCCAAATGATTTGGGTAGTTAGCCCTCCCCAGGGAGTTCTACCCATTGAACCGCTGGGCGTTGGGCGGTTATGGCTGCAATTATATTTCAGGCCAGAAGAGGCAGCAGAGGCCTGGTTGTTCAAATGCTGCAAAACTACCAGACAATGGGCAAACAGTTTCTTTCCACGGACCACTAGCGGCTCTGTCATATCCATGTCTGGTGTTCAACACTTGGCGACAGAATCCAGCCCGCTGGGTTTGGGTGGGGTCTGTTTCTCACCCATGCTTGGCTTGGGATTGTTCTATGGCATCTACAAAGTGGAGTCCTCTCCTTTCTGATGTCCCGAGAAAGCTGTTTTCTCCTTTTTCTCTCTCTGGCCCTCTTCCCAAGAACCCTGGGGTTCACTCTGCTTTCCTCTGGTTGATGTTTCTCAGGCAGTTACTTGACCTTGGTTCATCTACTGCAGGTGACCATTTGCAAGGAACTGTACCGTCCTTGGATGGTATTGTTCATGAGCTAGGCTGCGAACTACGGGTTAAAGGTTTGAGTTCACCCAGAGGTGCCTTCCAAGAAGGGCCTGGTGATATGCCTCTGGAAAAAAAAACCACCCCAGCCATGGAAAATTCTAGGGACTGGACTTCTCTAACACACTTGGGCTCTCCATGAGTCCGAGTTGACTCAATGGCAATTGGTTGCTGGTATTCCTGTAAGTACAAGACAACACTCTTTAAGCAGTCCCTCTTGGATTCATGGGAGGAGGATGGCTTCCTCTGAGAGAACTTCTCAGGGCTCCAAGGGCTCAATGATCTTACAAAAAATGAGAGAAACGATGAGCCTGATGACGGATGATATTGCTATGCAGGCCCCGTTTCAGGATGCTCAAGTTTCCAGGTCTTTCCCTGACTCACAGTGGAGCCCTGTGAGGTTCCAGATAGAAGGGCACCCTTGATCCCAGGACCTGGAGCCTTGTAGCTGAGCAGAGCAGTCATGATGAGAAAGAGGACCCAAGGGGGAAGTCAGGGGCTGCTTCACTTGTCTCGTTGTCAAGCAAACAAATGTTTTGGCAGGAAATTTATCTTCAAGGGTGTTCTGATTTCTTGAAGGAAATATTTTTCTAAACCATTTCCTCAGGGGAAAACCACTCAACTACCTCGGGAAGGAAGATTTTTCTCCTTCCAAGCTTACCAGGCTGTGCTAACTCACAGAGGAGGTGTGACTAGCAGGCAATGAAACTGATTTCCAGAGTCCTATGAAAATCAGCAAGTGCTCAGCTGCTAAGTGAAAGTTCGGCAGTTGGAAAACCCCAGCTGCTCTGCAGGAGAAAGTGGTGGCTGACTGTGTCTGAAAAGATGACAGCTTTGGAAACCCAATGAGGCAGTTCTCCTCTGTGCTCTACAGTTGCTTTGAGTTGGAGTGGACTTGACAGTGATAGATCTGATCTTTTTCCCCATGAAAATCAGTTTGCACGAATACATGTGCATTCATGGATGTCTGTGTCTGCTTTGGCATGCATGTGCACATATGTGCCTATTTGCACGTGGATGGATACGTCTGTGAATGTGGGCGTCTCTATTTACTTTGCCATGTGTGTGCACATGTCTGCCTTTGTCAGTATGCATGCGGGCTCAGGCAGCATAAAGAGATCGCAGAGAAACTCGGAGAGAAAGAGAAAAGTAACCTATTTTCTCATGGGTCTCCCATACCTGACGGTCTACTGGCATCCACCGCCACGAAGACCAGAGGTCACTTCATGCCATGTGTCCAGCTGCCCATTGCTGGTTGAGGTCAGTCACCAGGGAGGCAAGTCAGACTGGCCTCGCCAACCTACCACCCATCTGCAGGAGTGATTCCCACCATCTGTCCCGGAGCCCCTCCCACCTTACTCAGCCTCCCTAGACCTTGAGTGAAAGGCGTTTCCAACGTTTTTACATAAAGATTTCTGAGATTGACTGAAGAAATGATTTCATTTGACAAAACATGAAGCTTTGAATTTAAAGATTTGAGGCAAGTGCCCTCCAGAGAGGAGGACACAGGACGGGGCCATGCTCCCTTCCGGTATGCACAGGGGTTGCTATGAGTTGGAACCAACTTGATGAGCACCTGCCAGCAACAACAACAACCAGAAGTTGTCCAAACTTCTGTGGCCTCAACTCGGAAATGAGAATATTAATATTGCCTCCTAGAAAGAACTCAAGGTATGTACAATTGGTTCATAGGCATTTGGAAAGTGAGTACATTAAGTGGACTGATGACATTGATAAGGCAATAAGAAACTGAGAAGGCTTCACTAACAGATGCTTTCACATCTGTAACCAGTAGATTCCTTCCTTCTTCACCTCTTGCCATCTTCATCAGCTCCCACACTTTCCAGGCAGCTTGAGGGATTAAATGTTCAGTCTGATCCTATTATAAGCCTCAGAATCAGAGGCTTTACCTGAGGTTTGAGGAGCTATACTGGGAATGAGGGAGAGTAACTTGTCTTTTCTATTGCTCTCCTATCGCTCCCTCTTCCCTAGCCCTTCCCTGTCTCTGGGCCTGCCTTTCCTCCCTAGAGCAGTGGCTTCCGGGAGAAGGGGATGGAAACAATGAGCACATTCCTGACCAGGCCTCTTACCATGCTATGTTCCAACCCTCTCTTGGAAGGGCCTCCACGAAGTCCTCTTATGTCATCTCACAATAACTTGTTAGATACCATTGAGTGAGCTCCTGACTCATAGCAAAAGTACACACAAGAGATTGAAGCACCACCTGGTCCTGCACCGTCCTCACAATGGTCCTTGTGTGTGAGCCCATGGTTGCAGCAGTGTTGAGGAAATCCTGTCCAAGAAGGCTGCCAGTGGGTGGGAGGGGCTGCAGCTTTCAGAGACTTTGGAGGATGCCAAGGTGGATAGTTCACGGTGTATCATATGAGGTCAGCCAGCGGGCCTTGGGGGCCCTTCCCATTATCCATAGATATTTGAAATAAATGGAGGCCCTCAGCAAGATGGGCTGCAGACACCTCCAGGACTCACTTGATCCTTGGGAAGCTCCCTTAGCCTTAGGACACCACCTGCTGGAACTGTGGCTTTGCTGCCTCTCCTGGCTCTCAACTTCCCTCCTAGAGGACTCCAGCCACCCTTCTCCTTCCATATCCTTCCAGCAGGAGGCAGATATTGGTCTCTATGCTTTTGCATGTGGCCAGTTTTCTAGGGACAGATCAGCCTCTCCCAAGAATTTGGGTTGACCAGAGTGAGCGTGCCCACAAGTCTGCAGAGCGTACAGCCAGGCCTCTGAAGAGAGAACTACTGGAAGATTTGCCCCTTTTCAAAAGCGCTAATTCCATAGTTGAGAGCTCGTCTCCTGGGGACTCAGCTTGAGTCTCAAGGAGCACATCCCCTTTGACACTGCTGGCAACTCGAGGTGCTGTGGGTCATTTTCTTGCCTTTGAGGAGTGCAAGGGAAATGCTACAATATGTCCCTTCACATGAACCACCAATCCTTATCTGGAGAACTCTCCGAGATGACAGGGATGGGAGGGAGATGTTTCTGGGGCACGCTTTCACCTGCACATCTCTCAGGTGAGTCAAACATTTGACCCCCCAAAAGTTGAGTGTGATGGTGAGAGTTCAGGCTGGGAGATAGAGTGTCTGGGTTCAAATCAAGAGACTGCACATCTCAGCTCCCATGGTTCTCCTTCATAAAACCCAAGCCAAGCAGTTTATCACTTCCCTGCTGAGCATCCTACTGAGGCCAGCTAAACTCATTCTTTGCTGAAGACAACGTTGCTTGTACCAAATGGCTTTGTCATGTAGCCCTTAGCAATGGCCAGAAGGGCTGCTCATCAAACCGCAGAGCAGGGCTTCTGGCGCACATGTTAAGAAGGGGGCTATTCACAACAAAGTCGGTAGTTCAGAACCTACTAGCTGTTTCTCTGGAGAAAAACTGTGGCTGTGTGCTTCCATAAAGATGCCCAGCCATGGAACCCCCCTGGAGAGGGCCATGATGAGCTGGAGTGAGCTCTACAGGAGTGGGATTTTTTACTGTGGATGTAATCCCACCTGGGCAGAGATTTTCTTTGTGACATTAAAGAGGCTGTACCTTACACCAATCACTTGGCTGATACAAAAGGATTCAATTCAACACTGAAGCAAACCAACTCCAAGGGAAGAAGGCAGAGAGCTCCAAGGACCACCAACCATGGAGGTTTTTGAAGTCAAAACAAGAATACCGCCCACGAGCCCTCAGCCCCCAGGGATGGACAAAGAGAGCCTGCCCATCAAGCTGGTGCACTGGCATGATGCTGTCAGCCTCCGGTGCTGTGAGAACATTGACTTTGGTGTGTTAAAGGCACCCACTTGCGGTATGTTTGTGATGTCAGCGTGTGGAAACTATGGCAAGCCCCCCTCCCTGCCTCACAGCAGCAAAGCCTTGGCATTAAAACCCCGTGCCTTCTGGGGCGCTTGTCAGCTGTGAGAGGGCAGTAAATGCCCTTGGCTTTTCTGCTCCTTGTTGCGACCTCCCGCTGAGGCAGGGAGCAGAGGATGTGAGGTTGGAATCTGTTTTGTTTCATCACTACCCTTTGTCATCTCTCTGAACACTGTCATGTGCTCCTCACCAGTGCTTCGCCCTCTCTATCACCAAGCCATGTGCTCTTTAAAACATGCACACACACACACACACACAAACACACACACACACCTGATGTTCACATTTTGAGGCACATTTGTCTTTAATTCACTAATAATAACAATAATTATTCAAAGCCACTTTACCATCTGAAAAGAAATCTCTATGCATACACTTAGATCATGGATGCCAACTGCCTTCTTAAGAACATTTCCCAATGAAATATTCAGCAGCGATTATATTAAGCCTGAAGCTGTTCATCCAGTTTGTGTTAATTAAAACAAAAACAAGAGACGAAGGGATCCAAAAGGACATGTAAGATCATAGACTGAAAGTAGCCCCCTCGAGCACCAAAGGCTTGTCCAGAAGGGCAGAGCCACAGGTAAAAGCTATGTCTCTCTGGAGTTGCTGGCATTTAACTAGATGCAAAATGTCAGCGCAGGAAATTGCTTGCCCAATGCAAATACTAACAAGGGAGGCATGTGTTCCTGTGTAAATGGAGCTTCTGCCAATCCGGGCCTTCAGGATCCAGCTCCCATCACAGCATCCACGGGAAGCACCAGGGGAATGTTCCGTTTGCTTATTTTCCCTCTCTTTGCTAAGAAGAAAAAGAGCCTTTGTGGCCTAGTGGCTACAGGTTGGGCTGCTAATTGCTATATCAGCAGTTTGAAACTACCAGCTGCTTTGTGGGAGAAAGATAAGGCATTCTGCTCCCATAAAGAGTTCGAGTTTAAGACACTCACAGGGGTAAACTTACAGGGGCAGTTCTACTCTGCCCTATAAGTTGGCTGTGAGTCAGCATGGATTCGATGGCAGTGAGTTTTCTAAGAGTAAGGAGTATCTAGGGGTGTAAACAGTTAATGAGCTCTGCTATTAAGGGAAAAGTTATCATTCCCAACCCACTTAGAGGAGCTGTGAAAGAGAAGCCTGGCAATCTTCTTCAGAATCCTCGGCCATTGAAAAGTTTATAGAATGTATTGGCCTTGGTTGTTAAATAGATCCAGGTATATGGTGGAGCATACAGGGACCAATGTCATAAAACTGGGTGGGGGTGGAAAAAATCTCTGAGACAGATGCAAAAACTGTGAGGGAATGAGTTGTTGAGCCTGGGGGATCAGGACCATCGTCTCTGGGATTTTCAAAGTTCCTGAGCAATCAGGTAAGGGGCAACAGTTGGTCTCTCCCCATCCAGAGGACAGCAGAAGAGGAGAACTGATTGAGCACAATGAATTAATGACTAGTGACTCAAGCAACGATCACCCTCCACCACTGGAGACCAGAAGAACTAGATGGTGCCTAGCTCCCACTATCGACTGCTATGAAAGAGATCACATTAGAAGGGCTTGATTAGACTAGAAGGGAAATGTGGGGCAAAACTCAAAATCATGATAAAACACCAAGCTTACTGTTTGGATAAAGGCTGGTGAAATTGCAAGACTATGGTGCTTAGTTACCATGCAGGTCTGGAACTGAACTCATCATGGCTCGATGTTCAACCAAACAATAGACAGGCCTATAATGGGAACAATGACATTAGAGACATACAAATACCGTAGAATAATAGATTACATGAGATCAAAAGACAGCATTTCCCCCAAGAACGAAGTTCAAAAAAGTTGAGAATGAAGGCAGCTTGGAGACAAGAAACAAGAAGATGTGGGGGAAGTGATGGTACATTGTGGGAATTGCTGTCAATGACATGAAACAAAATGTGTATGCATTGCTCAATGGACAGCTGAGATGCTCTTTAACCTTCACCCAAATCACAATAAAAATGTTTTTAATCAAAGACAACTTCATGGTTCACTTCTACTCTGACACACACAGGGTGATGAGGAAAGAGTGTCAACCGGGTTTGCTGTGGTCCAACCACCAGACATGTGCTTATGGGAGAAAGAGCATGATGACGCTGGCAATACCGAGCAGGACCAAGATGGTTTTATTTGCCTGCATCATGAAGATGGTAGCCTGGTGGTGAGATGATTCAGAGCTCAAGTGCTAACCAAGAAGCCACCGAGTTTAAACTCACCCAGCCCTACTGAAGGAGATTTCCCTCCTCAAAGGTGTTGTTGGTTGTTATGTGCCATTGAGGCGATTCTGACTCCCTGTGACGGGAAGGAAAGGCACACTGTGCTATAGTGTTAGGGTTTTCAGCGGCTACTTCCTCTGAAGTGGGCAGTGGGACCCTTCTTTGTATTCTGTTCTTAGCCTGGAATTTTCCCTGACACCTCTTCACTTCGGGTAACCCTGCTGGCATTTGAAATACCAGTCACGTGGCTTCCAGCATCACAGTAACACACAACTCACCACAGCACCACAAATGGACAGACAACAACAGGATAGGAGTCTTCATGGGAGCAGGCAGTCACGTCTTCACTCTCTCGATGGGGATCAGCGAGTTCAAACTGCCAGTCTCTCTGTTACAGCCGCACATGCAACCACTGTGCTGCTAGGTACATTTCCTTAAAATTCTGCCTAGAAAAATCTGTGGAACAGTTCTTCTCTGTCACAGAGGGTCACTGTGAGCCAGGATGGGCTCTGAGACACACAAATGCAACACCATGAAGCCACCTTACTCTGTCCTGCTCTTATTTAACTCTATTCTTTTCTGAGCTATCTTTTCCGTATATTCAGAAGAGACTGACACTGAGCAGTGTTAATTCCACCAAGGCCAGGAAGGAGGTCAAAGAGTCACAAAGGACTATCTCTTTGCTCTCATTCCACTGCACTAAGGAGGCTTGGGTGGCAGCTGGAAGCTGCACATTTCACTCCCTGTCCCTACACTCCTGGCTGAGTCTCCTCAGAGTGAGACTGCCCCTTTACCCAGCTCACTGCATTGGCTGTCTTGCTCTGAAAAGAGAATTCGCACATGTGAGTCTGACTGGGTGGCAGATGGGAATCTTATTGCTGCTCTTTGGAATATGAAAGGCCTCGGATCAGAGTGCTGCAGGGGAGTGATGTCTGCAGAAGACCTGCTGGTCTCCCAGTTAGAAAGAAGCCTTCCCCTTTGCCTCAGAGGTGCGTTCACTGTGGGTGGCAAGTCAGATCCTTGGGCTGGCACTCTCAGTAAACAGATCATATGGGCACCTTGAGAAGCGCTTGCTCACTGACCCAGCTCCTCAAGGATGTAAATATACCAACCAGGATGACTAAGGACACCAGTGCCAAGAATGATCACATTCTTTGCATGTGTACAAATGAGGTGGGCAGCCACCTTCGCTGATGGTGGCTGCACAGTGAGTGTCTGCAATCACACCTGGCTAGGTGGACCATTGAAAGAGTTGGTGACATGATAATAGGGAGTACACCCCGTTGCCAGTAAAGCTGAGGAAATGGCATTTGAGGAAGCAGGGGCAGCCGGGTCGCCAGCATGAAGTCAACGAGAACCTTGCTTGTGCCTCCTTTGTTCACTGGTGGCTGCTGGCATCTGGGTAGTGAGGACACCATGGCTACTGCCAGAATTCTCCACGGTCCCTGGTTCCACTCTCAAGTCGCTGGCTTCATCACTACCACTGCCATCGAGTCGATTCTGACTCACAGCAACCCGAAAGGACAGAGTAGAACTGCGGCTGGTGGGTATGGGGGGGGCTGTGGATCATTATGAGAGCATTTCTATCTCGCAGTAGCTAAAGGGTCCAAAATGCTGACCTTACGGTTAGCAGCCCAACATAACCCACTTGGTCATGAACCCTTGCCAGGTGATCCAGGGTGTCCATTCCCAAGTGCATATCTTAAAGAATGAAAGACGAGTACCCAGATGGATGCTGCACTAATCACAATGGGCAAAAGGTAAACAATAAGCCAACAATACCCATCAGTAGAAGAATAGAGAAAATATGATCTACACAGAGTGGGGTATACATATAGTCTGCCACAAGAAAACTAAGGCCTTTGATTCGGACAGACTCTGTAACACAGGTGAACGCAAGACATGAAGTGAAAGATGCCAAACACCAAATGCCATGTATTGTGAGTCCATTTAGAGGAAAAATGCTGGACAGGTAAATCCCGTAGAGCCATAGAGTAGATTGGTGGTTTCCCAGGGTGGGGTGGGAGGGGCAATGGGGAATGACTGCTTAATGGCTGCAGGGTCGATGAAAATGTTCTGGAACTGGATGGTGGGAAGCTTTCACAGTGTCCTTAAAACTACTCTTAAAAAGGGGAGAGAAAGAATCTGCAGAAAGCACAGTTCTGATTGACTCACATGAATGCGATCACCAAGAATTGGAATCCACTAGAATTAGAATGGCAGCTAGACTATTGTTTCCTTGGGAGGTGCCTCCAGGAAGGACCAGTAGAGAAGGGTAATACTGATAGAGCAAAGGAGGGGGCCGATAAAGAAATGTCATTGAGTAGGTTCCCAGAGACAGTATAAATCCTCTTGTAGTTGTCCCACCCAAAGGCTGAGGGAACTGGAGTGTGGCTCCACCTATCCTCATGTGTCATTGGTTAAAGTGGCATTAGGTCCTGGAGGATGTCAACTTCCTTGTCTGCTCAATGACTGTTCCCTGTGTGGGGAGTTACATGTGCTTCCTGTGAGACCATTGGCATTTATGGGAGTGGTGGGTGCCAAGTGCTAATACATGGGCACATTAGCAGCTGCTACAGCAAGTGCTGTACATTTTTAGCTGCTTGAGTGACAGGTGGGCCCTACCTCCTGCCTATATTCAGTGGTAGGGTGTTCAGATGGGGGGCATCCGAAAAATAACAAGGCCCTATTCTTTGCAAATAGACATTATTATTATTTTAATCTGTCCCAACCCCCTTTCTTATCTGTCCCTGTGAACTACCTCACTGGCTGAAATATCAGTTCCCTGGGGAAGACACCACATTTCAATACGGTCACAAGGCTGTTTTCATTGGCCCAGTGGAGACACTGACATAAGATGGGTCAACTAGATGCTTTTTCTGGAGCATTTCCAACCAAAAAACGAAAAAGAAAGTCCCGCTTTTGCAAGTGGCCTGGCATCTAAGAAGCATAATTCAGAAGCACATGTCCCGCCACGTGGAGGAGGCAGTCTATGTTGCGAGATTACAGCATGTGCCCTGAGAGACAGACACAAAGAACACAGGAACATGCCAGTGGTGGTCAGGAACGGTCAACAAAGCCAGCTGTCCTCTTGTTCTCCCCACCTTTCCATTTTCCTAGGATTCTCTCTTCCAAGTATTGGTCTCTTTGCCTGTTTACAACCAAATGAGCCCCAAATAAGATCAAGATCATAGAAATAGAAGGAGGAAGTTGGATGGAGACTGCAGTTCATACTCCCCGGAAGCCATTCAGACTCCCTGCAAGAAGGAGACACTGTGATGGAATTAGCTCTGGATTCCTGACATTTATTGAGGAATGCGCAGGGAATAAGCACCTGTGGGGGGAATCCAGGAAGGGTACAAGAGGGAAATCTCAACAGAGGTCTCAGCCCTGCCTATGGAGAGTGTCATAGTCAGTGTTCCCTAGAGAAACCAAACCAGTTATATAGCTGTAACTGGAGATATCGATATATCCACCAGGGCTCCTATGGTTAACTACTGCACCAGCCACTCATTGCCATCAAGGTGGACTCAAAGTGACTGTGTAAAACAGTATAGAACTGACCTTTTGGGCGTTGGAGACTGTAACTCTTCAGGAGATTATGAAGCTTCATCTTTCCCTCAAGGAGCCCTTGGTGTTTTCAAACTGATGTCCTGGCTGTTGGATGCCCAATGGGCCACCCACTACGACACCAGTGCCCCAGAGAATGAGGCTTATTTCTAGGAATTGGCTCACATAGGGGAATGGCAAGTTCCAAATTCAGAGGTCAGGCAAAAGCCTAAAGAGCTCTGTAGATGTTCATCCTAAAATCGATAGGTTAGGTGATGGGAAAAGACAAGAATAAGAATGGTCAGAACACACCCTAGGGAAACTCCCTTTCTGCGCTGAAGGCCTTTATCTGATAGGTTTACCCCTTCCCACATTATGGAAGTTATTCTATTTTGCTTGAGACCAACTCCTTCATAAGAGCAAATAGATGAGGTGAACAAGCGGCCATCTAGCTCAGAAGCAATAAAGCCCACCTGGAAGAAGCACACCAGCCGGTGCGATCACGAGGTGCCAAAGGGACCATGTATAAGGCATCATGCAAAAATAAAAGAATATATATATATCTGTGTGTATATGGGTATATATATATACCATAGAGAATGAAGGGGGAAGTGCAGAGTGGAGACCAGAGGCCCAAATGTCGACCACTGGAGATCCCCTCATAGAGGGCTTTAGGAGAGGAGATGGGTCAGTCAGGGTGCGATGTAGTACCGATGAAGAACACAGCTTTCCCCCAGATCCTGGATGCTTCCTCTCCCCAACTACTCGGATCCAAATTCTACCTTGCAGGACTGGATAGGGCAGAGGCTGTACACTGGTGCATATGGAAGCTGGAGGCACAGGGAATCCAGGGTGGATGATACCATCAGGACCAGGGGTGTGAGGGGTGATACTGGGAGAGTGGAGGGTGAGTGGGTTGGAAAGGGGTAACTGATTACAAGGATCCACATGTGACCTCCTCCCTGGGAGATGGACGGCAGAGAAGGGGGGAAGGGAGACTCCGGAAAGGGCAAGAGATGACAAAATAACAATCTGTGGATTATCAAGGGCTCATGAGGGAGGGGGGAGCGGGGAGGGAGGGGACAAAAAAAGAGGACCTGATGCAGAGGGCTTAAGTGAAGAGCAAATGCTTTGAGAGTGATTAGGGCAAAGAATGTACAGATGTGCTTTATACAATTGATGTATGTATATGTACGGATTGTGATAAGAGTTGTATGAGCCCCTAATAAAATGTTTAAAAAACAAGAGCAAATAGATGAATGCTTGTTTCACCAAAAAACTGGGCACCATAGCCTGGCCACATTGATATGCAAAAGGAGCCATCACTGGGAGCTCTGTAACTGGGACCTGGCCAAGTGGTGACCAGTAGCCTGGGACTTTGTAGCCTAGTACGTTGCAGTGAATTGCTTACTAGTTCTCCTCTAGCTATAGTCTTTGTAACTCCTACCAATGACAGGGTGGAACTATGCCACAGAGGGAAGTAGATAGCATGCTAATAATATCAGTAAGGTGCATGGCATCCTCGAAGAGGTGAGACCATTCAAATAAGACCTGTAGACCCCTAATGTGGGGATTGGTCGGTTTGGTCATCCTGGGTGAGTTAACTCAGAAACAGAAAGTGGAGGTTCTAGAGCACTGAGAAAGACGAGCCAGCAGTGGAGCGTGCTCTTTGGACCCAGGATTATTACTCTGAGCACCACCTCTGTCCAGGAGACAGAGATCCCTGACACTGGATGCATCAGGAGACAATGAAAAACAGTGGCAGATAAATAGCTCATGGAAGCACAGGCAGCAGCACCAAGACCCCAGAACAGGGAGCTCGCCAGCACACAGAAGGAGAAAGCTGAGTGTTTTGGGTCAAGGCTTCCAGACAAAGCGGGCTGCCTCAACGCACCTATCAGCAGAGCTGAAAGAACTTTGCACACGGTCCCAAGCAGAGCAGAGGTCAAGGAGCTGCAGGACACAGGCCAAGGACCAGATAAAGTTCTGCCTCTGGGCACCACTGGGAAGAGACTGTCCTGACTGAAGAACTATATCCCCAGTCATTTCTGATCCTGAATTGTCACCTGCTAGGTCCCCAATTAACCCCAGAAACATAAGTATTGTTTGCGAGTTCTGTGTGGCCATTGCCATTTAAGGATTATCAAACCCAGCAGAGAAGAAGAGAGTGTCATGGTACGGATGGTTGGTGTCAGAAACTGTGAAAAGAAAGGAGGGTGGAGGCATTTTGATCTCTGTCTCATAGGAATCAGCCTTGGGCTGTTTATCTTGATTTTCCTCCATTGCCTTTTGTGAAGTTACAGGGGGGTCAAATGCCTCCACTATGCCATTTATACCCCTACATTGACAAGTCGTTGGATGAAGGTTAGTTTGGGAAGGAGCAGACCTTGGATGAGCTCTCATCAGCTGAGGCAATCCTGATAGGGGCCAGACAGCTGGGACCTTGTCTATCAGTGGCTCTCTCCGCAGCTGGGGAAATCAGTCACTTGGCCCTGAGAGGAATCTGGGTGACACACTCATCTATGACAATACCCTGAAGAACAAGCTCCCACAAAAACCTGGCTGAGAACTCTCGCCTAGAACACAGGAGTGCATGCCTAGCTAATAATAGCCATTTACTGAAGGCCCTATGATTGGAACTGTGCTTCATTTACAGATGGAAAACTAGAGGAAGGGATTTAAAGTGGCTAAGTTAATAAGTGACAGAGACAAGATTCAAACACAAGTTTGAAGCTGGTACTGTTAGCTTTTTTTCCAGGGCTGGGTTTTAGATGAGGCAAATGAGACACTTGTCAGGCACACAAGGTAAAGAGGCCTTCCCTCTCCAGTGTGACTTTCCCCATAAGTCTGAATCATGGGCCTGGTGTGTCTTATTTGCCTTCCCTGAGTCTCAGAACCTGGTCTAGTCTGATTTGCTATTTGGAGGAATAAGCCAGAATGCTCAAGTACTCTGAGTCAAGACCCAATCTCCCCTGGAATTGTTCAGTGGGACTTACCAGCCTCTTCCTTCGTGTTTCACTTTTCTAGAAACCTCCATGGAGGACTAGCTCTCATGAAGAGAGCTTCAAAAAGCTCATGGCAAAATTCCATTATTTTTTTGTATCATTTTTCCACACGCTTTTGGAAGCTCCCTCCTCATCCCTTTCCACAGTCTTTCTCAAGGAAAGAGACTGTTGCTGGTTGATGTCAGATGCCCCTGAGTCTGTTTTCTACTCAGAAAGCTCTGCACAAACTCTATCAAAAAATGACGTAGAGTCAAACGTGCTGTGTGTCTTTAAGTTGATGTCAGCTCATAGTGACCCTACAGGACAGAGTAGAACTGCCCCCAAAGGTGTCCTAGGCTGAGATCATTATGGGACCAGCTCGTCAGGTCTTTTCCCCTTTAGAGCCCATGGGTAGGTTCAACCTACCAGTCTTTTGTTTAGCCACCCAGTCCTTAGCCATTGTACCACCAGGGCTCTTTAAAACAGGGATTAGGTTGATTAATTTTATAATCTCCAGCCACATTTGAAAGCTGCTTCCCAGAACACCCTTACCCAGATTGTTGATTAAGACGGGCATTTGGGGACTCATTTCTTTCTCATTTGTGTAAGTGCACTCTATGAGAGGGGTTTCCCTTCATAGATAGGTGATCACATACTATTTTTCCAAATTGAACCACTCTTGGTGGTATAATGGGTTAAGAGTGGGGCTGCTGCTAATGGCAAAGTTAATGGTTCAAACCCACCAGCTACTCCTTGGGAGAAAGATGAGGGTTTTCTGCTCCAGTAAAGATGTGCAGTTCTGAAAATCCGCAGAGCCAGTCTATTGTGCCATATATGAGGTCAACCCCATGGCAGTGGATTTGGTTTTGGTTTTGGTCTGTGGGGGAAGTCCTTAAGTCATTCTTTAGCCACATGGAGGAGTCCCTGGGTAGTGCAGTTGGTTAACATACTGGGCTACTAACTCGTAGGTTGGAGCTTCAAGCCCAGCCAGATGTGTCTCTGAAGAAAGGCCTGGTGCTGCATTTCAAACAACAACAACAAAATCAGTTATAGAAAAAAACAACAGAATGTCGTTCTACTCTGGCCCAAAGGAGTCCCTATGAATCAGAGTTAACTTCATGGCAACTGGCATGGGTTTGGTCCATGGGAAAAAAGAACCCTTCATAATTGCCTCCATGCCCAATAGTTCCTTTCCGGTATCCCTAGACCACCCCAGCACCCTCAGCATCTTGCCTTATAATTGCCATGGGTCCATCTCTCTTCCCAATGGGCCAGGCCGTAATGCAGCCGCTGCCGACACAGAGGGATTGTGCAGTCTCTGCATGATGTACAGTCCTCATGACATATATCTTGAATGAAGATTAAGTGATCCTCATTAGAGCTTAGCTCAGGGGAATCCATTACCTCAGCTGGAACCGAAGTGGTGCCAGACCAATATCTGTTTTTAAAAGATAGAAGGGCATTCCTAATCTTTGTGGAGAAACAGAGAGGATTTAGTGAAATGTTTCTGCAGTTGAGGCTACAGATGATCTGTTGACATGGTCTAAAAGGTTGTAGGTGGTTTAATGTCTCTTGGTAGCATCAATTTTGCATTTTGTCCTGACTTAGCAAATTGGTTGGGATTTCGGCTTACTGACAAGGACCTTCAGAAAGAATGTGGTTGCAGGAGCAAGTTTAAGAAAGGAAGGAGCTTTGAAGTAGCCCTCACTGAGTGCCAATCCAAAACTCTGTTACCCAGCACCTCAGAGGGCTTGACCTGGGATGGACTATGGCAGCAGCACCATGAGCCACTTCCTCCAGTGGCCCTGAATGAAGGCTCAGAACCTGCCTCTGATTGGCAGCTGAGAGATACTAGGACCGTCACCTGCCACATCGCCTGTATTTCTCCTGGCAGTAAGAAATCCCCTAAGTACACTATGTTTGGGCAATCTTTCCAGCCTACAAGCAGTTGTTGCTTATCTCTGTTAGCTTTGTGCAGGGGAACAATCAGGCTTTGAAATTGAAAGACTTGCATGTGACTCATGAGGTTAAGAGCCCAACACATAACCACTATATTACCAGGGTTCCTTCCTCTTGAAGGATAGGTAAGCAACAAAAGGACCATTTCTCTTAAAACCTCTGATCGAGAGTGGCACACAACTCCTTCCACTTTTATTCTATTGGCCAAGCCCTTTGCTGGCAGGGCAGGGAAGTTTACTCTTTCCTTGGATGACTAGGAAGTGAGTGAAATTTTGTCATCTCATACAAAGGGAAAAGGGAAACATGCTCTATGATCAAATAAGTTTAAAAAAAAGTCAAAATATTCATAGAATCTGCCCAGTGTGGCAAAAGCATGAGCACTCCCATTGTAGAAGAAACACTGCTCTTGGGAACCACACTGTGCCTGGCAAGGGAGGCTGGGAGGATTTATGCTTGCTCACTTTGGCCAAGTCATTAAGCAAGGCTGATCAGTAGAAAAGGAAATCGGGTTTTGTGCGGGGATGTGTCATTGGATATGCAGGCGATTCTCCTTGAGATGTATTGGCCCACAACTTTGAACTCACATACAGCAGTGACCATGAAGATGGCATCGAACCTGGCGACACTTCATTTTCTTATATAGAAAGTTGACACAAGCATCTCCTGGTGGTGTAGTGGGTTACACATTGTGTCCCTAACCTTAAACTCAGCAGTTCGAAAACAGCAGCAATCAGTGAGGGAAAGATGAGGCTTTCTACTCCTGTCAAGAGTTACAGGCTCAGAAACTCATGGGGGCAATTCTCCCGTGTCCTACAAGGTCGCTATGCATCAGCAGTGACTCGATGGCAGGGAGATTAAGTTGATATTACCTATTTTAGAAAACGGTTCTGGTTATTCAATTAAGTAAGGCAGGTGCAGCCCTGTCACACAGGGTTTGTTTAGATAGCACAGTAGTGTCCACTCACTCATTAGCTCAGTGTGTCTGGAAACCCAATGTGTATTACCACATGGGACAATTCAGGTTGAAGACACTGGGGATTCGTTCTTTGTTGAACAAGTCCTGGAATTGCAAGAGTTCTAAAAAGGGGTCAAAGTTCCTATTTTTATAACTCTCTCTCTCTCACACACACACACACACGGAGAAAGTGGTGAACTTCACAGAACGTAGTGGGGACTTCACAGAAAGGGGGGTTGATAGCAGTGAACAGGGTTGGGATGCGTCTTGTTCTATCCATTTGAAAGTCTCTAGGCTAAACAGAAATGTCCTGGTGGTATAGTAGGTTCGGTGTTGGCCTGCTAACCACGAGGTCAGCAGTTCTGAATCCACCAGTTCCTCCATGGAAAAAAGATGAGGCTTTCTATTTGAGTAAAGAATTATAGACTCAGAGACTCATTGGGGCATGTTTATTCTTCCCTATAGGGGCGCTTCGAGTCAGAATGAACTCAGTACAGTATGCAAATAACAAGCTGTGCTAATACCATTCCAGAGAGACAGTGGTGTTCCAGGGACATTGGTTTCCCCTGACCCTGACCCTGAAGAAACATGAGGTCTTCAGGTCTTCTCCTGCTGCTCTTCTTTACCATCCTCCCATATCCTCCTCTGCACTCCCAAGTGGTGTGCATGATTTATAAACACAGAAATCCACTTACTCCTTTGGAAAAGTGGTTTACTTCACCCAAAAATTCGGAGAACTGTGTCGTCTCCCTTTCAAAGTAAATTATACGATGAACATACAATATTGATTGCAGGCATGTGGATTCTTAATCCTCAAGTTCCCATGAAACCCTGCTTTCCATGGCAAATCAGCCCGCCATTTCAGCACGCCAGTATTGCCAGGAGAAAGGAGCCTCAGCAGCCACCACTGCTCCGCAGCCTGCTTTTCACGGTCACACGGGGATGTCAGAGTGCCCCACACCTCATGCACTGACTCAATGCTTGCTTGCAGGGGTTGCATTTCGTTAGAGCCCAACAACTTCCGAACATTGGCAAATTCCCTCAACCAAAGGTGGGCAGCGGCCTCAAAATGTCATTAACCACCAGCAGGGTTGCGTTATGCTCGTCAGTGCCATCATGTGCAAGCGGAAAGACAATTCCCACAGGCTGCCAGCTCTGTTTGGGGAGGGAATGCCAAGTGGGGAACCTGGGGGTCCTCACCCCAGCAGCCACAGTTCCTGGCTCCAGGCCCTGCCCCAGGCTGTGCCAGGACGAAGAGCCTGGACTCTCAGAGACTCCGTAGCTCAATTTCCACTCAGGCTGTGTTGTGTTGATCATTCCTTCCCTAGGCTGCCACCCATCTGTCAGTTTGTCATCATGTTGTCATTTGTCTATAGCTGTGATTGCTGTAAGCAGTGTCACCAGCTAAGATTATAACCAGAGCAAGCCACTCTGGACACGCTTCACCAGAGCATCCAAGCTAGGACACACTGGGAAGAAAGACCTGATGATGTACTACTGAAAATGAGTCCATGGAACCCTATGGATCAAAAGAGAATACCGTCCAAACAAGTACTGGAAGAGGAGCACCCTAGGTGGGAATACACTCACACTATTCAGTGGGAGGTCTCCCTGGGTAGTGTTTGACTAGCACCCAGGAAGTCGGCAGTTAAATCCCACCCAGAATCCAAGAGGTGCCTAAGGAAGGTAGGCCTGAAAATCTGCTTCCAAAAGGTCACAGCCTTAAAAACCCTATGGAGCAGTTCTGCTCTGAAATGCATGGGGGTCGCTATGAGTCAAAATGGACCGAAAAGCAGCTAATAACAACAACACTGTATAAAGAACAACACTGCAAGTCCTTAGGACAAAATACACAGCAGGCACAATAGCCTCGACCCCACAGGATAGGGCAACTTATTTTCCTTTGTACCAGAGACCGGAACTGTACAACGGAATGAAACCCTGCCTGCTCTTGTGTCATCACCACAGTCGTTGGTCCATGTTGAGCCCATTGCTGTAGCCACTGTGGACATCCATCTTATCAAGTGTCTTCTTCCCTCTTGCTGCCCCTGTACTTTAACAAGCATTATGTCCTTTCTTAAGAACCAGTCTCTCCTGATAGCATGTCCAATGGATGTGAGATGAAGACTTGCCATCCTCACTTCTAAGGGGCATTCTGGCCGTGCTTCCTCCAAGAGGGATTTGCTTGTTCTTCTGACAGCCCAGACGACTTTTGGTATTGTTTGCACATCATTCACATGCATTGATTCTTCTTCAGTTTTCCTTACTCACTGTCCAGCTCTCACATGCATATTGACCATTGAAACTACTTACCTTGAATTCAGAGCTTAGGGTACACTACTCAAAGCCACATAGCTTGTGAGTGGCTGAAACATGTCTGCTGCCAGGATCTGTCCAATTTATTTTATTGAAACATCATACTCAAAAGGTGCTTTAGGCAAACATATTTTGTCTTTTGACTACATGTCCCAATAATATAACCAGACTCAGACCCTCACATTGTAATGATTCAGGAATATGTCTGAGAGGTAAAAAGACCGCCAACCATATAACTGATGGGAGAATAGGTACTGACTGTCACCTGCAATGCCATTCCTTCAACAAATATTTATTGAGTGTTATTCAAATGACAACTTTTTGCAAAGCTTTAAGAAGACCCAGATGTAGAGAACACAGTCCCTGCTCACAGGAGACTCACAGATACTGCATCAGGGCATTCAGATCAGGGACACCACAGATGGATGCAGAAAGAAAAATCATTAAAAAAAATAGCAACACGCACAGAATCCAGGACAGATAAAATCCTCAGGAAAAGTAATGGGAGTAGCGATACTGTGGTAGCTTTTTAATCTCCCATCATTTTGCATAGGGGTGGAGTCCAGACTGTCACTCAGGCCATAGCCAGTGAGGTCTCAATGTGGGCATGGCCTTCTCTTGAGGATTCTGGCAACTCCTGTATTCTTTCCTGGGGGTGAGAGACACCCATAACTTGATATTCCTGCTGACAAGATACATGGATCTACATTGACGGCAGCCAGAGCCTTGAATGGCGAGGAGTCATGTGGAGACCCATGCCACTTTCCACCTCCACTGGGTCCATAAGACATTCCACCGACTGCCCTGTGATCTTCCAGCACTTGGTGTCATTGCATGTGTTGCATAAGTCTGAAAAAACTTACACACTGTTATCGGATATATGGGTTAATTTCGTACTTATGGACGTGGTCTGGACTGGGCTGGGATGTTTTCTTAATATACAATTATTCTTCTATATAAAGCTTTTTTAAGACACATGAGTGTTTATGAATGTGCTTCTCTAGTTAACTCGAACTGACTCAGATACCATGAGGGCACAGGGTGGCTGTGTAGGGAAGGGGAGGGAAAGGGAACTGATAACAATGATGGATTTAGAACACAAAAACACACACACACACACAGCCTAGGGGCCGAATAACAGAAATATGGGTAGAGGGACACAGAAGACGGTGTGTATAAAGATATTAATTTATATATAATTTAGTAAGGGTGTGAGGGTTGAGGAAAGAGGGAAAAAACAGGAGCTGATATCAAAGGGGTTGAATAGAATGATAGTGTTTAGAAAATGATGGTGGCAGCATATGTACAAACTCGCTTGATCTAATTGATTTATGGATTGTTATATTATCTGTCAGAGCCCCCATTAAAATGTGTTCTTTTTTCGATAACAACATAAACTCACTGCCATGGAGTCAATTTTGACTCAGTATAGAACACTCCCTGTGGTTTCCTCGCTTGCTATTCTTTAAGGAAACAGAAAGCCTTTATTTCCCCTGCAGAGTGGCTTGTGGTTTCAATTACTGACTTTGAGGTTAGCAGGCACCATAGCACCATGATTCCTAAGGATGCTGATAGAAAGGGAGAACCTTGTGGAACATAATTTAAAATTCTTTAATTATCTAGACTTACTTAACTGGAAGAGTCCCAGAGACTATGACCCTGAGTTACTCTTCAAACCTTGAATTGAAACTGTCCCCTGAAGTCATCTTTAAACTAAATAACAATTTAGCTCTTAAAGGATTGCATCCTTGAGTATTGCAGTCTTTAAAAAATCAGCACAAAACTAAATGGGTTACAGATAATTCAAAATATGTGTGAGAGGGTTGTGGCAGAGAGATTAAGTAAAAAGAAAGGAAACACCTAGAATAGAAAGAACAAGAATGTTAATTCAATATGAAGAGTGTGACCAATGTCACTGAACATTGTGTCCAGAAAGGGTTGAAATGGAACAGATTTTGCTTTGTATGTTTTCACATATCAAAATTAAATATTAGTAGAAAAAGAGAGAGACTCGCATCTGTTTGAGGCAGACTACCAAATACTGGGTTATATATAATGCTAAGTATAGAATATTATCCCATTTTCATATGGCAAGTATGGAAAGCCAAGGATGGAGTGAGGCATTCACAGGGGAGATGGCATTTGAATGATCCAGGAAAATGGCTAAAGAAGATGCTCATTCCCGAGTGTTTCCACTGGGTTCGCAAACACATCAGCAAATGAATGTCAAATAACCCGTCTCACCCTCTAACTCAGAGCTGTGCAACCGAACTCTCTTCTATGATGAAAATGTTCCAGAGCAGTGATTCTCAACCTGTGAGTCGCGACCCCCATGGGGGGGGGTCGAACAATGCTTTCACAGGGGTCATCCGATTCATCACAGTAGCCATATTATAGTTATGAAGTAGCAACAAAAATAATTTTATAGTTGGGGGTAGCACCACACATGAGGAACTATATGAAAGTGTCACAACATTAGGAAGGTTGAAAACCACTGTTCTAAAGGCATGACATCCAATCTGGTAGCTACTACATTTTATCAGGAAAGACCAGTCCATGGAAAGGGACATCATGCTCGGTAAAACTGAAGGTCCACAAGAAAAGAGACTGACCATCAAGGAGATGGGCTGACACCATGGCTGCAACAATGGACTCCAACCTAACAACCATGGCAAGATTTGGCACAAGATCAGGCAGTGTCCTCAAAGTAACATCCTTGATCTTCAGTCTTTTTAAAAGATCTGTTGTAGCACATTTAGCCAATGCAGCGTGTCATTTGATGTCTTGACTAATGCTTCCTTGAGCATTGATCTGGCTTAGGGTTTAAAAATTCCCCTTGGCTTCTCAATCATACAGGAGGCCCACACAGTGATCATCTTTCCTTACTACAGAGTGTCATGCCCCACTCACATTGGTCTCCTTGCTGTTCCAGGAAGAAGTTTGGAGAACCCAATCACAAGGCCTTTTGCACTGACTGTCTCCTACCTGGAACACTTTCCCCACCACCAGATGGCCACTCCTGTGTCTTCCTGCCTTATTCAAGTTCTGCATTGTCAATGAGATCTTCCTTGGCTGCGATGCACTACTTGCCCCAAGTTTCCCATCCAGCGCAGTTTAGTGAGAAAAATCTCACTGCTACCTGCAGGGGTGGTAGCCTGGGCACTGACATCTCAGAGAATGGAGCATAATCAGAACAGAAATGAGACCCTACCTCTCATGCTAAAAGGCTGCTAACTGCAAGGTCTAAACCACCACACAACCAGCCACTTCTCAGGAGAAAGGCTGAAAGTTAGTCTTAGAAACCTACAGGGGAAGTTCTACCCTGTCTTATAGGGTCATTATGAATCAGTATCAACTCTATGGCAGTAAATTTGCATTTGGGGGCGGGGCGCATTCTAAGGAGCTCTGGGTCACATACCCTGATCAATCCAACTGGCAGCTGCATCAGCTGGCTAAGGCTTCAAAAGACTGAGTAGGTAACCCAGGGCTCAGTGCTGTTGGCAGAAACTTGGGGGGGGGTCAGAAGGACTTGAGGTGATAGTGTCCTTCTCAGTGGCCTCAGATAATCTTCTCCCCGGTCTGGGCATCAGCATCTTCTTTGCAAAATGGGATGATTGCATTAGAGAACCACTAAACTCCTACATACCCGAGCAACCAGGAAGCAATTGTGAATCCTGGAGAGGAGCAAAGACTATGCTGGTGGCTCTGCAAATCTTGGGAAGCCTGGATCCGATGTGGCTGGAACTGTCCACTGCGAGGCACCAAGAATCCCGAGAGCTGTGGTTCAGGTCTCCCCCTTGCCTGTGTACCATGGAAGATTTAATAAATGTTCTCCTCATGCTACCTTTAGGATCCTTGGTGGCAAAGTGGCAAAATCCCTTCACATTGGCCTGCTAACTGCAGGGTTGGCAGTTCAAACGCACCTGCTGCATTCCTGTAGAAAGGGCAGCTTTCAACTCCCACAAAGAATTGTTGTTTCAGAAATCCACAAGGACAGTTGTATCCTGTAACTATGAGTCAGAACTGGCACAATAGCAGTGCGTGAGTGAGCTTTAAACTACATTTGAGACTGGGGTCTATTTTGAATTCCCCTACCTGTCCATTGGGTGTCATGGGAAGAAAGTAGATAGGAGAAAAAAGGGTAGGAGGCAGTGAGGGAGGAGGGTAGAATGTACTGGAGTAACACATTCTGGCAGAAAATTGTGTGTATGTGTGTGTGTGCGTGTTCTATTGTAATTCACACAGAGTATGGGTGGGGGAGGGAACTGAAAAAGTACTTATCCATGAAAAAGAAAATTTTTTTTCTTTGGTGATTTTCCTTTTGTTGAGCTAAGGGATGGAGAATGTACTGCATAGGCGTGACCAGCCACTAGACTGGTGTGCTGTTAACACACCCTCCTGCCTTTGCATACTGGGGGCCTCTCTGTAAACAGAAGTGACTTGTGACTTCTGATTTCCTGGGGCTCTAAAGAGTACCCAAGAATAGAAGTTTTAAATCGTGAACAAAGGGGAGACAAAGGGTTAATGAGAGGACAGAAGTTTGAAGTTTCATTGGATGAACACAGCGCCAGCATCCAACAAACATGCCAAAGGCTGAACTCTGCCCGGAAGTAATGAATGAGCACTGCCTTTAGCCCGTGTCCTCACTCTCCCCGTCTCCTGCACTCCAAGCCAGCCTCACTAAGAGTAGTCAAAGGTGACATGATGGTCCTTTCATCTCTCTCTGACCCCTCACACTGCCTTCACCTCTATCCAAGTTGCTTCATCCTTCCCCCTTCTCCCTGATCTTCCTCTTTGAAAGATCTAATTCACACTAACTGGTAAAAGTCAGTTAGCACACAAGAGAGGAGACATCTCCTTCCTCAGCCTATGCTGCAGAAAAGGAAACTTGGGCTTGTGCTCATTTGCCCAAATGGCAAAGGTCCCATCAGGGGCAGGGCCATGATGTGAAAATTCAAGCAAGCAGCCCCAGAGCCAGAGCTCCCAACCCTCATCCACTGCAGTTCAAGTTCATGGGGTGAAGTGGTGAAACGCTAACCAGAAACTGAGAGTCAATGTAGATACCCAAGGCTTACTTGCCAGGGCACTCACTCACTGCCATTGAGTCAATGCTGACTCATAACAACCCTATAGGACAGGGTAGAATTCCCCTGTGAGTTACTGAGGATGTATCTCTTTATAGGAATAGAAAGCCCCATCTTTCCCTTGTGGCGTGGCACATTATTAGATAGAAAGACTTAAAAGATTGGTCCAGGGCCTTCAAACTGAGGCAATCAAGGCCAGACTCATAACAATGGCCCCTGTGCTGTCCTCGCTTAGGTGAGCTCCATCAAGGATACATCTAGGCAGGCCCTTGGAGGGGGATGGATGGAGAGGAGTGCAGGCAATCTATTTTGTAAGGCATTTTCCGCAAGGGTAAGATGATCTACATTCTTGGCTAATTATCAAAAGGAATTCAATGGAGGCTTAATCAAACTGGGGAGGCAGCAAATGGACAGAGTTGTCACTGTCATCAGCAATGCAAACCTTAAACCCAACTCAGTGCCACAGAGTGGATTCTGGTTACAGTGACCCTTTAAAGGGAGGTGGAATGGCCCCTTGTGGATTTCGGAGACTATAACTCTTACCAAGATTGGAAACCTTGTTTTTCTCCTCAGGGGTGACTTGTAATTCTGAACTGCTGACCTTGCAGTTAGCAGTCCAATCTGTAACCACTATGCCACCCGCCTTTTGCAAACTGGAGTGCTCACAATTTAAGTTCTAATACAATTATACATGGTTACATTATCAGCAAATTCTATCATTCCGGGAGATGCGCAAATTGCTCGGACCCCGACCAATGGGGCAGCCTGGGTTCTTGTACACTGGTGTTTCCTGGGTTCAGACCCCAGAAAGCTCAGATCCCTCCTGCTTCCCCTCAAACTCCTCTGCCCAGTGCTGACCCCAGGAACCCCAGGGATGCTCACCCTGCTTGGAGTCAGGTGAATGGATTTGGTTCACGACCCAGTCAGAAGTTGAAGTCCTTCCTTGTCATGCTTCAATGTGCAAGACACTAGTACCAGATTTCTAGCTCCCTAGACTGGACTATATTTCTCTGTGGCAAATCTTTGTTCTGAAACAGAAGAGGAGGCAATGTTGAAAAAGGCATATCACTTTCTTGGCCTGTACTTCTTGCGCTAAATAGTGACCACCCCCACCACCTGGGATCAAAATCCTGCTCAAAGCTGAGGGTTTGCATTAAACAAGGGTCCACTCTATCTTTGCAGAGCAATTTTACTAATTTCCCAAATATCATGATCAACTTTGGATCCACAAAGTGGAAGTACTTAAGGCCTCAAATTTCTCAAGCTCCATTGAAGGTAAATATCTTCTTTTCACCAGCAATCTAACTGAAGAACGGAATATTTTATGAAGAATGTTCTTTAAAAGCCCATAACGGAACCTCAGACCAAAACCCTTGACATATCTGGTGAAAGTGATCAAGCTGAATCACGCTCATATCTGCCACTCCAACTCAGGCTGAGCTTCTCATTAAGTAAAACCTACTCCAATCCCCTTGCATCCTGGGTATTCTTTACAATATCTATTGTGTGAAGAAATCCCTATGGTTGGGTGGCCATTTATGCACAATAGTGTAGTAACTAGAGAAAGTTTTTGTACAGGTGGACAACAAGAGACAGAGCGACACCAATAGCACATCCTAGATGTACCTTGTCCAAGATAGAGATATTCTAAACAAGAAAACAAGCCAGGGGAATCCTTATTTGCTACTCTCTTAAGCTCTTGTGTTTAAAGATGTCCGATTTTAAAGCCTTTGGGAAAGACTGCAGCTTACAGTCATGGAATGGCAAGGGGTCGTGGTAAGAGCCAAGGTGAGGGAAGATGCTTAAAAATGCAAGATGTATCCAGAAAAGAGATGACTGATCAAACCATTTTGTCATCTTGACCTAAATTCTGGATTCCAAGCTTTCTAGGTAATGCTGACTGATGGCAAACAACACACACTGTAGTAGTGGGCTTATTGGCTTGGGTTCAAGGATGTCCCATCCATAGTCTCAGGTGTGAGTGACGATTTGTCCCGTCAAGAGGGGTGTAAATCATTTATCACTCTAGAGGATCCAGCCAGAGCAAGTGATCTATGAGAGTCGAGTGGGTTTCAGGATGTTCAGAAAGTTTACAATCAACTGAATCACAATTCAATTCCATGAGAAACTTCAAGGCTAACTGTAAGACAGATTAAAGATGAAGATTCTGGCAGCTAGACAGGAGAGTATTCACGCAATATGAATAGACGCTTTATTCTTTTTGTCTAAGTTCACGTTATTGGGTGAAACATAACAATGATTGTCAGAGTAACCTTACTAATATTTTCTATGAGACCAGTAATAACCTGTAAACAAGGTCAGATAATGATACTTCAAGAAAACTGTAGAGCAATATTGATAATGGATCTACATGAAAAAGTTCTTGAAAACATTGGGAATAGAGTCAGAAAACACATGAAAATAATTACACATGATAATTAAGTAGAATCTATCCTAGAGTTGATTTAATATAAGAAAATGAGCACTGTAATATATACCACTTAATGTAAAAAAGAATTAATAATCTAAATAGACACAAAACTTACTAAACAAAGTCAAAGACTTTTCATGCTAAGGAAAAATAACTCTACAAATCTAACATAAAACAAATATAGTTCAAAATGTTAATATGCTAATATACATTCCTAAAAAGAAAAAGTCATACGTGAAAAAACATCACTCCACGTCAGAAAAAGGACAACCATAAATGTCCACTTTTACCAGTGATATTAAAAATTGACTGTATGTTCTAACTAGAGCTACCAGGTTCACTTTTTTTAAGGAAGAGGCTTCCAAAAAGACATAAAAATTCCTTTAATCATAATTTAATTATCACTTCCATAAAATATTCACGATATGCCATGAATAGCTAATAAATGCTAAAACATTGTAGGCTACATTTAAACACGCTGAAATAACTCTTGGTACTTAACTCCCTAACTATTAATTGTTAATCAGAAGTGGAAGGGGAAGGTGGGGGGAGAAAGAGGGAACCTATCACAATGATCTACGTATAACTCTCTCCCCAGGGGGATAGACAACAGAAAAGTGGGTGAAGGAAGACATAGGGCAGTATAAGAGATGAACAAATAATACTTTACAAATTATCAAGGGTTCATGAGGAGGGGGGAATAAAAATGAGAAGCTGACAGCAAGGGCTCAAGTAGAAAGAAAATGCTTTGAGAATGAGTATGCCAACAAATGTACTAATGTGCTTGACACAATGGATGGAGGTGTGGATTATGATAAGAGTTCTACAAGACCCAATAAAGTGATTTAATAAAAAAAGAAATACAGCATGATCAAAATTATAGCATTTATCTTACAGAAAAGGAAGTACAAATGTATTCAGATTAAAACCCTGAAACAGGGAATTTGTTTCCACCCATTCTGTGATGAAAGCATGAATTTAGAGTCCTGTAGTTTTCTGTAGTGTTGAAGGTCCTCATATACTGATGAATTAATAAACTAAACCAAGGCATTCGTGTGCACATATAATATTAGAGTGACTATATAGACACACATATATGTATGTGATACACACACATATATGTATGTGATACACACACATATATCAAGCTGGACAACAGATAGGATTGATGCTCACCCAAAAACTGAAGTTTGGGGACTTGAACACACTGAGCCATGGATGCTCTAGGTAGCATTGGACCCATGGGCTTCAGTTGGACTGGGCTGGGATGTTCTCTTGATGAAAAGCTCTCTCTTATGCATATGTCAGTGTCCATAGTTTTATTTTTCTAGAGAACCCAGCCTAAGGCAGATCCCCATCACATTAGTGTCATATGAGGGCGAAAAGGTGTACCTGACATGCTGCTCTTGGAGAAAAACACATCACAAGGAAAGTGTGAAAAGATAATCAACAATTCCCTGACACTGAGCCAGTCCTATGCTCCTCTAGGTCTGTGGAATTTTGGTGGATGAAAATCTATTTATAACAAAAATATCAGAGGGGCCAGCCCCAATCCCAACTAAGAGGACAGCTGCCCCTTCCCCCAGAAGAATTTACTTCAGAGGACAACACTGAAGCTACAGCTCAGGGAAAGGGACATGTCTGATCAGAGCACACGGGAGAAAATGAAGGGGGAGGAAGAGAGAGTGGAGCACACATCCTGGCCCACCAAGCTTTGAGGACAATATGCCTGCTCTGAGCAGCCCATGCAAAAAGAAGCACTATGGCTGCCCCGACTATGAGTCATGACATCCCTCACTGACCTATAGCCCTATAGGGGACAACACTGGAGACAGTTTGGGAATTGCATCCGATCTGACCCCACCACACCCAGGCAAAACACTAAGGGTGTTGTGCAACAGAACAGCAAGGGAAGTAGAGCAAGGAAGTCCCAAGAGTACCAAAATTAGACTCGGGGGCCAGGGCGTGGCACCCCATCAGACTCCACAGAAAAGCACTCCTAAAGGTCAACATACAGACCTCTAACTTTTTACAGGCTTTTCTCTTTTTTCCCTTTTTTTCTTGTTGCTGTTGTTTTGTTTTCTTTTGCTCTTTTGTGTGTATGTGTGCTTGTGTGTGTGTGTATGTGTGTGTGTGCATATTATATCTGCACTTCTAACTAGATAATATAGGCCAGATAAACAATCTGGAGGAGAAAGCAACAGGACCCATGGTTGGGGCGGGGAGCATGACATGGGAGAAGGGGAGGTGGGGGAAAGAAAGTGGTGTTAACCAACCCAGGGAAAAGGGAACAATCAATAAGTGATCCAAAATAGTGGGAAACAGAAAGATTTCTCCAAGTCATCTCCCCCAAATATATGTTAGACTTAGGACACTGCTCACAATTAATGGTAAATAATTGTCAAGTTACCTCCCTGAAGGCAATCAGCTGTCAGAGGACTGTCTAGTCCCACCACATATAGGGCCCATCCCTGCTGTTAAGGACAATGGGATACTTCCCCCTAAAGGCTTCAATTTAGACCCTGCAAGGTGGGTTTACAGTACACCTTACTGATAATGATTTCTACAGTGAACCAGAGAACAGGTCAAACCTGCTCAGTGACATCCAAAGTTAGGCTGCCATGCTGAATCTCGGGTCCGCCCATCTTGTCACATGCACACCCTTACTCCCTCCTCTTCCAACAGCATATGAACCCCTACAGCAGCCCACTCCCATTACTATATTACCTATAGCACAACACTTTCCTGTGATGGATTTCTTCACCTGTAATTAGGGGGCCTGCACATCCCCAGATGATATAAAAGCCTTGGTTAGCAATAAATATTTCTCTCCCCATGTGGACCACCAAGTGAGGCTGAGGTGAACATGCAACTATGAAATGTGTCTGACTCCATTATTTCAATCTCTCTTCTATCTCTCATGCTCCCTATGACTTTACTATAATCTTTATTTATTATCACTGTACAATTGCACCAACCGACCCGCTGTGATGTGTTAGGGTCTGGCCTTTCCCCTGACACAAAATAAGTGGCAAGGAGGGTGTAAGATGCCTGGTAGGGATTGATCAAGGCAATGTAACTGAGAAGAATTACTGAAACCCTGAAATTACTGAACTACAGACAGAGCATGATAGTGGGACAAGAGGAAAGTAAAAGGAAATAGAGGAAAGAACTAGGAGACAAAGAGCATTTACAGAAGTCTAAATACAAGCATGTGCATATGTAAATATATTTATATTAGGGTGGGGAAATAGATCTAGGTGCATATATTAATAGGTTTAGTATTACGGTATCAGATGGACATTGGGCCTCCATGCAAGTGCTCCCTCAATGCAAGAACACTTTGTTCTATTACCTGGCATTCCACGATGCTCACCTTCCTAAGATGATAGCTGAAGACAACTGTGTGCAAAGAAAATGTGAAGAAAACTGATGGAGCCCAGCTACCAAAAGATATAGCATATGGGATCTTAAAGGGTTGAAGGTAAACAAGTGGCCATCTAGCTTAGAAGCAAGAAAGCCCACATGGAAAAAGCACACAACCTATGGATTGATTACAAGGTGTCGATGGGATCAGTATCGGGCATATTGTGAATGAAGGGGAGTGAAGATTGGGGATCCAAAGCCCGTCTGTCAGCAACTGGACAGCCCCTTACAGAAGGATCATAGGGAAGAGACGAGCCAGTCAGGGTACAGTGTAGAAACAATGAAAATACAACTTTCCTCTACTTCCTAAATGCTCCTCCTCCCCTCCACTATCATGAACCTAATTCTCTTACAAATCCAGCTAGACCAGAGGATGCACACTGGTACAGATAGGAACCTGAAACATAGGGAATCTGGGACAGAAGATGCCTTCAGGACCAGTGGTGAGAGTGGTGCTATCATGAGGGTGAAAGGAAGGTGGGGCAGAAAGGGGGGACCCATTACAAGGATCTACATAAAACCCCCTCCCTGGGGGATGGACAACAGAAAAGTGTGTGAAGGGAGACATCGGACAGTGTAAGGATGAAAAAATAATAATTTATAAATTATCAAGGGTTCATGATGGAGAGGCAGTGAGCAGGGAGGGGGGAAATTGAGGAGCTGATACCAAGGGCTCAAGTAGAAAGCAAATGTTTTGAGGATGATGAGGTAACACATGTACAACTGTGCTTGACACACAATGGATAAATAGATAATAAATAGATAAAGCTATCATGTTAACCTTGAAAAAACACAGAGCTCTTACAAGGCACAATGCACACATAGCCTCTCTGCACCAAAGGTCAACACTCACATTTATAACACGTAAGGAAACTTGGTAGACTCATAGTCACACTTGCTATAAGAAATCAGTATAACACTAAGAGCCTTATATGCATGGGGAAACATGACATCATGCTCCTGAGAGGAAAGTACTACACTTGTTTATATAACAAAGTATTCCCATTACTCAGCTCACATACTGCAATAGCATCACTGAGTATGAAACATACACAAATATACATATACACACGCACGCACACATCTTTCCGTTTTTAATGAAAACATTCATACCTACTGAGGCCAGGTTTCTAAAAGTTTCCATCATCCCGTGTCTCTATAGTTTCCTCTCAGAAAGGTCCAGCAATGCCCATTCTTCCTCGGAGAAATTCAGAGCCACCTCCTCAACAGCCACAGTGTCCTAAAACATCCCGTATATTCTGGCTTGGCAAGGTACCATGCATTCCACTATGTGAAAGGATGAAGAAGACAGTCCTGGGGAAACAGAGACTTCACATGGGCATTAGACACAGGGGTCTTGCTCTAAGGATTTCCATCAGGGTTTAGCTAACCCACTTCACCCACTAGATCAGCTGTTCTGAACCTGTGGGTTGCAACTCCTTTGGGGGTTGAACAACCCTCTCAAAGGGTTCTCCCGTTCATAACAGTAGCAAAATTACAGTAATGAAAATAATTTTTTGGTTGGGGGGTGAGCACACATGAGGAACTGTATTAAAGGGTTGCAGCATTAGGAAGGTTGAGAAACACTGCACTAGACACACTCCCTCACTAATTACATGTTATCCCAAGGACTGCATGCTTCTAGCATAATGAGTTTATCTCTGTACAGTTTGTCTGTGACCAACTGCAGCCTTATTTCTATCTAGCTGTTTCAGAATAGAGAACAGTCAGAACACATAAATCAGATGAATGATCAAAAATAAAAGCCTCGATTCCAAATTCATATCCTCTCTTCCATTGGAGGGAGGATTGAAATTAAAATATTTATCAGAACAGGAAGCACAGGGTGAAAGGAAGATGACAACTAGGAAACACTGCAGAATTTGTGCTTCTCCCTGTCGCCCCTCCTTAGGCATTGGAGAGCTGCTGGTATGAACTAACAAAGTAGGGAGCCAAAGCCCTGGAGTCATGGTATCTTCTTGGAGAATTCTACGTGATCAAGAGCTGACGTATTACCTGGTGATAGAGATGATTATTTGGGGAATTATGAAATTTTCTATAGAGTGTCTATGTTACTCGCCTACTTTCCAGTCACTCTGCAGTTGCACACTTGTGTATTTTGTATTTTCAATGAGATAGGACAAGCTATTGAAAAGGGAAACCGGGCAAGAGTGAAAGGTAACAATAGAATATAGATACCCTCTGTACACTGGTACAGATAGGAACATGGAAACAAGGAATCCAAGGTGGATGATCCATTCAGGTCCAGTGGTGAGAGTGGCGATACCAGGAGGATGGAGGGAGGCTGGGGTGGAAAGAGCGAACTGATTACAAGGATCTACATATAACCTCCTCCCTGGGGGATTGACAACAGAAAAGTGGGTGAAGGGACATTTTGGACAGTATAAGATATGACAAAATAATAATTTATAAGTTATCAAGGGTTCATAAGGGAGGGGGTAGTGGGGAGGGAGGGGCAAAAATGAGGAGCTGATGCCAGGGGCTTAAGTGAAGTGCAAATGCTCTGAGATTGATAATGGAAATGAATGTGCAAATGTGCTTTACACAACTGATGTATGGATTGTGATGAGTTGTAATATAATGATTAAAAAAAAGAATATATGCAGATATCTTGAAAATTTTCCCACTGAGACAAAGCTACTGTCATGTAATTATTATGGACTGCTCCCCTCAAAAAATACTGCATACGCACATCAATACACACTAAGCTCATAGGATATACTGACAAAAGAGCACAATATATTCAGTATCATAATAGCATGTCCTTTTTGCTGATTGGGAAAATGTACTTAGGTTCCAATTTTCTTATAAGTTGACTGAACTTCAGTGCATTTCAATGTTAAACTGTTAGGATACTAGGACTTACATACCAGGCTTTGAGATGTTTTTCACATTTTAGATTTTTAAAGATTTTTTTCACATTTGCAGATCATGGAAGGCCGACTAGCTGAACATGATGACCACTAGCATTCTCTCAGCTGTGGGACTGGCCTCCATGACTTGTCATACTTTTGTTCCCGCATCTTTTCAGGAGGGACCAGTCCCTGGAGAAGGACATGGTGCTTGGTGAGGGAGAGAGAGGCAAAGAAGAGAAAGGCCTTCGCCAACATGGATCGACACAGGGGCTGTCGCAATGGCTCCAACGTGGGAACATGTGAGGATGGTGCAGGACAGGGCAGTGTGTCGCGCTGTTACATAGAGGGCTTTAGGGGCTGGAATGGACACGAAGCCACCTAACAACAACATAGAAAAGGTTGCACTTTATGCTAAGATTTCACAGCATGGCCAACTAGCTATGGCATAAAGTCGCATGAGCTGTCACGGTCACTCCACAATTCTGCTACAACAGTGTAACCTAGTGTCGATCCAATAAGCCTTTCAAAATCTCATCCACAGCAGTGCATCGGGTGCCGGGTTTTAAAGCCTTCCCATTCCTTCATGATGAACCAAAACCAAATGGACTGCGGTCAAGTACATTTTAACTCACTTTGACCATAAAACAGGGTGTCGAACTGCTCGCTAGTGTTTCCAAGTCTGTAAATCTTCACGGGCCCACGCAGCCTCCTTGGCCTCCCTTGATGGGCCTGGAATGCTGGAGCCACAGAGGGTCTGGCCAGCGGCATCGATTAAACCAGTGAACCACTAGGGCCTCTTTCACACAACATGTTCATGATAAAACACTGCATTTATTCAGCAACCACGATTCTGAGGCAATTTCCAAAAAGATTTGGCCACATTGGCTCATTTAGTCCTCTTGTCACTCACTTTTAAGCAGATGTTGCTCCCAATGGGATAGAGCTGAAGTCACCAACATTACTCACAATTTCAGTATTGCTCAAATGAAAACTTGTTGAACCAGGTCAGCATGCAGGTCCATGTGTGTACAACTAAATGCCTGGCAATTACATTTCTGTTCATATGCCCAGAGCTTTTTATTCTGTCAGTCATCAGTTACAGAGATGATCTGGATCTTCTGTGTAGTACAAAGAGGAGACGAAGAAAACAATCTATTCAATTCAGATAACTGGAACGCATTGTCCTGGAAAAGCCAGGACCCTCAGACAATACTGCTTACCTCAGGGCCGTACAACTGGCTCTTGCATATAAGAAATTATTACATTGATTGAGCAAATAAAAAACCATTGAGCAAATCAGAACAAAACCAGACCAATGTGTTCTGAGAGGGCACACCATTCCAAAACCAACAGTTCAACCCTGGACACATGAGGTGGCTATGAGTTGAAAACACTCCACAGTAAATAACAAGAACAAAAGCACAAGGCCAAATGATAATAACTCGTATGAGAAATGCAACAGAGGTGGAGCCTAAGCATTAACACATACATATTTACATTTCGTGAGCTAGTGTAGGGAGAAATAAAATGATCATTTTAGGAAACACTAGCCAGAGAACCCTGGCATGATAAGGAAATTCTAACAACATGGGAAGGTTCTGTGATGAATTTGCAAATGCTCAGTTCGATTTCCGTTTCTCAAACATACAGGCTAAGGAGTCAAAGAGCACCTAGGTCTTCAGGGGCCGGAGAGGGAAGCTCCATGGTCAGCCACTAAATGAAAAGTTCGTTAGCAATAAGCATTCATGGAACTTCCCACACTGGAAAATAAGTGGAGCATGAAGAAGCACCAGCAAGAAAGTAAAACAAAAGAGGCAATAGTTTAAAGAAATGCAAATGAGGACGTTCAGGTTTATGACCAATATGTGAAGAGCTCTAAGTCACCATTCCAGTCTCAGAGATAAAAGCTGACCATGTTGAAGTCAGAGTACGGAGGTCACAGGGCATGTTTTTCTTTCTGGTGTACATTTTTTTAAAAAATTACTGTCATTGAGTCAATTCTGACTCAAAGCAACCCCACAGAGCAGAGTAGAACAGGGCCTGTGCGTTTCTGAAACTGCAACTCTTTAAGGGAGTAGAAAGCCTCATCTTCTACTGTGGACCAGTGAGCGGTTTTGAATGGCTGAACATGTGGGTACCAACCCAACGCATAGCACACTACATCACCATGGGTGCACAGTGTTGTAATAAATTGGAGAAAACTAGATGGTAACTAACAACAAGAAAAGCATCCTTTTAAATGCCTCTAATTAATTACTCTAGTTAGGACCCAGAGCAAACATCTGTCCTCAATACAGAGGGGCGGTGAAAACAGGTACTCTCTCAGCTGATTTCATTGTGAAATCATTCTGTGTACCTGCCTATGGGGCCCTTTTGTTTACAAGTGGTTTTCCTTATCTGCCCTTAGTAGTCTAATCAATTGCATTCATTGAAAACAGTGATTTGAAGGATGTGATGGGATTAACTAATGGGTAGTCCAAAAGAGTTTGTTCCTAGAGGAGAAAATACCAGACCACAGGGTATTAGGAAGAAATGTACTTGCTATGTTTTAAGGATAGTCAAAGCCCAGGTTGAACAAATACATTTTTATAAGGATAAAGGAAGTCAGAAAGGTGTGTCGTTGGGATTTCAATGAAGAAATGCAAAAAGATTGAAATCAATAAAAAAGTAGCATGTTCCAAAATTTCATACCATTGTGTGCTCACTTTCCCTATAAGATCACTAAAGACAAATGGGGGATGAACAACAGAAAAGTGGGTGAAGGGAGACATCGGACACAGTGGATGGATGTATGGATAGTGATAAGAGTTGTCTGAGCCCAACGTAAATGATTAAAAAAAAATAGCATGTTCCAAAAAAACTCTCCTCCACTAATATATTAGTTCCCAAAACTGTCAACAAAAAATATTTTATTTTTTGCACTTCACAAGAGTCCACAAAAAATGTGAATCAAATTGCATTTAGCCTCAAATAGCTAATAAGGCGTCAAGAACAAGGGTTGGCATTGTCCGCACATAACTCCCTGCCACCACATCTGGTCCAACTCACAGCAGAGCTATCACAGAGCAGAACTCCCTGTAGGACTCCCACGCCTGCACATCTTTAGTGGAGCAGGCAGACTCATCTTCTCTGCACATTTCTGGTGAGTGTGCACAGCTGCTCTTGCAGTCAGCAGCCCAATATTTAACCCACTGGACAAAAGGACTCCTTTGTTCACGTGTCCCACATACAATAAAGTATCATTACAGGAACTCATGAAAGACCTACAGAAAAAGAAAAGCAGCTCCAGAAAGGCCCACCAATTTGTAAGGGAAGCTAATTCCTGACACATCAGGCTACACAGGGCTCTGCCTGTAAGCACTCACACTTCAAGATGCAGGTCCCTAAATGGAGTCCCTGAGTAGTGTGAGCAACAGAGTGCTCAGCTACCAAACAAATGATTAGAGACTGAAGGCAACCTTAGAAGAAATCAACAACTTCTGAAGTTAGCCAATGAAAATCTTACGGAGCATAGTTTTACTCTGAAACCACATACGGTCACCATAAGGAACCCAATGGTAGGCAAAATGATTGATATTTAACAAGTATTACTTAATTGAGATACAAGGAGCTCATTGGTAGCCAATCCTTCATGCCATGAATGCACAAGGGGTTTTTGAAAAAGGCCATGGGAAAATGGAATAAAAATAATGGAATTTTTCCATTTGGAAGCTACTGCATATCTTTTCCTAATAGATTATGCTAAACAGTGCAAAATTATGCTAAATAGAATAATGTCATAAATCTTTTTTAATTCCTCAAATATTGTACATCTTAAAAGTATTTAGGATCCCTGTTCATCTTCCATGATAATTCAGAAAGAATACTAAGCTATTTACATATAGCATCTCTCTTAAAGATCTATTAAAGCTGATATTAATTTTATTCTCTATCTATGGTAAAGAGACCAGTTAGGTTACCGTATATATGTACGATACACATAAAAACTTGACAGCTGAAAATTTACAGAATGACTTTATTTTTCTGGGTCCTGCAAATTTTACAAATTCAACTGTGTGGTTTTTCATGTTATAGTTAGAAACTCAATCTCCTTGTAGTTTTGAATTTTCCTTCTTTGATGGATTGCCAGGTTTCATAGGTTCTGGCATGTGTGTACATACACACATGTGTGTCTTGCTTAGTTTTTTATGTCCCTGAGCATGATAATGGTTACCATGGATAGGTGTTCATGGAAAGGCTGGAAGTTTGTGTCTACTCAGTCTCCAGGGAAGAAAGCCTGGGTGATGCACTTGAGAAACCAGTCACTGAAACCCCTCGGCAACATCCCTGCACTCTGACTCACATGGAGTCTCCAGGAGTTGGTGTGGGTTTGATGGCAGATGCTTGATTTGGTTCATTCCTTTGGGGGAAAAATGAATTCTGGTATCATTTGCTACTCTGCAGGCTGGCAGTTCAACCTCACCAGCACATCTGCAAAAGGAAAATGAGGCTGGTTGCTTCTGTATAGATTTTGTTATCAGATACCTATGGAGGAACACTATGAGTCAGAATTGACTGTGTGGCAGTGAGTTTGTTTTGGGGGGTGGGACAAAGTTTCTAGGTGGCACAAACAGCTTGCACTAGACTGTTCCCCTGAGACTTGATGGGGGTAAACAGCCCGCATTACTGTGGAAGAACAGGAGATCTGCTTCCACAAACATGATGCTCTAGAAAAACTATGGAACAGTTCTGCTCTATAACACATGACATAGCCATGAGATGGAACTAACTCCATGACACCTAACCAAAGGGGAAATTGAACATGATCACATATTCTTGTCTATGTACACACATGGATATTACATTGAAATTATGACTAAATCAAAAACAAATATAATTCCCATTAAGAATCACCATGTCTGCAATGAATAACATGTCAGTGTGGCCCATCTAAATTAGTACGTGAAGAAGCCCCACTGCTCCAGTGGTTAAAGGACTGGCAGCTCCATGAAGTGGCCATCTGGTAACGCACGATTATAGCCTAGAAACCCCAAGGAGGAGTGGAAGGTGCTGTGACATCACTCACAGAATCCACTGTAGCGCAGTGGACAAAACAAGCCTCTTATCAAGAACGCGTGGATAAAAGGCTAGAACATTCAAGCATTACCATGCAGTGGGGCACAGAGAAAATGGTATCTTATTTTAAATAACATGCTATCTTACTATATATAACAGTTATATATCTGGAGGTTGCCTTCTATTAGAAATAATCATGACACAAATTTTAAAAGGAGGAGCTATTAGTAGGACTCAGTTCTTGAACAGCAAATGCAAACAAATTGAAGAGCTAACATATGAAAAAAAAAGTAAATCAAAAGATTAATCAGGGCCACAGGGAAAAGGATCAAATGCAAAGCTTCACTGGAGCTGGCCGCCAGGAAACAGCTGGCGCTCAATCCATCGGGCCCCAAGCGCACTACTTGAACTCTGGTTTATACAGCAAGAAACCACGAACGGGCGGGAATACTTTTCTCCTCCGATCACAACTGTACACGCTGACTAAGGGGGGTGGAGCAACTAGGGAACTTCCTGCTGATATCCAACATGGGCATGGGCAGCAGCCCACTAACATTTTGAATCTGGTGGGTCCGGGGACCAATGCAGAAATAGCAAGCTTAAGCAATGGAAATATAGAGGCGAGTGTCAGCAGGTTAGCAAATGAGACTTAGGGTCGTTCAGTCACAGTATGCAGCCATTAGGATGTGGATGTATGTCCACTATTAATGATTTCAAAATAAATCATGTGGGGAGAGGGGGTTGGGGAGGATGGGGACCAACTCAAGCATAAGCTGGAAAATATAGAAGCTAAATTCATCTGGTTAATTAATAAACATCAGGATATTTCAAACGCTTTCTGTATCCAGTAGGATAAATGATGGATTTCAATCTATGTCACTGTGAAAATAAAATAACTGAAATTACCAAAAAGTGCTGACCTTGACCACATGTGCCACTAACTTACATCAATTCTGACTCACAGTGACCCCCGAGAACAGAGTAGAACTGCCCTGTGGATTTTCAAAACTGAAACACTACAGGGGAAGACCTATTATTTCTCCACATTAATACATAAAATGACTTGAAAATAAGTAAGTAAAATAATTGCTGGGTCCTGCAAATCAAAAGGATGTAAAAGGAAACCAAAACTCCCTATTAAAAATATGAGTGGATATTAAATCTGGGCCAGCAAGCTCTAAGAGCCAAGAAGGATCATAAGAGGGTGGTGGCAGGGGGGAAAGTGGCAGTTTAAAGAGAGATGAGCCATCAATGCAACCAATCTCTGAGATGAGGCTTATAGGGGAAACATCCCCCCCTGGGGCTCTTCACACTCCAAGTGGAAAAGTCCAGCATCCGCAGACACAAATCTAAGGAGCTGTATTAGAGATTAAAGTCTTAGCACTCCAGTGAGTAAAGCGCTATAGGATAGATGGCTGTAGATTAAGCCTCCATTGAATTCTTTCTGATCATCAAGCAAGGAAATAGATTAAATTGGCCCAGGGACAGAGGAACTGGGAAGGTGAATACCATTCACTGATCTCCAGGTAATGCAGAGGGTCCTATAGTCAGGAGCCATGCCTTAGCAGTTGAGCCCTGACTGCCTGGGTCAGAAGGACTTGGAACAATCTTGTAAAATGCTCTATCTGGCAATGAAGGTGGCTCAGTTACAGTCCTGTCCCTGCTTCTGTAGTCCCATATATAACATGCTGTACTGATGCTCCACCAATCAGAAACGTGTGACCGTTTCCTCTGTTGCAATCTTATTTCATTCGATTCCCGACTTGACTGTTTCCCTGAACTGCACTATGATCTCCATCCGGTGATGGGTCCGCGTCTTTGTATTCTCTTTGTCTCTTTTAATAATTAATAAATGTTCTCCGTAAATTATATTTGAGATTGGAGTTCCTTTTGTAGTCCAAATCAGAGCACAAGCTAGTTTTTGATGGGCAGAAATGGTTAAGAACATGCAGTAGAGTAAAAAGGAGACCGCGTTTTAAATATAGTTTAAAGAGAACATCTATTAAATCTTATGAGACAAAGACAGCACAAGGGCACAAACACATCATCTGAATGAAGGAAGCCACCAACAGGAGGTGGAAATGGCTTCCAAGGTTCACAACTGAGATGTGAGCCAAAGAGGGTGTGGGGGAGGGGCGGGGCAAAGGAAACTCACAAAAGCATGCATCTCAATGGCAGACATTCCATCCTTAGATAGCAGGCTTACAAAATGGGTCCAGGGCCGCCTGACCAATGCAGTCAGGGAAAGGCTAAAAGCAAGTGGCTCCTGACTAGGAGTCCCCTGGACTGTCTCCAGTTTGGTGACCTCCATCAAGGACACACACTCAGGCAAACCTCCAAGAGAAACTGCTTCTCCATGGGCTGCCTGCAGAGGTGGAGCAAAGCCACCCTGCAAAGCCTGAGGGCCAGATTACCTACTACCTCGGTTCCTGGGCAGAAACCACTCAATAGAGGCTCACTCCATGTGGGGCTCTGCAATCTATGCAAGGACCAGATCTGTGCGGGGATTTGGGGCTGTCACTGCTCTGGTACCCCTTTGCAAAGCAGGGTGCTGAGAAGTTAAGCTCTAATACAGACCTCGGTCATCAGTGGGGTGGCCTGATGACTGAAAGGCTGCCTCTCCTTTCAGTAAAGGCCACTCTGGGGTCCCCATGCTCTCATGCCCGCGACCTGACACGAAGGGACAGGCCCCAGGCAAACCCCCCCCCCCCAAAAAAAAAAAACACGCAATCGCGCCTTTCTGGACGGAGGAGCTCTGAGCAGGAAAAGCGGCCAGAGTATTCCCGCGCCCGAAGGCAAAGGCCTGCAACCAATTCAATAAGGATTTAACTGGAAATGTCCCAGGGGGTCGCGGCGACCTGGAACACTGTTGTATGGGGTGCGGGAAGTGTAACGTCCACGGGAACCCGGACACAGCTGGGACTCCAGGCCTGCAGGGGATTCCGCGCCAGGGATAAGCACAGAAACACAGAAACTCACCCACAGAAGCTCTTGGGCCGCACTCTTGGATCCTTCTCACTCAGAGGAAATGGGTTCAGCAGGAAACTATCACCTGGGGAGGGGGTGGGGTGGTCTCTGTGGGAAGGGGCGGGGCCTGGAGGTAATGAGGGTGTCGTGGAGGGAGGTTCCTGGAGGTGAGGCTCAGGGCCTGGCAAGGCAAAGGATTCATTCTTAGTAGTTTCTTCTTAGTCTGGAAGCCCTGCTGAAATCTGAGCACTTTGGGTGGCCCAGCTTGCATTTGAAAAGCGTTTGCAATTGAATCCCAACACCACACAAGTCCAGGCACAAAGACAAACTGAAAGAAAAGTGATGGGTGGAAGGCATGCTTCCCAAGTGGGAATTTCCCCAAGAGACACTCCAGCAGCTAGGGCCACAGAGACACACATTTGACAGCATCTGCTGCCATCTGCTCCACCTGACCACATCTCTCCTGCTTTTCACCTGGACGCCTCTGAAACTCAGACACTGATTTCAGGCTCTGCTCCCTGTGCTTCAGGCTCTGCTCCCTGTGTATGATCAGGTGAGCATCAAGATGGGGAATCCCTGAAAATGCCAGTTATCCTGTTGTCTTCTTCTCCTCCCTTGCTCTCTCTCTCTCCCCGCACTGCTAAAGATTTATTTCCCCCCAATCTGTGGGTTCTTATGTTCACATAGGTTTTTATGAAACCTTTCTATGTGAATAAGTGTCTATTTCGACCAAGTTACAGTCAACTAATTGTCCTACACAGAATGTTTCCTTTAATATATTTCATGTGTTCAGGTCTCTCCTTTCTATTTCTATGTTATTGAGGGTTTTTATCAGGAATAGGTAGTAGATATTGTCAAATGCCTTTTACGCATCTATTAATATGATATGGTTCTTATTATTTGTCCTATTTATGTGGTTGGTTACATTAATTTTTTCTAATATTGAAACATTCTTGTATCCCTGGTAATAATCCCACTTAATCAAGTTGAAATATGAACTCAAAGTCAGGGATAGGCGCTCTCTAACTCAATCCATCCCATTTCCACAAATGTAAAGATAAACTGGTCTGATGTATGATCTACTCACTCACCTAAACCAATATTATGTAATCATCAAATATGTTCCTTTATTGTTAAAATATTAGTATAATATATTCTGTTGTAGAGTGTATTTTATAAATAATTTTACCCCATATTCTCTGTAGTCATAAAATTTTCTTTTAAAGTTTCTCATGCATTAATAAAAAGGTTTCTTGTACAAATCTATATTTATTCAATTTTGTCCTTTACTATTGATTCATATTGCAGGTATACATATTAAAACCATGATTATATTTTTTTCAACAAGATTCTGGAATGATTATTACTTTACTGCTTATTTTAAAAAGAAACACTCTAACATTTCAGTACTTATTGTACATACAGTCCCTGTACAAGAGAGGTTGTTGTTAGGTGTCACTAAGTTAGTTCCAAATCATAGTGACCATATCACCACAGGGAGAAACACTGGCTTGCCCTAAACCATCCTCATAATTGTTCTTATATTTGAGCCCATTGTCTCAGCCTCTTTCAATCTAAAAATTTTCCTCTTGTTTACCAAGCTCCATGGTTGAAGTGATATATCTCTTGTTTTTGCCTCCGGTTTGCAAATACACAAAACTCTAAAGATTTTACATATATAGAATAAGAAAATACATTTAAAAGAAGAACAATAAAGTCAGAGCTGTTGTGTGAATTCTGACTCATAGAACCACAGAGAGCAGAGAAACAGCTCCTTAGGCTTTTGTGTTTTACATTTTATAGAACATGTTTCATCTTTACCACAGCAAGTAGTGTCCTTATAGACAATAGTCCAAAACTAGACAGGTGATGCAGTGGTTGATTTTCTCAGTCTCAGATATGTATAAGCACCACCTGGAAGTTAAAATGTACTCGACTATCCAAGAGCTGAAGAACATATTCAGTTTATTTTGTATACAACTGTGTCGATATGGTAGAAGTGTATTTTTAATTGTTTTATGAGGCCCTGAGCACAGCTGTGAGATTCTGGTTGTAAGAGAATGACATCCTGACCCACTATCACAGTGACTCAGGCGTCACCTTTTCTGATGTGGATACTGAATGTCACAGGTTGGTGCTTTTAGCTCAGTGCTGTATGGGATATGTGACTTTGATCATACATGTAATACTAATCTAACCGTTTTTCAGGATAAGAATCTGGTGGGGGGGTTTTTCCCCACTAAGACCTACACATTGCATTATTTCCAACTCATCTGAATTATTTCCTGTATGGTCAGTGTTATGAAGAACAAACTTTCAGATATGTTGGTGGGAATTTAAGCACCAGGAACTACTGTTTTTGATGTCTCTGCCACATCCATATTAACCTCTACCACATCCATATTTTCCTGAATATCTGTGCTTAATGAAGTCTGTCCTGACTGAATTTTCACTTATGTGTTTCCCAATCACACCCATGACTATGCTTCTCCTATTCCGGGTCACACTGAGACAGGACAGAAGTGGAAGTGTCCTAGCCGGAAGTGAGGGTCATAGCTAGATTCCTACTTGCTGTGCACGGTGTGGAGCCAGAGAAGTGTTGCAGCCTGAGCTCTGTGTAGTCGGCGCGCCCACGTTGGGGTCGTGTTGGTGACCAGTTGGGGTGACCTTGCCGCACACAGCAGCCTGGCTCGGGTGCAAGCACCCTTCTCCCCTCACCTCCTCTTATCCAGTACCTCTCCCCTTGTACGGTGAGATGTGGGAGGGTGTCCCAGAGACTGGTCCCATCCCCCTGTTTGGGGATTGGTTGGAATTCCTTGCGAGAAACCTGTTGGAGAAAGGGGGATCCCAGACTGGCTTTGGGCGTCTGTGTTCCCGATTAGTCGCTTTGCAGGTCTCTCCTAAGCCCCCTGCATTGTCTCCATACAGTGTGCCACCTCCCCGAGACTCCTGGAACATCTTCAGCTCAAAGATGAGCCCCGGGTCCCTTTCTTCTCTCGCTATGAAGAAGTGAACGCTATTCAGGAAGCGAGTGGTTGCAGCTGGTGCACAGAACGTTAGGGCTTCCTCCTGAGGTTTGCCCAATGTTGTGACCTGTGCAGTAACTTTCCCCGGGGAGCGGGGCGCGGGGAGAACCCAGGTCTGGAAATGCCCTGGCTCCTTGCCAGCCAGTAGGGTGTCTGCGGGGAGTACACCCACCCTTGAGGTTGTTGAAGTGATATTCCAGCGCACGCACCGCGCACTGAGACATGATTGGCATTCCCAGGTAGCTGGGCTAAGTCCTTCCAGGACTGGAGGCCTCAAGCGAGGTGACCCAGGTTGGTGGCTATCAGTCAACAGTCTGGCAGGTGGCAAGTAAAAGGAGAAAGAGACAGGCCCAGCTGTACAAAGATGGGGTTCAGTGAGCAGGAACTCAGCCAAAGTGAAGGCCAGTCTTTCTTTGGGAAAGCGTATTGGTCTCGATAGAAGGGCAAGAGCCAAGTACGGAAGATCTCCCTTCCCACATACACTCTTCAAGAATTTTGCGTTGTTTCTTTAATTTTTACAAAGCCGGGGGAGTGTGGGAGCTGCTCCTGCTTATTTATTGCCCAAAGGTAAATTTCTGTTTCCTCTGAAGAAGTTTCTAGTAGCTTGTCCTATGTTTAGACTTATGCCGACTCCATTTTAACTGTGTATTCCCACCTGGAGTCATTTTATCTCTATTTTAATTCCCTGAGTGTGTTGCTTTGTTTGGGGACATTTTTTTTAAAATTTGTTTTTATCTTGCACACTCATACAAGGTTGTGTCCTCAATTTCAATCCATTCATTTGCATAGGGAAAGTATTTTGAAATCATTTCTTGAGGTAGTTCATCTGCCTGGATTTGTGAAACATATTCTGCTGTGTGACCCTTGGCTTTATATCTGGATCAATCTGTTCTAGTATATTCTCTAGAAACTAGCTAATTCACATCCAGAATACCTGAGACACAAGTGAGTGATTTTTTTTCCAGGTGGACATTTCCAGAGAAGACTGTCTTAGGGACTCAGAGACAAGTCTAGCGATGATCCACTTAAACTGTGATTGTCCTTTTTCCCATAGGTCAATCTCAGGTGCAGTTATAGGGATTGTCCCCCCACCCCCAAACACCCAACTTAACTGCTGTTGAATCAATTAAGATTCATAGAAACTGTACAGGACAAACCATCCATCATTGCCCCTTTGGATTTCTGAGACTGTAAAACCTTCCATGATCAGAAAGCTTTGTCTTTCTCCTGAGAATTAGATGATGGTCTTGAACTGCAGAAATTGCAAATAGTAGTCTATTTTGTAATCTACAACACCACTGGATCTCCTAGGTATGGAGTGTCTGTGTAGTTTTGGCCTTTTTATGATGGATTTGTTTCATTTTTTTAAGTTGAAGAGTAATTTTTAATAAATCATTTTATTGGGGCTCATACAACTCTTATCACAATTCATACATACATCAATTGAGTAAAGCATCCTTATACATTCATTGCCCTCATCATTCTCAAAATTCGCCTTCCACTTGGGTTCCTCGAATCATCTCATTTTCCTTTTTCCCCTACCCCTCCCTCTTTTCTCCCCCCCTCCCCCATGAACCCTTAATAGTTTATAAATTATTATTTTATCTTATCTTACACTGTCCGGTCTCTCCCCTCACCTTCCTTCCCGTTTCCCATCACCCAGAGAGGAGGTTACATGTAGATCCCCTAGATCGGTTCTCCCTTTCTATACCCCCTTCCCTCCAGGTGTCGCCACTCTCACCGCTGGTCCTAAGGGGTTCATCCGTCCTAGATTCCCTGTTTCCAGATCCTTACTGCACCGCTGTGCATCCTCTGGTCTAACCAGGTCCCCAAGGCAGAATTGGGATCATGAGAATTGAGGGGAGGAAGCGTTCAAGCACTAGAGGAAGGTTTTGATTTTCATTGTTGCTACATTGAACCCTGAGTGACTCATCTCCTCCCATTTCTTTTAAAATATGGTCAGTAATTTCCATGTCCTTGAAAATAGACACTGGGATCTTGGTCAGAAGTTAATTATAATGGTAATTGCATTATAATTATAGATTGCTTAGAGTGTGTTATTTTCACAAAGCTGAGCCTTCTGCTTCATGAACATGGTCCATTAGTCTCATTATTTGCATTTCTTTTGGTAACTTGGAGTAGTGTTTTTCTTATAGATTTCTTTCTACAAGACTTTGGTTCTCTTAGGTTTATTCCATTTATTTTATCTTTTAGGTAGCTATTGTAAATGATATTATTTTCTGATTTCCTTTTCAGAGCTTTCAACAATTTTCTTCTAGGGCTTTTGGATTTTCTATGTTTAGAAAATCATCAGCAATTACAGAGAGTTGTCATCAGCAATTATAGAGAGTTTTACCTCTTTGTTGCCATTTAGGATGCATTTGGTTTTCATTTGTTGACTGATAGCTATTGTTCAAAGTTTGTGTTAGTCAGGGTGGACTAGAGAAACAAACTCATAGACACTCAAATCTGTTTAAGAAAGACCTTTATATAAAAGAGCAATTGTATATTGAGAAAACATCCTATCCAAGTGCATACGTCCTATATTAACCCATATGTCCAATACCAATCTAAAAATACCGCTTCAGACTCATGCAACACATGCAATGACCCTGGATACAGGAAGATCGCAGGCCAGTAGGTGGAAAGACTTGTGGATCCAGAGGCAATGGAAACTCTCAATGCTGGCAGGGGTCTCTACAGGATCCTCCAGCTGCAGGAATCTAGTGTAGCTCCATGTGTCTTATCAGCAGGAACGTGTCACAGGGAGTGTGAGGTAAAGGTCAGCCTCCCACAACTAATTGCAGGTTTGATAGGCACAATAGTACAGTTGAGATATATAAAGATTATAATAAAGTCCTAGAGAATACGGAGAGATTAGAAGAGAGATTGAAATAATGGAGTCAGACACATTTCCTGGTAGCATGCTCACCTCAGCCCCACTTGGTGGTCCACGTGGAGATGGGAGACAGGAGGGCAGGAGAGAGGAGGAGAGGAAGGAGGACAATGGGAAAGGGAACAGGGGAGCAAGGATGGAGGGAGATGAAGGGAGAGCTGAGAGCCAGGGAGAGTGAGGGGAGAGGGCTTTATATTGTTAACCCAGGCTTATATATCTTCTTTTGGGTGGGGCATGTAAGCCCCCGAATTACAGGTAAAGACATACATCAGAGAAAAGGGTTGTGGTATAGGTAATACAGTAGTGGTAGGGGGGGTGATATAGGGGTACATACACTATAGGAAGAGGAGGGATTAAGGGTTTACATGTGATAAGATGGGTGGATCCTAGATTCAGGATGGCAGCCTAACTTTGTATGTCACCAAGCAGGTTTGACCTGTTTCCTGGCTCTCCATGGAAACCATTAACAGTTGGGTGGGTACCCCACCTAGAGTGGAACAGATGCCTGCAGGAGGAATATGTCTAAGCATCTGACCTCCCACCATGAGCTTTCAAATAACCTGTTTGTCAGAAATTTGTGTGAGACAAAGCTGGGGGGCATTTTGTATCCCACAACTAGAGTGAGTGTGTATCCCTCCTCCAGCAAGCTATTTATTTCCATAGCATTACCAAATGAGGTCATCAAGCTGTGACCCGATTGACAGGCTAAATTCCACCCCTTCACTTTCAATATTCTCAAGCTGACACCAGATTATTTAACTACCACAGTTTCAGCACAATACGAATTAAGATTGGTATTTAATGATAGCCTTATCTGATTCCAATTTGAAAGGTGAATGCCTTCACTTACTCTGCATTGAGTTCAATGTTTGTCATTGACCTTGCATTTTGCTGTTTTAAGTCCTATCAAATAAATTTGGACCCACAGCAACACTAGAGAAAACAGAATGAAGCGTAGGTCTTGCTTCATTCTCACAGTTGTGATGTTTGAGGCCTTTTTTGCACTTACTGTGCCAATCTAGCTTGTTAAAGGTTACCTTTTTAAATAACCTTATGTTTCATAAAGCATTAGGTCCTTATCCAAGTTCTGATTTTCCTAACAAATGTCCGAAGTACTTGAGATGAAGTAATCACCTCCTCCCTTCTTTCTATTAAGCATTGCACATCATTCAATATACAATTGTTTGTTCTTCTGGTGGTCCATCCTACCATCAAATTATTCTCCAGTACCATAATTCAGGTACATCGTTTGATCTTTCATCCTTTTCATTCATTGTCCGACTTTGACATGCACATGAGACAATTGGAAACCTCATAATTTGGGCCAGGTACATCTGAGTCTTCAAAGAGACTTCCTTGCTCTTCACCTTTGACGAGGTCTGTGCAGCAGGTTTCCTCAACTAAATGCAGCAGTTGATTGAGTCAAGCTTCCATGAATATTGATTGTAGATCCAAGAGAGATGAACTTCTTCCAAATTTCAATATTATCCCCATTTATCCTGATACTTTCCATTGGTCCCATATTAGGGAGTTTAATTTTCTTTACATTGAATTTTATTCTAAAGTGAAGGCAGTAATCCCTGCTCTTTATCAGTAAGTTCTACAAGTCATATTGTCTTACAACATGTAGTTTTATGTCATTTGCATGTGCCGGATTATGAACCTGGCTTCCTTCAATCTTGATGTCATAGTTTTCAGTTAGTACAGCTTCTCAGGTTATTTGCTCAGAACAGCGTGTTGCACAGAGAAACTACTACAGCTTTCAATGATTCTGTATTACTGTGATGCACAATGAAAATTCATGGAAAAAACAAACAAACCACACTACAGGTTGTATTAAACATATATGTTTTAGAAAAAATATTCCGTGAAAGTGCTTAAAATGTTTTCCAGAAAATATGGCCAGGTATTCTGTAACCATTCCAAGAAAAGATCTCAAAAACAAAGTCAACCAAATAAACAATAACACCACCAATGAGTAATGGGAATTAACATATTTGTATGTGTATCTTTGCAAATTGAATGTCCCCTTTAGTCAAGTATCTATTCATGTCCTTTGCCCATTTGCATCTCAAAACTCTGTACATGTCCACCATCTCAACTCGTGCTAATTTACATGTTAGGCTAAAGAAAGAGGACTGAATTTTCAAGAGACTATTCAGAGAAATGAGAGAACACAGTAGAAGTAATATCCACTGTCAGCTGGGGGTTAATGAAATCAGAATTTCTTAACACTCTCTAAGCTTTCTGTGTCCAGACATTTTCTCCACTCTTTGGTGTAAGGAACTTGAGTTCTCAATAAATGGAAGCCAATTCCAGAGAAGATGAAGACATTAGACTCTCTTTTCGGTTTTTTGAGAAAAGATTGAAAGTATCTCTACTTTGTTCTCCTTGGGCTCTAACATGCAGATCACTCCTTCAATTTCCAAGTTAAAGTTCAAAACATGGTGAAAGGCACCACACTGGTCACAATTCTCCAGAAACTGTATAACTTGTCCGCAAGTTTTTATTTTCTTTCGTATATTCTTTGGCCTGGAAGTTATGTCTCTCGTAATAGCAAGAGACTCCAAAAATGGGTTAACATAAAAGAGACTTACATTAGTTGTCAGCATGGATTTTTTTCCTCCCTGTCCTGGGTGCCCTGTGACAAGTACAGCATCAGGATTTGAGCCCAGGAGTGATGAATCCCTCACAAATCCTCTCCCTAAGATTTGCTGTCTCTTGTGGCTCCATATTTCTGGACCTGAATCTACCACAACCAGCAGAAAAGTTTGCAGCACTTGTTATCAATATGTTTGAGCATCAGGAAACAATTACCTGCCTTAATGCAGCTGACTCTCAAGCGCCAAAAGCATATCCACCAAGCAGTTCTCCCCGCAGCTGAGCGCAATGACCACTGAGGGCACAGCTGTCCATTACTGTGTGAGAGGAACAGTGAGAGGACTCAGTGCCATCCAGGCACAACCTTCCCTGTAATAATGACCTTAGTCTATAGGGATCACATGAGCTGCACAGAGCACAGGAGCCAGACTTCTGGGCAAGGGCAATGGGGGAGGCATGGGAGCAAGGAGCTTCCTCTTAGTATCTAGGGTTTCCTTTCCCTCCAAAACATTTTCTCTGAGAATCTTGTCTTCCTAAATATTACAAAACACCACATCAATTTCAATATTCATTCATTTATATGTTGTATGCATAAACACATTTAAATATATGTATGCATAAATGAATCCTGGTGGTGTGTTGGTTACTCATTAAGCTGCGACCTGAAATTTCAGGAGTTCTTAAGTACTAGCTGTTCCACAGTAGAAAAACAGGGCTTTCTTCTCCCTAAAGAGTTACAGTTTCAGAAGTGCTCAAGGACAATTCTACGCTGTCTATAGGGTCATGATGAGTCTGCACTGGCTCATGGCAGTGAGTGTGAGTGATGAATATATGGATATATACTATATTATTTGTGTCATGAACATGTGTTTAATGATTTTCACATCCTGGATGGCTGTACTGGATTAAATGAAATCACAAGACAACAAACCGTGGGGTTCATCTGAAGAGAACTTAATGAGGAATTCATAGCAACACACAGTTGTATAGTGTAGAAGTAAAACTCTGAGATTGATTACTTCAGTTTCCAACTAATGGAACTGGAAAAAGGTGAGTATGCATAGGTAATATCCATGGCATAGGTAGCATGGGCCTGGGAGAGACAATAAAAAAGTAACCAAGATAAATGAAATAACAGGAACACAACCAGTAAGCTGATTATATGAAAACTGACTCTTTTAGAAGATGAAGAAAAGTGATAAATAGCCAGGTTTCCTGACTATCACAAAAGCAGGAGGACTGGAATCTCTCAGATCAGAAACCGGAGAGGAGACACCATTCTGCATGTTTTGTGGACATGCTTTATGAAGAACTTCCTGTCCACACTGTACAAATATCACTGAAATATGGAAATGCTTAGAAGGAAAGAAAATCAGTAAGGTTCCCACACAAGAAACAGGTAATAGAACGGTCCACTATCATCATGTGAATCCACACCATAAGGGGAATCAGAGAGGATGCATTGTGAATGCTCATACCACTCAATTAGAAAGTTTGTTATGTATGTAATATAAAGTTTACAAATTGAAAACTATTTTTTAAAAAGATTGATAATTGATAACAATTAAAGCAATGCTTGATAAACAACCTGCTTAAGAGCTGTTTTCTGTTGGGAGTGCTCGTTCAGTCTGAGGGAGAACTCTTGTCCATATTCTCTACTCATCTGCTTCTAAATATCAGGGGACATGCAAATGCAGCTCTCTGCCTGCTGATAAAACAACCACAGGCCCTGATGTGGGACTTCTCAGAGGACAGTACCCGTTTCTGGGGTCTCTGCTGTTAATATTTTGAAAGCAAGAGCTAGTCCAGAGGACACATAATGAATTTGGTACCAAACGTGGCTTTCATTTTGGCCATTTTACATGGTAATCATTGTAGAGCTTGCTGTGTGTGTGTATAATTGTGAGTGCATGTGTTTGTATGTAAGTCATCTAATCAGAGTGTCTGTTTGCAGGTGTTCAGTGTGAGGTGCACCTGGTGTAGTCTGTGGGCGATCTGAGAAAGCCTGGAGAGTCTTTGAGACTCTCTTGTGCAGCTTCTGGATTCACCTTCAGTGACCATGGATGAGCTGGGCCCGCCAGTATCCAGGGAAGGGCCTGCAGTGGGTCGCAGGCATTAGTACTGGTGTTAGTACATACTATACAGATTCAGTAAAGGGCCAATTAACCATCTCCAGAGACAACGCCAAGAACACGCTGTATCTGCAGATGAACAGCCTGAAAGCCGAAGACACAGCCATGTATTACTGTGCAAGAGACACAGTGAGGGGAAGTCAGTGAGAGCCCGGACACAAACTTCCCCTGGTGGGAGGATATTGGTCTCCGGGGGGTGCGCAGGACCCACAAAGCACAGGACTCAGACCCAGGAGCAGCTGGAGCTCAAGGCTGGTTTCCTGTGGTTATATGTGGATTCTCAGAAATCTCAGTTCCTTGTGGGAAATCTCTAATTTAAAAAATAATACTTCTGTGCCTACTCCTGGCATCTGTGAATTCAAAGTTATATTGTAACCAAAACTATATTCTGTCCCACAGCAACAATCCGCTTCTTAACCTTTAAGGACAGGAAATGACTTTGCCAGCGGTCCCTGCATCAGAGTTCTCAAGACGCTCAGATAAAATATTTTCCAATCAGACTTCAGGAAAATGGTGCCTGGGTAAAGGTATCTATTAAGTGTTTGAGTATTGGCTGAAAGTCTAACAGTATGTTCTTTCAGCACACTCTGAGGAATTCTGGCAATCATCTAGCTAATAATGTAATAAAAGATAGGCAGTCTGCCTATTTTATATTGAATTGTTTCTTCAAATGACACAATTTTTGTTGTTGCTGATTTTTGCTTTTTTTATTTTCCTTTTTTTTACCCCAGGGTAGAGTGCGAACGCAGGGCTCTACTACCACAAATTATTCAGTCAAGTTTCCAACATTTGGGGAAATCTCAGGGGTCAGGACAGCTTTGGTTGTTTTTCCTAACCTTTGTGGCTGTGTGTGTGTGTGTGTGTGTGTGTGTGTGTGTGTGTATCTTTTCTGGAATCCCATCTGAAAATACATAAATTCGCCAACTGTATTTTATTATCTGGGTGTTAATATCCTATATCAGTCTATCCTTCAGAACCTGCAGCCCATGATAGTCCAGGAAACACACTACCTTTTTGTGAAAATTCAGGATTCAGGGAGAGCTTAGGGCCAAACGGGATCATTCAGTTCTTCATGCTGGATGTTGTATCTTCACCTTCACAGCCCCAAAGAATGTCGGCCACTCCTTCTGGTTTCACCCAGAGGGTCCACATTTGTCCTATTAATGAGCTCATCCTCCTCCTAGTGGCTTTGCTAGTATTTTGTTGTTTGATACCGGTAACATTCCCAGTATCCATTGACACACAACCTTAAGTGAAGAATTTCAGCTATTTTGGTATAAGATCCTGTATGAAATGTAAGATTAGGTGTGAATAACTTTATTAATGATGACTTTGTGGATACTACATGTCTTCCTGTGTCAAAGGTAATTTTTTTAGTGTTGCATGTACTCTTTCCACACTAGAATAACTCTTGAGTAGATGTAGGAGTGTAGTTGTCAAAGAAAAGTTCTTCCTTCTTAGTGACTTACAAAAGCCACTCCTATTTACAGCACACATTGAATGGGAGCTATTTTTGGCTGAATTCAATGAGATTTCTAGATTTAGCTGACCTTCAAATATTTGAATATCTAATTTTACATAATCTATTGCAGAGAGAAAATGAGTATCTGACAATTTAAATGCTCTTGGTTTTGTTCTGAGTATCTTAGAAAGATATAAGTCCCTGAGAGGAGAGGACTACTGCCTTTATTCCCAAAGCTGTTCTCAAACTTAATTTGTGTCTCCCTCCTCAACCACCTTCTTCATCACTTTCTGTGGCCTGAAAGAATAGGCCTTGTTCTAGAAGAATGGAGAAGTCACGGAAGGGAATGTGTTCTATGAGGAAGCAGCCAACATTCTCATCTCAGATTGACCCCTTTTAAACTTTATTACAAAGTTACCACTCACATGCAAATCTGCACATAGTCCATTGCATATAGTCTCATGATGTATTTACTCAAATTTAGCTCTTATTCTGATTTAATACACCTGGGAAAATAGGCCTCATTGCCAATATGTCAGTTTCTTCCTCTTCTTGGGGAAACTCTCAGAGGTGAAACGCTCAGGGATTGAAGCATGGGGTTTTGTGACTGCTTTATCTGTGAATCAGGCTCATTCTCTCCAGGAGAAGCATATGCAAATAAAGGCCCTCCTTATGCTGATAAAAAAAACACCCCAATCCCAACAAAACAGTTCTAGGAGAAGATCCTCAGTACCATAATCTACAAGAGTCGCTGTTCTGAAATTTGTATGAACACAGAATCATCATGGAGTCTGTACTAAGCTGGGTTTTTCAGGCAGCTATTTTAATAAGTAATGCTATTGAGAGCAAGTTTGTGTGAGTGGGTATGAGTTGCACATAGTTGACATGTGTGATCGTTTTCATGACCGGCATATATTTTGTTTGAAAATGGCAATTGCAATGTGCAACTGGTTGAGTCTGAAGGAAACTTGAGGGAGCATAAGACATTTTTGAGATTCTAATGTGCAAACTCTGGATTTACATTTAGTAACTTTTCCATGACCTGTATGAGCCAAGTTCCAGGCCTGCAGGGTGTCTTATTAGTACTGTTGATATCACATATTGTACAGATTCCATGAAAGCTGGTTTACCATCTCCAGAGACATTGCCAAGAACACACCGTATCAGCGAAAGGACAGTCTAAAAGTCAATCACACGTCCATGTATAATGGTGGGGAAGAAACACAGAGAGAAGTCAAAGTGAGTACAGACACAAACCTCATATGCAGGGAGGGAGCTGTGTTGCAGGGCTCTGTAAGGGCATGAACAGAAGGAATGATTCTGGATCATGTGCATTTGGAGAGGGAGTTTCTAGTCTGGATCTCTATTGTGATCCAGGGTTCTTCATCTCACTATTTCACACGGGAATTTATGTTTTGTTTTCTTTTTATGATTCAGTTCCTACCCTTAATATCTGTGAATTCAAAGTTGTATTGTAAGAAAATAAAACATTCTCATAGAGAGAAAAACAACCAACCCAAATGAGCTTGTCCCATAGGGAGTAGAAATTTTCCAGGGGTGATCAGCGTGTATTTTGAGAAGGTCAGTGTTTTAGTCCTGGTGGACTGGAGAAACAAATTCATAGACACTCCTATGTGTATAGGAAAAAGCTTTATATAAAGAGCAACGGTATATTGAGAAAACACACCAGTCCAGTGCAGATTAAACCCATAAGGCCAATATTAGCCCATATGTCTGATACCATTCTGTAAATTCCTCTTCAGACTCATGCAATACATGATACAATGCCAGGTGCAAGAAAATCACGGGTTAGTGGGAGGAAAGTCTTGTGGATCCAGTGGCATTAGAAGCATCTTACTGCTGGCGTGGGCCTCCACGTGACTCCTCCAGCTCCAAGGTTCTGGCTGCCATTAGCATAGCTCCATGTGGCTTGTCAACAACAATGCCTCACAGGGAGAGAGTGTATCTAGCCTTCAGTGAGCTATTCATCTCCTTTGCACCTCCAAATGAGGTCATTAAGGCGTGACCTGATTGACAGGCTAGACTGCACCCCTTCGCAGGTTCACAGGAGATCATGTAACTGCCACAGTCTGAATATCTTTCAGGAAGACTCAGTGGAGTGCTAACCGTTAAGGCCTCAATTAATGGCTGTAAAGTTGGTGGTTTGAAACGTGGTGTCATTTATTCAAGTACAATATATTGTAAAAAGTTGCTTTCACCCAAACTAAAATTCTGTTGACATTGATCAGTTCCAAGTCATAGTAATTCTAGAGGACAGACTAGAACTGCTCCTACAAGATTTCCAAGCCTGTATTTCCTTATGAGATTATTCCACCACAAATTCTCCCACACAGCAGTTCGTGGGTCTGAATGACTGAATTTTCATTTAACAGCTAGGAAAGTCATGACTGTCCCATTAGGATTGGTAGTTCTTACTTATCTATCAGTTATTATTAAAAAATATTATATCCTGTCAAACAATCTTCATAGTTTAGAATTATGTTTTTCATCAAGCCTTGCTGTTTTTCATCCAGATTCTTCCCCTAGATCAGGGGTCAGTAAATTTCTTTTTTCAAAAAGACCTCTGAAAACTATAATTGATTATTCCATTGGTCATATAGACTTGGAGACAATTATTCAACCTTACTGATTGTGAAAACAACAGCAGGAAAGAGAAAACGGCATAGCTGTGTGCTAATAGAATGTTATTCACAAAGACAGGCACTGGGCCATGAGCCTGTTAACCAAAGCCCTTCAATGAGGGTCTGTGTAAGTAACAGATGATCTTCTGTTTCTTTTCTAAAACAGTTTTATTGGAATTTCATGCACATGATATAATTCAATCATATCAAGAAGAGGCATATACCTGTCTTGATTTTCTCTGCAGTAGGAGCAGCTTGCCTGCCACTACCTCTCATCCCCTAAAATTTTTTGCCAGTGCCAAATTCTTCTCCACTCATCCCTTGGTCAGGAATGCCTCCCAGCTGATGAGGTGTCCCATCTGTGGCGCAGAAACATCCTAGACACTGACAGAAGAGCGCTTCAGCAGCTTGGCATCCCTACATTCCCTGACTTGATTGATCCCTAGTCACAGCTTCCAAACCAGCATATCTCAAAGGACATTGACACAGCAGCCAAGCTCATTGGGGCTGCCACAGTTGGAGTGGCATCTCTGGAGCCCGCATTGGGACTGGGTTTGGGAGCCTCATCCTTGCTTATGCCAGGAACCCTTCTCTGAAGCAGCCGCTCTTCTCTTATGCCATCCTGGGCTTTGCCTTCTCGAAGGCCCTCGGGCTTTTCTGCCTGATGGTGGCCTTCCTCATCCTTTTTACCATGTGAAGGAGCCATATCTACCCCCCACATTTCTCTGTCCCAAGTCTCTCTGCCCAAAATTTCCCTTCCCTGCACCTCCCCGGACAGCCTGGGGAAAATAATTGGCTCAAGGTTTGACAGAGACAAATAAATACTGTATTAATAAAGATGCTTCTTTTTTAAAAAAAAGTGGGGGGCATACAATCATCATCACTATCGATTAAATTTTTTCTTCCTTTTGTTCATATCATTACATTTTTGGCAAAATGTACACAGGAAAACATTCTCCAATTCAACCACTGTTATATGTACAATTGAGTATCTTTGATGATACTTTTCATGTTTACAACCATTATTGATATCCTTTTCAAAATTATCCCATCACCAATAATATAAACTGAATTCCCCCTAAGCAACAACCATTTCACCTTCACCCATGGTGACCATTGGTCAAGCTTTGTTTGTTTTTATATAGTTTTAAAAATAGATGTATATAATATTCACATATCAGGCATCAAAGAACAAAAAAATCATATAATTGGGTGCATACCTCCATGATACAATCACCGAGGACAAACAGGTGCATATGCAAATGTGGTGAACAAAGCTGATGGTGCCGGCTATCAAAAGAGATAGTGTCTGGGGTCTTAAAGGCTTGAAGGTAAGCAAATGGCTATCTAACTCAGAAGCAACAAAGCCCACATGGAAGAAGCACACCAGCCTGTGTCATCAAGAGGTGTGCAAGGGATCAGGTATAGGCATCATAAGAAAAAAAAAATCTTACCGGAGTGAATGAAGGGGAAAGTGCAGAGTGGTGACCCTAAGCCCATTTGTTGGCCACTGTAGATCCCCTTGCAGAGCGGTCTAGGGGAGGACTTGAGTCAGTCAGGGTGTGATATAGCACTGATGAAGAATACAGCTTTCCTCCAGTTCATAAATGCTTCCACCCCTCCCTCCACCCCACCCCACCCCACTACCATGATCCAAATTCTACCTTGCAAGTCTGGATAGAGCAGAGGATGTACACTGGTGCAGATAGGAGCTGGAGGCACAGGGAATCCAGGGAGGATGATACCTTCAGGATCAGGGTGTGAGGGGTGATACTGGCAGGGTAGAGGGTGAGTAGGTTGGAAAGAGGGAACCGATTACAAGGCTCTACATGTGACCTCCTCCCTGGGGGACAGACAAAAGAAAAGGGGGTGAAGGGAGACTCTGAACTGGGCAAGATATGACAAAATAATAATTTATAAATTGTCAAGGGAACATGAGGGAGGAGGGAGCTTTGAAAATGATGAGGGCAAAGAATGTACAGATGTGCTTTATACAATTAATGTAAGTATGGATTGTCATAAGAGTTGTCTGAGTCCCTAATAAAATGTTTTTTAAAAATAGTATTCATTTACATAGATGTTTAAAATGTTGTACTATATGTATATATGCATATATATAATAATGAATTCTTTGGTTCTCTCCCCCTCCCACATTCATTGTTTGCTCCCGAAAGTTCCTCACCCTTCCTACTCCTCTACTCCCCTAGGGCCCTATAGACCATTGCATCAGTTATTGTCTCTAGGGATCCGCGCCTTCTGTGCTTTACAAACTTTGAAACCCAATAGAAACAACAAAAAACAAAACCAAAATAAAACAGCAAGAAGAAAATAATAATAATATAAAGATAAAAATGAAAATGAAGAATAAAGAAGGAAAGACTACCATCAATATTTTAAAGTTCAGCAAAAAAAAAAAATCCTGTCATGGAACAAGTGAGAAATGCTTTACCTTAGAGCAAGTACAGGTTGGATCGAGAGGTAGGTCAACTGACCAATTGTCATATTATGCCATGGTCTGATCCACTGTGATCAAGTTCGCAGTTATCTCTGTCTGAGAGTAAAGCTTTTCAAGGGGATCTGCCAGAGGTTTAATATGACTAAATATTCTTCAGATGGATTTTTTTGAGTTCTCACTGTTCACCTACCCTTCGACAAATGGGATGTTCATAATTTGAGCTCTGAAGGTTTTTCCTTCATCACATTTGAATTGTCACTATCTTTGGGTCACACATGCTGGTGTGCTTCTTCATTGTGGACTTCCTTGACACCTGACTTAGATGGCTGCTTGAAGACAAGCCATTTAGATCCCAGATAATTGATACCCTGGTACCATCTGCTTTCTTCACCCCACTTTGCTGTAATGCCCTTATCTTCATTGATTTTTCAATGAAGGTAAGTATTGAGCAGAGCCATGTTAAGATCCTGTACCCAGAATATGATCACCTAGAGGATGGATCTAGCTAAATCCTGTCATATACCATGGGCACCTCTACCTAGTGCCTGCAAAGTGAACATGTGAAACTCCACAACTATGTTAGTCTGGGTGGACTAGGGGAAAAAATTCACAGACATTCATATGTGTACAAGAGAGAACTTTATATCAAAGAGAAATTGTACATTAAGAAGGCATAACCGCCCAGTCCAGTTCAAGTCCATAAGTCTGATATTAGCCCAGATATCTGACACCAGACTATAAATTCTTCAGACTCATGCAACACATGCAATGATGCCGAATGCATGAAGAGCACATGCCAGTGGGTGCAAAGTCTTGTGGATCCAGTGGAGATGGGTGGAAACATCTCAAAGCTGTTAAGAGTCTCCACGTGGCTCCTTCAGCTCCAGGCCTCTAGCGTAGCTCCTTGTGCATTGTTGACAGGAATGTCTCACAGGGCATGAGACTGTGTCCTGCCTCCAGCGAGCTATTTTTCTCCTCAGTGCCTCCAAATGATGTCATCAAACTGCACCCAGATTGACAGACTAAACTCCATCCCTTCATCTTAAGTCTCAAATTGACAGCAGATTATACAACTACCACAGCAACCATGGAGGCAGATAAAGAGCAGGACAGGAAAAGCGAAGTAGGTACCTTCTCTATTTGTTTTGTACTCTACTCTTATTTGTATCTTTATGTCATTATAATTTTTCTTTATGTTTAATTATATCTTTGTTTTTAATTGTTTTTGTTATTATTTCCAAGTTTGGAAGTAAAGGAGTGGATGAATAGAGACCATAACTGAGGCAATGGTTTATATGGAAGGGGGAGGAGTAATCAGTGGATCTGTGAAGCAGGAGGGAGCATTAAGCTTATTTTGAAAATGGGCATACAACTTTTTTTTAGAAGTGTTTTAAGTATGGAAATGTGAATGTTATATCAGGAAAAGAAAGAAAGAAAGAAAGAAAGAAAGAAAGAAAGAAAGAAAAAGAAAGAAAAGAAAGAAAAGGAAGGAAGGAAAGAAGGGAGGGAGGGAGGGAGGGAGGAAGGAAAGAAAGAGAAAGAAAGAAAGAAAGAAAGAAAGAAAGAAAGAAAGAAAGAAAAAAGAAAGAAAGAAAGAAAGAAAGAAAGAAAGAAAGAAAGAAAGAAAGAAAGAAAGAAAGAAAACGATCTATGGTTACCATGTGTGAAGTGGGAAGAGATTTGGCTTAGGGGGGCATTAAATTAAGTTTAACTGCAGTGAAACAATATGCAGGGGGATAAAAATAATGGTTGTACAACCTGAAAAGAATACTCAATGGCACTGAATTACACATGTAGAAGGCGTTGAATCGGTGAAAGTTTTGTTGCATACAGTTTTGCAAGTATGTGAAATATATTACATGAATAATGATTACAGAGGGGGAGAAATTGTTCTATAATTGACTGTGGTAAAGATTATACAACTCTTCTTGATATGGTTGAAGTATTGAATTATATAAGGGGGAAAGTTCTAATAAAAGTGTTTTGTTTTGAAGTGGATGCTCAGAAATGTTCATCATTTTACCTTCCACTTTAACTCAACAGCCTGCACATCTCATGGGCTACCCTTGTCCTAAGGGTAGAACTGGGCTGCCCAGAGAGAAAGTGGAACATTCCTAGGAAAATAGTATCCCCAGGAATTCCCTTCATTATGGCTCACACCTCAGGCCAACTGTCTGCATTTCTACAAATCTACCCATGGTTTTCAGGAAGAAATTGTTTGTCCACAGTCAGTGCAAATGATGAAGGGTAGAGATTGACCTCACAGAACACAGGTCAGGAAAATCCCCTCTAGAGGCCATTACTGCTCCTACTCAGAGCCATCCTCTTTCTGCTTCCACAAGCACAGCACACGTGGATCGCCTACAGTAAAATATGGTAACAGAGCTCCAAGTCACACATGAAAGTCAGGTATCTTAGGCCTTCATCCTTACCATGTTAATCAGAGATGCCTGTGGAGGTGACACCCTTCTGGATTCTTCTTGGTGACATGAATGTCCTACCCTGTAAGCACCTTCATGTCAAAAGCAGTTCTTTTCATCTTAGAATGGTTTTAAATTATATTTCCCCCCGTATTCCTAGGTGTGATCGTGCAGGTAGAGCTGCTACAGACCAGTCATGAGTTGGGAAAGCTATGTGCTATGTCTCAAAGTGCTATGTCTAGCTTCCAGGTCTGAAAATATCAATGTTTCTAGATCTAAAAGGCTCTGGGAAACACGACCTGTGTTAGGTGGCACAGAAGCCTTGTGATGAGTCTTAGCAACAACTCAGTTTTCACATATTGATGCATTGCAACCACTATAGCTCAACCAGCTGCATGTGTTTTAACAATCTGAAACCTGAGGACACTGACATGTAAAATGTAGGAAACGTACTAGGAGACACAATGAAGGCTTAATGGTCAAACATCTCAAGCATCACAACCCTAATAGGGCAGCAGAGGGAGCTCAGGGTACATGGGACACAATCTTTGCCACAGGAGCAGGTGCAGGGGGTGCCAAGTGTTTCTTTGCTCTTGTGTCTGGAGTTTTCCAATTCACCCATGTGGAAGAGCACTTCAAGGAACCTTCAGCAACTAGGTTCGCATGCCTCTTATTTTCCTGGAGGGCAGATCCTAAAAATTAAAAGCCCATATTCTTCCTCAGAAGACAGGGGAGAAAGAAATCACACTTGGGACAAGTTGAAATCAATCCCAGAAGGACTGGTAGTCTCTCTATGCCGTTAAATTCTGACCTCCATGTGCTTCACTCAACACAATCAGTTTCTCTCCATCCTAATTATTTTTTCCAAATTACTTTAGGTTGAAACTGTATGTGTGTGAATCCCAGCCCAAGTATCTCCTGTGAAGAGAAAACCAAACCAAACTTGATTTTACCATTTCTGAAATAATTGACAGTTGTATATTATTTTTGTCAATATTTATTATTTTAATAGGTAATTATTCTCTTGAGAAAAACATATCCTTTAACCAGGATTTGTCAAATTATTTTTTTTACATTTTATTAGGGGCTCATAAAACTCTTATCACAATCCATAAATATACATACATCAATTGTATAAAGCACGTCTGTACATTCTTTGCACACCAGCCTGTATGATCATGAGGTGTACACGTGATCATGTATCAGACATCAAAGACCCAGAACAAAATAATATCTTTGTGAATGAAGAAGAGTGTGCAGTGGAGACCCAAAGCCCATCTATAGACAATTGGGCATCCCCTTACAGAAAGGTCACAAGAAAGAGAAGAGCCAGTCAGGGTGCACTACAGCACCGATGAAACAAACAACTTTCCTCTAGTTCTTTAATGCTTCTCCCCCCACTATCATGGCCTCAATCCTACCTTATAAATCTTAGTAGACCAGAATATTTACACTGCTACAGATAAGATCTCGCAACACAGGGAATCCAGGACAGATAAACCGCTCAGAACCAACAATGAGAATAGAGATATCAAGAGAGTAATGGGAAGGTGGGAGTAGAAAGAGGAAATCAATCACAAGGATTGACATAGAACTCCCTCCCAGTGGGACAAACAGCAGAAAAGTAGGTGAAGTGAGACAGCAGACAATGCAAAATATGAAAATCATAATTTATAATTTATCAAGGTTCATGAAAGAGGGAGAGTGGGAGAGGGAGGGGAAAATTAGGAACTGATATCAAGGGCTCCAGTACAAAGCAAACGCTTTGAAAATGATGATGGCAGCATATGTACAAATGTGCTTGACAATGGATGAATGCATGAATTGTGATAAGAGCCCTAAGAGCCCCCAATAAAAGTATTTAATAAAAAAGAAAGCATTAGTATTGTAAAGCATAATACCTAGATTTGGAGAGCACAATCAACTCCTCAAGCATGGGAGACTTCCTCTAGTTTTTGGAAGATGCCCTGGAAACGTCCCGATGTGTTATGCAAATTCACAGACAGCATTGGCTTCTCTGGGTATGTAGAGACCTTCAGCATCTACAGAACTTCTAAGTTTAACTCAGTACCTTAAAATTCTTGGTGTGCAAAAGATTTGTGAAGGGAAGGCAAGCTTGATTCAAGGCAAGACAAACCTGCAGGGAAGGAGCGAGACTCAGGAGCCGCTGTCATATTCAGCTCAAGGGGACAATTAAGGGAAGGTCTAGAAGGGGCTGGGGAGGGTTTTACTTTTAGCATATGAATTTTCTTTTCCAAAAGATAATTTAAAAGAGAATTAGACAAGGGAAGCTTGTGTCAGATTAAATATATATTTCTAGGGGAATATTTATTTAACTGCATCAAGAAATGAATAAGCACCACACTTAAGGGGTGGAGAGGAGGAGGGCACATTTCAAGGCACTGTCTCTAACTGTAGGTTGACATTTCCATTAAGTCAATTCTTTCTCTTAACAACCCTATAGAATAGGGCTGCCCTTGTAGGCTTCTGAGTCTATAAATCTTCATGGGTGTGTAGAGAATTCTTCCCCCTGCAGAGCCATTGGAGATTTAGAATGACTGACCTTGCATTTAGCAGCACACTGCATAATGAACCCCACACGCAGGGCTTTCCAAGATATCTAGAACATTCTTATCTACTCTTGGAGTGACTCTCTTAGAAGTCATTCAACATTACTTATGACTATATAGGCAGAAGGTATGCAAATAGACCCCTCCCCTGCTGAGGAAAACCATCCAAGTCCCAACTCTGAAGCTCTTGGACAGTTGCTCCACCTCTGGAATTCCAAGGTACCCCCATTCAAGACTGAACAAATCAAGTCACAGTGGAATCTCTATTGAGCTCAATTTTCCCTTTTGGAATTTCAAAAGATGCTTTGATGCAGAGAAAGTGTGCATGAGGGGGCATGAGTGAGAGGCAGTAAATATGATTTTCAGGATCAGGATGTCTGTGTGTTTGCAGGTGTCCAGTGTGAGGTGGAGCTATGGCATCTGAGGGAGACTTGAGGCAGTCGGAGGCTTCTCTGATATTCTCCCGTACAGTCTCTGCATTCATTGCCTGTATTTATAATATACACTGGATCTGCCTAGCCCCAGAGAAGGGGCGGCAGTGGGTTTCATACATGAATAGTGTTGGTAGGACTCTCCGAAGGGCCAATTCACCATCTCCAAAGACAATGGTAAGGACATACTATAACTTCAAATGGACAACCTGAACTTCAAGGACACAGTTTTGTATTTCTGTGCAAAAGATGCACAGTATGGTAGTTACATAATCTGGTGTGAATTTGGGACTTCAGAGGATAAAGAGGGAAGGGTTGGAGTCTGTCAATTGGATCATAGCCAATGAAGCCTCTGCGTGGGCATGGCCTTCTGAGAATTCTGGGAAATCCCGTATTCCATCTTGGAGGTGGAAGAGAGACTCTCTAATCCCTGGGAGACACCCTACTGACAAGGGTGACTCTCTGTGAGACATCCCTGAATAGAAGCCACATGGACCTACCCCATGCAGCCCTGGGTTCTGGAGAAGCCATGTAGAGACCCGTCTCCGCTGAAAAGCTTACAATGCCACTGGATCCAAAGACTTTCTGCCCACTGGCCTGTGATCATCTTGCATTCTGGATCATTGCATGTATTTCATAAGTATGAAGAGGAATTTATACATTGGTATCCGACACATGGGCTAATAATGGACTTATGGGCTTGGACCTAACTGGGGTTAAGATGCTTACTAAATGTACAATTGCCCTTTATATTAAATCTCTTATACACAATATACGTGTGTCTATGGATTGGTTTCTCTAGTCTACCCAGACCAACGCACACAGTGAGGAGAAGTCAGAGTTAACCCAGACATGAATGTACCCTAGTGGAAGAGGTTAGGCTGCAGGAATCCCTCAGGATCTGCAGAGCACAGGACTCAGACCCAGGAGCAGGTCCAAATGGAGCTTCACTACTGGCTTCCTGTTGTGTCTGGGGATTCTTCTCCTTCTCAGCATCCCTCAGGGAATCAGTGCATCTCCTCCCGTCTTTCTGAAACACTCACCCAATCTCCCTCTGATGATAGGATGATTTCAAACTTAGCTTGTTTCGTTTTTCCCTTGAATTGTCTCAAATTTCCCATGTAATTGGTAATTCGTGCATCTAGGACAAATTCTGTTCAAATCATCGGCTTCATCAAAAACTTTATCCCTTGCTTTCAATAACCCTCCTGTATTCCCTCCTTCCTCGGGATAACAGTCCCTGCTGTGAAAAGGATCTCACTTTATTATCTTTGTATGTGTGTGTGTGTGTGTGTGTGTGTGTGTATATATATATATATATATATATATATATATATATATATATATATATATATATATATATATATATATATATATATATATATATATATATATATATATATATTTCCAGACAACATACTACATGAACTTACCACCATTAGCCCAATCCTAGATCAAGTCACCTCTCTCCATTCATCTAAACGGAGACTTTCTTCTCTGAGTTCATTCATTTTATTCATTCACAGCTCCTGTCTGTCCTTGTCCACCACAGGCTAATTTGAGAGTCAGTTTTTTTCTCCAAAGGCTGTTTAATTTAGCAGTTGTGCATATTGATACAAGAGTAGGAAAAGGGAGATAAGACACATTTTATGCTTAGTCTCAACATGCCTCCCCAGACCTCACCTCCCTTCCTGCCCTATGTCCCCTTGTGCATGGGCTATAAGCGTCCTATTCTGTACAGGGCACCCACAGGTTCCCTTCAAGTTCTGTCAGAATATCCTTCTCTAGAGACATGCCCAGGGACTGATTTTCTGTCAATCAGTACTGTGACTGCTGTAGTTATGATCACATATTTCTGAGTCAGGCACACACAGAGGGAAAGGCTATGGGAACCCAGACACATACACCCATAAAGGGAGAGGGCGGGGCTCAGGGGTCACTCAAGCCCACAGATAACAGGGACCCTCAGGGGAGAAATGTAGAGGAGCCTAAGAAGGATTAGTTAAATTAGGTAACTATTTCCTCTACCTGCAGAGAAAATGTCTCTGCCACACACCTCCACATTCTTGTAGCTCAGTGTGTATATTCTTGTATGCACTTTGTCTGTTTTTTTGTATGTGCTAGTACACATGAACTACTCTGTGCCTTAATATGTTATACTATGTGACAGAACTTGTAGTCTGTTCTGCATTGATTCTATTATTATAATTCTAGTATATTTTAGTGTGTCTTTGTGGGTTTTTTCTTAAGTAAATGCATGTATATTTATTAATCTGAGGGTATTGTATGAAGATTTGTTAGTTCTAGTATATGTGCTGATTTGTTCATAGTAGGCATGTGTATGTTAATATGACTGTTAAAACACAAATGTCATTATGTGAGTTTCCTGCTTGCGTGTGTTCAGTCCAACCCATGTGAGCTCTTCAAACTTTATGAGCTCACATCTCCTTGAATAAAATACTTTATTGAGTGTTAAGAAATTACTAAGCTTGGGGGAATCCATTAGAGGCCTATATTAATATGCACAGCAGAGTACGCTAATCAGTGAAACTTCTTTTTAAAGTGGACAATAAGAAACAGAAGGACATGAACAGCAAATCCTAGAGGTGAACTAGTCAATGCAGAGACATCCTTAACTAGGAAACAGGCCCAGAGGGATGTTTATTTTCTCCTCTCTGAAGCTCTTGTGTTTATGGATGGCAATGATAAAGCCTTTGTAAAAGAATGCACGCTACACTCAAAGGATGTCTAGTTGTAGGTACATGGGTGATGCCAAGAGCCAACGTGAATGCAGAAGTTTAAAGGTAAATGAGATGGATCAAGGAAAAGGATGACTTATCTTCCATCATCTTTGCCCAGAGAATGGGGTTCAAGCTCTCTAAATAAGGTTAACTGATGAAAAACAACACAAACTATTGGAGAGGGATTACTCCTATTCCTTTCAAACAGCTAAAAGAACTCAAGGTTGCTTGTGCCCAATATGGCCCAACTGCCTCTTTTACTCAATCTTTATTAGATACACTTTCCTTCGAGGTGCTTCCCGCCACAGAATGGAAACAATTGGCTTTTGAAAATGCAAATACTCCCTGCCAGGCAGCGCTGAGACCTTTTGGAAAAAAGGGCAACCTGTCCGATTATATCAGACTATGCTCAGACATTGACCCTTTCTTTACTCAGGGGCTTGCGATAGCAGCTGCTTTGTAAGGAAAAACAGTAAAGGAGGGTTAATGATACTATGGAACTTATGGGAGCCCTGCAGGCTGGGCTCCCTTCCCCCTCTGCTATTCCAGCCAATACATATAAGATCATTTTAGATTTAAAAGATTGTTTTTATACCACACCCTTGGATCCAAAATATTGTAAAAGATTTGCCTTTAGTGTCCCTTCCACCAACTTCAAAGAGCCTATGAAGAGATATCATTGGCTTGTTTTGCCTGGAGGAATGGCCCCAACCCGCTATTAATATGGGGAGGAGGGCATGTTTGGGTTTTTACACAGGATGCTGATGGAGCATGGGGGCTGCCTGAATGGTTGGTGCAGTTTGCAAACCATGCAGATGGTAATTTGCCTCAGAGTGCTTCTGGGGACATGGCTCAGTGAGAAGTACTAGGCTTAAGTTTCTGATCCACCACTCTTACTTCCTGCTGTCTGGGAAAGTCTAGAAATCAAGATGTGGGTTAATGACTCACGCCCTCCCTGTACAAAGTGAAGGAAATGTTATTCCACCCACTCCACAGTCTTTTTCCTCATGTAGACTAGAGATTCAAAAGAATAATAAAACCATATTGTGGAGATCATGTCTCACAGACAAGCCCATCAGGTATAACGTCACAAAAGAGAGATATATCATCGATTGGTCTGTCAACCAGGACAATACTCAAAAAAAAAAAAAAAAAAAAACACTGCCAAATGGGAAAAGGGGCTGTCTGCAGGACTTTGGTGGTCAGACTTGGGTTTTCCACAAACTCAGTGGTGGAAAATAGGGGCTGCTTAGGGGGACATGAAGCTTATGGGCCCTACCTCCAGACCACAGGGAAATGTTACTGCCTGCGTACCATCGCCTTATGTACTTTTGGCAGGGAATATTACTATAGATCATGATGATTCTAAGTTTAACAGGTCTTGTAATAACTGCAATTTGTCTAATTGTATTACCTGGTCCCCTGAAGGTATTGTCATCGCCATTTTATATCAACCTTCTTTTGTTATGCTGCCAGTGAATATTACTGGGTCTTGGTATTCAGAAAGAGGGTTACAGGTATTAGAAGAGACTGAAAAAGCATCAACCAGATTTAAGTGTTTTGTAGGTTTGCTTATAGCAAGTATTTTAGCTATATTAAGTTTAGTTGCTACTGCTACTACTGCAGCAATTGTACTTTCACAAATCTTACAAACTGCCCACTGTGGAAATGAATTATCCAAAGATGTGACTAATGTTTTGGGTACTCAAGAAGATATAGACAGGAAGTTAGAACAAAAAGTAAATGCTCTTTATGACATGGTCATGTATTTAGGAGACGAGGTGCAGGGGCTTAAGGCCAGGTCTAGTCTACAGTGCCATGCTGTACATACATGGATCTGTGTTACACCTAAATAGTACACTAACAGTCAGTATAGCTGGATTAAAGTGTAGAATCATCTTCAAGGTACTTGGCACAATGCTAATGAGTCTTTAGATTGATTACAACTCCATCAAGAAATATTAGCCATAAAAGATGCTAAGTCTCTTTATTTTGATGTTGACAAGGTTGCTGAGGATTGGCTCCAGCATTTTCAAGATTCTTTCCTTTCGTTAGGAAATCTCAGAGGCCTACCTCACATGCTTTTTCTCTAGTCACAGCGGGAGTGTGTGTATTGTTTATCTTATGCATACTCCCTATGATACTGCACAAGGTTATGGTTGAATTATTGGCTTTAGGAACAAAATTACAGGAAGTACACCTGCATACTTCACTCCCTCCCCAAACAGGAGTATAAGGCAGAGGCTGGTTAGTCAGACGGATAAAATCGAGTCTGAGTATTCCAACCTAAGACAGGTCATAGTCTCCTGCAGACAGTGACTGATGACGGGTAAGGGCAATTTCAGGACTTCACAACCTGAGACAGACACAGTGATCTGCTGACGTTTTGAGTAAAGACGTCTTCAGTAAATAAAAAAGCGGGGGCTGCTGAAGGCCATTAAGACTCAGCTTTGAAACAGCTGATAAGTCTCATGAACTATGTATCAGTGTTTGCTGATTTCTTCTGTGACTTTACGTTTTGAACATACTGTTAAGAACAAGAACAACAACAACAACAAAAGAACAAGAAAGTATGCAAAGTCTGGGAAGATAGGTTGTTTAATTTTCTCAGGGATGTCTGCCTTGGCAGAAGACAAAATTGCTATGTGTAGCAAATGTGCTTGCTTAACAATGAGATAATAAACCCCGGGTTGTTTCTGCATGGATAAAAGGAGTATGTAAAACAAACCCGAAGCTTCAGTATTCACTGTTGCCCTCCCAATACTTTTAATCTCTTCTTTTTACCCTAATAATCATTCCCCCTCTTTCAGGACGGTTTGACTCCTGAGCTGGCTCCGACAGCCCCTCCTTGATCAAAATTCTTAATCTAAAGCTTGAGTAAATTTTAACTCCTTCCAGAAAAAAATTGGTTGGTGTATAGAAAAAAGACCAAACAAACAAATATCCTGAATACTGAAAGTATAACAGTCAAGAGATCAATCATTGCATTAGATAAATCTGCTGAACAATGCCTCTTTAGAGTATTGAAAGGAAAAGATATTACCTGGAGGACTGGTTTCACCTGACCAAAGCAGGCTATTGTCAATTGACTCTTGTGCATTTGAAAGATGAACAAAGGAAGGCTGAAGAAGAATGAATATATTAGAATTGTAGTTCTGGACAAGAATGTCCCACATACCATGGACATGCAAAGGACAAACAAGTCTGTTTTGGAAGATGTAATGTCAGAGTGCTACTTAGAGGCAAGGATGGTGAGAGTTCATATTATATACTTTGGACATATATCAGAAAAGATCATTCCTCGAAAAGGATATTTTGTTTGGTAAAGATGACGGGCAGTGAAAAACATGAATCCCACTACCAAATGGATTAACAAAGTGACTGCGACAAATGGTTCACCAAACCCGAAGAATGATATTCCTGCTCAAATTGCCTAATGCACAGAGAGGACCATAGGGCCATCCCAATCACAAGATACGGCATCCCTTAATGACCCACAGCGCTATGAGGGACAACACTGTGGCACACTGTGGGAAATGTGCTCGATCTGACTTCACCACACTGGGGCAAAACTCTAAGGGCATGCAACAGAGCAGCAAGAGGAGCAAAGCAATGAAGTGCCCGGGAAATACAAAACAACAGACTGAGTGGCCAAGGCATGGTACCACATCAGACTCAACCAACAGTAAAATACTCCTAATGATCAACGAACAAACCTGGAATGATTCTTAAGTCTTTTCTCTTTTTTCCCGGTGGTTGCTTCCTTTTTTGTTGTTGTTGTTATTTTGCTCTGTCTTGTTTCTGTGCTTATTATTGTCTCCGCATGTCTATCTAGATAAGATTGGCAGGATAAACACACCAGAGGAGACAACAATGGGGCTGATGGTTCTGGGGGGGGGGGGATAAAGGAAACAGGGAAGTGGGGGAAAGGAAGTGGCTGTAAGCCTGGGGTCAAGGGCACAAGTGATCTAAAATCGACGTTGAGGAGAGTGTAGGATGCCTGGTAGGGCGTGATCAAGGGCAATGTAATGAGAGGAATTACTGAAAACTGATGAAGGCCAAACATGATAGTGGGACAAGAGGAAAGTAAAAGGAAATAGAGGAAAGAAGTAGGAGACAAAGGGCATTTATAGAGTTCTAAATACAGTCATTTACATATGTACACATATATATGACAAAAGGGTAACATATCTATGTAAATATATTTAAATTTTAAGTATAAAAGTAGCAGATAGACATTGGACCTCTACCCCATTACTCTCTCAATGAAAGAAGACTTTGTTCTAATAACCTGGCATTCCATGATGCTCAGCTTCCTGACACAATCGATTAAGACAAAATGGTGCAGAAGCAAATATGGTGAAGAAAGTTGATGCTGCCTGGCTATCAAAAGATATAGCTTCTGGGGTCCTAAAGGCCATCAAACTGAGAAGCTACAAAGTCCACATGGAAGAAGCACACAAGCCTGTGTGATCATGAGGTGTCAATAGGATCAGGTATCTGGCATCAGAGACACAGAACAAAAAATCCTATCAATTTGAAAGAGGGGTAGTGTGGAGTGAGACCCAAAGTCCATCTGTAGGCAATTGGACACCCCCTTACAGAAGGGTGTGTTACACAGAAACAAAACCAGGACACTTGTGAATATATATAGATATGTGCATACATACATCTATTACATATACAATATATAATCATTATATATAAAACCATTATATATAATCATTATATATTATTATATATTCTATATAATGGATAGACATATAAAGCACAAAAGAATATAGCAGCTAATTTGTTCACACAGCTGTCCAGAGTGCTCAGTTCAACTCACTTCCGTGAAACATTTAATATACTGGAAGTCCTTCAACTCATGAGGGCCACTGGGTCCAAGGTCAAGGAAGCAGACAGGTGAGTCTTATGTACGGCAATGCAGGCAGTCTGGACACAGGCAGCAAACAAAGGGCAGGTCATCAACAAAGAGCAAGAAGATAGGATCCAACAGTCCCAAGCTCAAGTGATGCATACATCAGCAACATGATGAAGCACTTCTCAAAGGAACCTCAAGCTCTAGCGACATGATCCACAGGTTGTTAGGCCAACACTTAGTGTAGCTCACAAGTTGTGGCAGAGAACTAGCAGGCGCACCCTGATCTGATGAGAAGAGTGCAAGAGAGAGAGAGGCACGGTTTGCCTAGCCATTTATCTCTTTGCCCTCCAATCAAACTGCAACATTATTTATACCATGTTCCTATGAGCCAGGTTGGCACAATAAACTAACCTATCAGAATGGGTCACAAGGATGAGCCAGTTAGGGTTCAGTATAACACCTATGAAACATACAACTTTTCTCTAGTTGTTTAGTGCTCCCCCACCCCACAATCATGACCCCAAATCTACTGTACGAAACTGGCTAGACCAGAGAATGCACATGGGTACCGAAAAGAGCTAGAAACACAGGGAATCAAGGGCAGATAAACCCATCAGGACCAATAATCAGAGTGGCAATACCAGGAGAGTAAGGGGTAGGTGAGGGGTGAAAGGGGAAATGAACACAATGATCTACATATAACCCCTTCTCAGGGGGATGGACAACAGAAAAGTGGGTGAAGGGAGACATCAGACAGTATAAGACACGAAAAAGCAATAAAAAATTATAATTTATCAGGGCTTCATGAGGGAAGAATAAAATGAGCTGATACAGCGCTCAAGTAGAAAGAAAATGTTTTGAAAATGATGATAGCAACATGTACAAATGTGTGTAACACAATTGATATATGCATGGATTGTAATACAAGCTGTACAAGCCCCTGATAAAATGAGTTAAAATAAATAATTTTTTAAAAACATGCGTTCATCCTCAATTATGAGGATGGCACAGGAGAGTGCAATGTTTTGTTCTGTTGTGCAATGGGTCCCAGTGAGATGGCACTGACTCAATGACAGCTGATATGACAACAGTCTCAGAAACCACAAATATACACCCAGCGCAAACACAAAGACATTAGTGTGTTATGTTTACAAAAGATATTATTTCTCTCATGAAAAAAAGGGAAGAGGTTTCTTCAGTTAAAAAAAGTTGGAACAAACAAGGTGACAACAAAATCACTGAGGCATTTCCACCCCTCATTAGTCCATTCTTTTGGTGAGCTGAAGGCAGTTCTCTAAGGGCCTCACAGCATGCCAGGTGGCAGAGTACTTTCAGGAACATGGGCTCTAGTCTAAAACAACACACTCACTAAGTGGTGAGCAGCTATTTGTCTGTCTAGGAAACTGTAAATCATGCAGTCCTGTACACTGAGGGTTCAGCTGGAAGTTCAGAGGATCCAGCAGAGCAAGAGACTGACAATAATTACTCACTGGATTGCAGGATGCTTAGAAGGTCTATAATCAATTGAATCAAAATAAAATTTCTTGAGAAACTTCCAGCCTAACTGTAAGATAGATGAAAACTAAAAATTCTGGCAGCTAGAGTATTCACATAAGATTAATAAGCACTTTTTTACTGTTTTGTTGCTTAAGTTCAACTTATTGGGTTCCAACATAACAATAGTTTTTAGAGAGCACTTAGTAACATTTTCTATGAGACAAGAAATAACCTGATACCCATGTCAGATGACGATATTTTAAGAAAACTATAGACGAGTGTTGATAATGGATCTGAATGAAAAAGTTATTTTTAAAATAGGAAACTGAGTCAGACAATATATTAAAATAAGCATGCATCAAGATTAATTCTAATTCATCCCAGAATTGATTTAACACAAGAAAATGAACACTCAAATATGCCTAGTGATGGGGGAAAAGTCAATTATCTAAATTGACACAGAATGAATAATAAACAAAGTAAAAAGCTTTTCATGTTAAAAAAAACAACTACAAATCTAACATGAAATAGGTAAAACTCAATATGCTAATATACATTCTTGTAAAAAAAACTTTGAAAATGTCACATGTAAGAGAAAGAGAAAAAAGTTCACCCCACCGCAGAATCAGGATAAACATACATATCCATTTTCACCACTCATATTAAAAATGATACTAGCTAGATTGATCAGAAAAAAGGAATTAATAAAAAGAAGAAAATGACTTCCAAAAAGAAGAAAAGAAAATTCCTTATTCATCATAAATTGAAGATGTCATGTAAAAAAGTTGCCAATTGAAGGCAAGCAAGCAGCCATCTAGCTCGGAAACAACAAAGCCCACAGAGAAGTGCGCAACCAAAGCGAATACAAGGTGTTGAAAGGACCAGGTGGCAGACACCTAGAACAAAAACCATCATTGTGTGATCACCTTCCTCTAATCTCTGGGGGATGGGCAATGGGAAGGTGGGTGAGGGGACAGACCTGGAAGTATAAGATAACATAATAATTTATAAACTATTAAGGGTTCATGGGGGAGGGGAGAGCGGGGAGGGAAGGGAAGGGATAAAAAGGAAAACGAGCTGATTCCAGGAACCCAAGTGGAAGGAGAATTTTGAGAATAACGAGGGCAACGAATATTTATGCATTGTGATGAGGGTTGTATGAGCCCCAATAAAAAGATTTATTAAATTTTTTAAAAGTTGCCAAATAGGTCATAAATACTATATATAGGTAGTAAATGTTAAAATGTTCTAGGCAACATTTCAACACACAAAAATACTTGGTACTTAAATCCCTAATGATAAACTGCTAATCTCCAACTCCCAAACCATTAACCCTTACATATTAAGATGCTGACCATCTTTCAAACACACCTATACCCTTCTAAAACACAAGAGGAGGAGGAGGTGATGCTGTTTGCCAGAGAGCAGGGAGAGCCGGCCAGCCTGCCTGCAGGGCTAAAATGGGCAAAAGCAGTACTAGGAGATTTATATATGCAGTTAGCAGGTAGCACACATTTTGCCCTAACAAAACTACTGGTAAACATCCTTAGTCGTTATCAAAAAGGATACTACAAAAACATGTGTATGGTACACACACATGCACTTATGTACACACCAAAATCACATAAATAATGAAATTGAAAATAGATTTTTGTGTGTGTGAAACATTTTGAAACAATGATAAGATCTACAAAAATAAAATGGGATCCAACTCAACTATTCAAGTTTGTGAGACAGGTGGGAAAGCCTGGGGACCCCAGGGTGGGAGAGTGCCGACAGCGGGCCAGGGATCCAAACGGCATGCTGACACACAAGTGCACAATGTGAGCATCTCCAACCCATTTTCCTAACAGGACCTCCTCATTGACCACCTAGGTAGTGTCGAGAAAAACAAGTCCCCACTCAGTGGCTGGCCTACACACCTTTTCCAGCAGGTGGCTGCCCGGGGTTCAAGGCTAGGGGTGATCAGGGAATGTGGAGGCAGCTCCAATCATTCCCTCTCACCTCCTTCCTCTCTCCTGTCCTCCCTCCTCTCCTCTACTCCTGCCCCTCACCCCTCCACCCCCATCTTACAAGGAAGATTAGATCAAATCATCCGACATTGAAGGATTAAAAAGTGACATCACTATGAACACTTGGCCACCACAAGCCAGTTATCCCTGTGGTAACTTTTCCAACACTTCCTGCTGAAAACCCAACAGGTCAGAGGGATCTAGAGGTCCTTCTTTCATGGTCTAAATTCCTACTAAAAATCAAGATCCAGTGAGCTTCAACAATTTCTGCTCCAGGGGAGGTTTCTGTCCTCCCTCAGCTCGCCTTAGGACACCTACATTACCTTTACCAGGTGTACCGTCCCAGTCAAACAACCCACCTGACCCTGCTAAGTCCCTGCCTGCTCCAGGGAGGAGTCCCAAGGAGGCTGCAGCTAAGGCTCAAAGGGAGCACAGCAAGAAATGCCAATGCAGCGGCAAGGAGACCTACTGTGTGTTATGTGCACAAGATGCTCCAGTAGGTCCACTCAGACTCCAGTATCTCGTTCAGGGCCATGAGCGTTGTGCACTCGTTGATCAAAGACACCTTTGGGCACATCGCCGACCAGGCATCTCAACTGGCACATTCCAAACTACTCCACCATCACAGCCTGCGACATCCTGGTGACCATGAGCCTGCTGCTGACTGGACAGCTGGCAGAGGCGCCTTGGCCAAGGGCCCCAGGGCCAACGCCCAGTACACCAGCCCCAAATAAATTGTCCTTCAGCCTCACAACGTTCAAACGCCAAGGGCCCATTTCAGGGTCACTTCCAGTTTCATCCCCCAAATAGAGGTTGAACACCTTAGCATTACCTTGTTTTTGGTTCCTTTGTTTCAGTTTGGTTTTTGATTCTTCTGTGCATAGTTTAGTTAGATTACTTTTGTGATGGAGAGCATCTTTCTTTCTTTTTAACACGTTTTGGGGCACTTAATCCACATATCCCACATAATCCCACAATTCAGCCTACTTAAGCATTCCACAATCACTACCACAATCGATTTCACATCGTCTATTTTCCCACTATGATTAAATCGCCTTTAAGCAGACTTATTAGTCACCTTCAGTTGTAGTGTTTTGTCCCCTCAATCCTTCATTCTTACTCCCCAAGTCCCCTCACCCTCCCCAACTCCGCCAGCGACCCACCCCGACCCCACCCAGACATCCTTACAGACACTCGCTTGTTATTTCATCTCTAGGCATCCACTCCTTTTGTGCTTCACAAACTGAACCCAACAGAAACTATAAAGAATAGAAAGGAAATGAAATGGGAATGATTTTAAAAACCTTAGTAATATATAGATAGAAATAAAAACAAAGAGTAAGAAGAAAGGGCGGCCACCAATATTTTAAAGCCAGGGAAGACGTTTCTGTCACGGACCAGCAAGAGATCTTGCGCCTAGAACAGACTCTGGTCGGGTCCAGAGAGAGGTCAGCAGAACAAGATCCCGGGCTCACCTTTGAGCTGAGGAGGCGCAAGGAGTCTCGGGAGGAGGCATCGCTGTGCGGAAGGAAACAAGGGAGGGGGGTTAGGAGACCCGCAAAGAGAGAATCAGGGAACCCCGAAGCCCCAAACCCCAGCCGGGATCCCCTTTCTCCAACAGGGACTCCCACCATGAACCACAACCAATCTGAAAGCAGGGAAATAGGACCGGCCTTGGGGACACCCGCCCACCTCTCACCAAGAGAAGCGCTGGCAGGGTTCCTGGGGGAGAGAAAGGGCGCTTGCAACCTAGTCAGCTGGACTAAAACAGCCTCCGCCCACACACATGTCCCGGAGCCCAGGGCCTCCCACCTGGGAGCGCAGGCAACAGGGTGCTCAGGCTGTGGGCGCTTCTCTGGCACCGCAAGCAGAGCACCAGACAGCGGCATCCTCGCTGTGAGTGGCAGTTCAGTATAAGACACCGCCACTTCCGGCCCTTTCTGGGCATGACCCGGAGGGGGAGGAGCTAGCGGGGTCAGGGAGGAGTAGGGTCTCTGCCTTCAGTCCTCTCACGGCAGCTCTTGCCCCGCCCATTTCTGCTGAGGCACCAACACAGGTGCCTGGCAAGGGTGGGCGGGGCATGGCGGGCCTGGGACGGGGCTCGGGGAGGAGCCAGGGAGAGGCGGTCCACGCCAAAGGGCCCACAGCAGTGGCTGAGACTCAGATAACAATGGCCGAGGCTCCAGTACTTTCCCCCATAGCAGAGAGCGTGTATGGGTGACATGGGTGAAATACAACAATGTACGTTGGGTGCGTAAGCCTGTGATCAGATTCCCCGGATGTGCATCCTCCTAACTAACTCCAAACACCCAACCATCCAATCCTGCCAAGGTGTTAATGGGTCTGAAGCAAGAACTTAGGGTCCTTGCTTAACCTTTACAGTGATGGTCCATTCTTTGACCTAAAGCACTATCGTGTATGACTGGTTTTGGGGAAAAGAGAAGTACCTAATGGCATGCACGTCTAGGTAAGTTATATGTCATTTTAACAAAATTTAAAAATAAACCTTCAGCAGGAGCAGTGAAAAGGGAATGGAGGAACGTAGATGGGAGAATGGTTGTTAAACGTAATGTCCATAGAGCTGGAATTTATACTATCTTCTTGTTTGATTTCACCGGGAAGCTTTGGGGATAGTTAAACATGAGAGTTATGTTCTTCTATGATGCTTATCATGATTCGTGCACTCTGCTAATTTAATGTATCACTCATTCAAGTTTCTATCAGTCCAAGAGGTCGTTATGGACAGTGGGGAAGACTTTTCCAAGTTGAGTGATCTGAAATTTAAATTTCCTACCTGCAGGTAACTCTTGGCTGCTGAGACTCTCAGAATAAGTGTTTTTGGGAAAGATCAAAGTGAACTATTTCCCGATTAACTTGCATCCAGAAAGATTGTGCTTCTTTCATGCCTGTTATACTTGGGAATTCCTTTATGAAAGTTCAAGTCAGATTCCAAAGTTCCTGGCTGAAAATAGAGAAAGTTGATTTGTAACACTCGGTTATGTTTCCCAATATGGTCAGATAGTTCCCCAGGCTGTACAGAAACCTGTTACCTGACTTTATCAGGAATCCACAAACATCACTTATCAGGCAATATTTTCTGAATTAAACTGGTTTATGTTCCCAGTTCTGCTGGAGCCACCTTATCCTTAGATCTGGGAAAACTTAGCCTAGGTTTTGCAACTAAAGGGTGACTTCTCTGGAAATACTTGCTGTGTTATACTGGGTAGACTAGAGAAACAAATTCACGGTCATTCAAATATGTGCAAGAAAGAGATTTACATCAATGACTAATAGATAACAAGAAAACATTTTATCCCAATCCAGATCAGCTCTAAACATCCAATATTAGCCCATATATCTGATAGTAGTCCAAAATTTCCCCTTCAGACTCACACAGCACATGGAATGATGACGAATGCAGGAAGACCGCAGGCCAGTGGGTGAAAAGTTTTGTGTATCCAATGGTGGTAGAAGCATTTAGTGCTGGCATGGGTCTCGTGTGGCTCTTCTAGCTCTCCAAGTTACTCAAGAGCAGGAAGGTGAAGCAGAAAGAGAGGGTAGCCCAGCTCCAGGGAAAAAGAGTAGAAATTCCCAGAATCTACATGAGAAGGTCATGCCCACCAGGAGGCATCATCAAGCTGTGATCTGATTGACAGGCTACCCTCTACCCCTAGACTTATTTCCCAAGTTGAAATGAAACTATGTAGCTACTACACCTGTTTTCATGTGAGGTTTCCTGTTTCTGTGGATAAATCATTAACTTCCCTTTCCCCAACCTCCACCATAAAAACCTCATTGTCATCGAGTCAATGCAGACTCACATAGATACTATAGGACAAGGGGGAACTTCCCTGGTGAGTTTCCAAGAATGAAAACGTTTGCTGGAGTAGAACGCTCATTCTTTCTCCTGTGGTGTTATAGGTGGTTCCAAACTGCTAGTCTTAAAGTTAGCAGCCCAAGTTCTACCCTCTTCACAAACAGGGGTTTGTTCATTCATTGTAGAGCCACCCACAATAGCATGCAACTAGAGTCCAAACGGTTTCTTAGTTATACAAGCCACTTTCCAGTGGGTTGCTCACCAAAAATTAGTGATTGATCAGCAGAACGGGATGTGCATAGCCACTGCTACCAAGTGCTCCAAAAGTAATCCCTTTAGAAAATCCTGGAGAGAGTGGGAGAAAAATGGGGACCCAAACTCAGACTCACAAAAAAGACCCTCAAGGAATTGCTTTTGGTCACTTTCATGTCCAGAACTGAACTCACCCCCTGCTAGGCGAACCAGTCATGTAAGTAAGATCAAGGACAAGATTTAGCTCAGGGGGAAGAATGGAAACAGGAGAGTCTTGGACAAAGAGGACAGTGTGTTGTTGTTGTTAGTTGCCCTCAAGTAGGTTCCAGCTCACAGAGAACCTAGGTACAATCGGATGAAACACTCCCAAGTCCTGCTCCATCTCACGGTGGATTTTATGTTTGAGCCCATTGCTGCAGCCAATGATCCACACAAGGCTCTTCCTCTTTTCATTTGCCTTTTACTTTACCAGGCATGATATCATTTTCCCAAGATGGATCTCTCCTGATAACATATTCAAAGTACATGAGACAACATGTCACCATCCTGATTTCTGAGGATCATTAGCATGTGTGGTCAATGCTATTGTTAGTCTTGTTAATTCCTGTACAAATCTGCTTGAAACAATGGATGACTACATGAATTGTGATAAGAGGTGTAAGGGCCCCCAATAAAATATTTAATAAAATAAATAAAATTCCATGAGACACTTCTAGCCTAATTGTAAGATTTTTAAAGGTGCAGATTCTGGCAGTTATGAATAAATACCATTTTATTGTATTGTTATTTAAGTTCAAGTTATTTGGGAACTGAGTCAGACAACATATTAAATGTTGTCTGCCTCAGTTCTTAATATTAAAAAAAATTTTCTTGTAGCTCCATTATCAATATTGGTCTACATTTTCTTGAAGTATCATTATCTGACCCTGGTATCAGAATATTACTGGACTCATAGAATGTGTTATTAATTGTTGTCTCTCAACCATTGTTATGTTTGTACCCAATTAACTTGAACTTAAATAACAATACAGTAAAATGCCATGTTGTTAGAACAAAGTGATCTGGTGTTGAGGGCGGGCTGGAGCAGAAGCCCATAGTCCATCCACTTCCTCAATGTATGGCCATACAATTATATGTACATAAGTCAATATCTCTATTTTATGAATTAATATATTTATATATGTACACCCTTATATTTATACCTCTATCCATAGTTTTGCTTCCTAGATCTTTTCTGTATTTTGTTTTACATTCCCCCTGTTCTACCATCACACTCACGCCTTTTCTGCCTCTTAGTAATGCCTGTTAGCTAAATTGCTATTGCTCCAACACCCCCAGAATCTCTAAGTCCTCCTCATTATTGATTTAATTTCCTAATTGTTCCTCTACCTATGGAATTGTTTGATAAGCACTCCCTTTCCCCACACTCCAGAACCAAGGCCCTCCAAAACCATTGCCTATATGGGTAGGCAAAACAACAAAAGCCGAAACAAAACAGAAAGAATAGATTGAATTATAAAGGGTGGAAAAACTAGCAAAAAACAAACAAACCCAACCCTAAAAACATACATAATCCCAGATCTGTCTGCTGACCTTTATGACTCTCTCCCCGCCGGTCCTGGGGAGTTTAGGGAACTTCTCCTCCTAGCCTGAAGTCTACTTTTGTGGCTCCTCAGGGGCTTTATGGCTTGGCTTGGCTCCCATTGCTGACCTGTTCTGTTCCCTTATTGGTCCACCCCACTGTGGAGGGAGGTGGGGGTCAGGCCAGGCTCACTCCACACCATGTATCCCCAGTATGGTCCTCTGACGATGTACTCTCCAGCCAGTGGACATCATTTCTCAAGCTGATGTTCGCCTTACTGTCTTGTCTGTGTGCCCAGGCAGATTTTTGCAAATAATGGTGATAAAAAAATTACCATTCATTGTTAATCCCATTCATTCTATTTATCTCCAAATAAGACACACATAATTAAGGAGACATAATTAAGCTAAACAATCTTTATAATTAATTAATTTGCTTTCATTGGTAATTATGCCCTGGGGTGATGCTGTAGTGCCCTCTTAGTATTCAAAAATTACAAACATGAAAAAATTTAACCAGTCTACACTGAAAGGAGGAAGAGAGAGAGAGAGGTGAGAGAGAGAGAGATCATTTATAATATTTAAGGGTGGTTATGGTTGAACAATGAACAATGAAGTTTGACAAGAGTTTATTTACTGTTGAAAAAACCTTGTTTGATAAATGAGATTAACTGGAAAAAAAGTGTCACCAAGTATTACATTTTATAAATGCAACGAACACGCAGATCACGATGCTAAGCTCTGGGTTTTTGGGTGAGCTCTTATTGTAAGTTAAATACTGTACATGGTCTCTTACTTCACTTGGCTTTTGAATTCTCTCTGCGTACATTTTAGGTTCTTGTTTGCTAATATTTTCATGTGTTCACCTGTGTGCATGTGTGTCTGTGTGTGCAAGGCGTTCCCAGAGGTGCCAAGTGTTTCCTAAGAACACCTCCCACAGCAACTTCACCCAATCCAACCCGGGTTTATTCTGCCTTCATCTGGAACAGTAGTTCTCAACCTGTGGGTCGCGACCCCTTTAGGGGTGGAACGACCATTTCACATGTTTCTCCTGATGCATAACAGTAGCAAAATGATAGTTATGAAGTAGCAATGAAAATAATTTTATGAGGGATCAGTTTTCAGGCATCAAAGGACAAAAATTCATATCATTGGCTTCACACCTCCATGACACCATCGCCGAAGACAAACAGGTGCATAAGCAAATGTGGTGAAGAAAGCTGATGGTGCCCGCTATCAAAAGAGATAGTGTCTGGGGTCTTAAAGGCTTGAAGGTGAACAAGCGGCCATCTGGCTCAGAAGCAACAAAGCCCACGTGGAAGAAGCACACCAACCTGTGTGATCACGAGATGCCAAAGGGACCAGGTATAAGGCAGACATCATCCAATATATCATAGTGAATGAAGGGGGAAGTGCAGAGTGGAGACCCAAAGCCCATTTGTTGGCCACTGGAGATCCCCTCACAGAGGGGTTTAGGGGAGGAGATGAGTCAGTCAGGGTGTGATATGGTACCGATGAAGAATACAACTTTCCCCCAGTTCCTGGATGCTTCCTCCCCCAAACTACCATGATCCGAATTCTACCTTGCAAGACTGGATAGAGCAGAGGTTGTACACTGGTGCATATAGGAGTTGGAGGCACAGGGAATCCAGGGTGGATGATACCTTCAGGACCGGGGTGTGAGGGGCAATACTGGGAGAGTAGAGGGTGAGTGGGTTGGAAAGGGGGAACCGATTATAAGGATCTACATGTGACCTCCTCCCTGGGAGACGGACAGCAGAGAAAGGGGGGAAGGGAGAAATAGGACAGGGCAAGATATGACAAAATAATAATCTATAAATTATCAAGGGCTCATGAGGGAGGGGAGTGGGGAGGGAGGGGGAAAAAAAGGACCTGATACAAAGGGCTTAAGTGGAGAGCAAATGCTTTGAAAATGATTAGGGCAAAGATTGTAACGATGTGCTTTATACAATTGATGTATGCGTATGTATGGATTGTGATAAGAGTTGTATGGGCCCCTAATAAAATGTTAAAAAGAACAGAATTTTATGTTTGGGCATCACCACAATATGAGACACTGTATTAAAGAGTCGTGGCCTTAGGAAGGTTGAGAACCCCTGATTTTCTGGACTCACCAAAGGCTGGAGATTCCAATAAGGAAGGCTCCTGGAGTATAAATTACATCGATTTATTAATGATGCTGAAGTATTACAGGTGATTACCGTTTAATCCGTCCCTCGCCTTCCCTCCTTTATTTCCAGCTCCTGCTCAGGATCAGGACTAGTGCCTGGATGGACCTTATTTTAATTCAGGGTGCTTGTTGGGTCTCAAGTGGGTGTCTTTTTGTTCAAAACCTGAAATATCATTATTCTTATTCTGTACCCCTGGTGACTTAAATTTTCACTCACTTCTCTGTTATGTATTTATCCTTGAACTCCTGACTAGTTTTGCCCTAATGTTGCATGTGCTCTGGCAAACCAAGGGACTGTCATCTCAGTCTTGCATCAGTTAGAAGTTACAAAGTTGAAACTATTCTTTTCTGGGGCCCACATTCCCCAGTTGGAAACCTCCTCCCTGAGGCCCTATGCCACTTGGATCTCTTTATTTACACTGAGATTGGCCCTAGTTATCAAAACCTGAGATGTGTTGTTTGTAGGAGTGCTGGTGTTGGTGATGGCAGTGGCCCAAAGAAAACCCCTGAAGACTTTGAGGAGGTTGATATGGAAGTGTTGAAGTGGAAAGAAAAGATGTTTGGAGACTGTGGGTGATGACGATACCCTGGTGTCCACCTGATGTTTCAACAAATGATAGTCTGTCCACTCTCTAGGGCACAGGACATACAGGAGCCCAAGGCAGGGCAGAGACGTTGAGGGGCTGGAGGGAGAAAACACTGAGCTCAGAAATACTTGGTTTTCCTTTGATCTTTAATACACACCACTTAGGTCAAGTGCTCTCTCTCTCTGTAGACTAACATGCATATGAGTTCAAACAAAGAGCTACCCTAGCATGGGCTCAGGAGGAAAAAGGTTGTCTGGTCTCTATTACTATCTGTTTATAAGGACAGGGCTCCCTCACATGCAATCATTCTTCAGGCACTAGGGTAAATTTCACCCTTGGGCGGGAAAGCTATCAGTTCTCTACAGACAGGGCTCTAGGTCTCTTGGGAAAGCAGAGCTGTGGTCTAAAGATGCTATTTCTGTGTGTTCTCCTGTGCCTGGTAACAGTTCCCAAAGTGGAGATTCAGATATCTGCCCTGGGTCTTTGGGAATTGTTGTGAATTCACGTGACTGACGTGGACCATCTGTTTTTTCTGCAGGCGTCTTGTCCCAGGTGAAGCTTCAGGAGTCGAGTCCAGTACTGGTGAAGCCCTCCCAGAAGCTGTCACTCACCTGCACTGTCTTTGGTTTCTCCATCACAAGCAGTGGTTACTGCTGGCACTGGATCCGCCGGCCCTCAGTGAAGGGTCTGCAGTGGATGGGACTCATATGCTATAATGGCGGTACAAATTATGACCCATCCCTCCAAAGCCGGCTCTCCATCACTAGAGACACATCTAAGTATCAGTTCTCCCTGCAGCTGAGCTCGGTGACTGCTGAGGACACAGCTGTGTATTACTTTAAGTGCAAGGGAAACACAGTGAGGGGAAGTCAGTGTGAGCCCAGACACAAACTTCCCTGCAAGGAAGACACTGGGCAGCAGGGGGCACACAGGACTCACTGAGCACACATCCCCAGCACTAGACAGGCAGAGATGGATGACAAGGAGGACTCAGGGTTCCTTCCCTCTTTCATCTCTCAGCATGTCCACGGACAGTTTTTGTTTTTCTTTTTAAATCATTTTCCTGGGGGCTCGTACAATTCTTATCATAATCCACACATACATCCATTGTGTCAAGAACATATGTACATGTGTTGCCATTATCATTCTCACATTTGCCTTCGACTTGAGCCCTTAGTATCTGCTGTTCATTTTCCCCTCCCTCCCCACTCTCCCTACCTCATTAACCCTTCATCATTCATAAATTATTGTTATTATTTTGTCATACATTACACTGTCTGACATCTCTCCCCACCATTTTCTCTGCTGTCAATCCCCCAGGGAGGAGGCTATACCTAGATTCTTGTAATCAGTTCCCCCTTTCTACCCCACATTCTCTCCACCCTTCAGGAATCACCACTCTCACCACTGGTCCAGAAGGTGTCATCTGTCCTGAATTCCCTGTGTTTCCAGTTGCTATCTGTGCCTATGCACATCCTCTCATCTAGTCAGATTTGTAATGTAGAATTTATTACTCTCTAAATTTTCTCCTCACTGCCAACTTGAAAGGAGGAACTAGCATTGTCTGTTCACAGTACAAATATTAAAGTTACTCTAATATTTCATTGCCTTCCTTTAGAAACCAGTTTCCTTCTTGAAAAACAGGTTATCATGGTAATTCTCACCCTATCCATGACTCAAAACCTTTGACAATAAAATACAGGCATGCCAGATTCATGCATGCAATGCATGATTTCAAATGTACTCAGTGACCTACTATCGCCCAGGGTCAGGTCTGTGAAGGTTTCCTTCTGTTTTGCTCCCTGTGCACTGTTGTCAGTGAATCGTGCAGTGAATGACTAATGATCTCTATATCTGAGAAAACAATTGTGGTGACTTCTGGGGCTAAATTTGTGACATGTCCTTCGTGATGCTTGCTACCCATTGTCTCCCTGTATGCAGAAACAAGGGTTCCAAACAGAGAGACTCCTGACACTGGGAACAGGTGAACTGGAATGACCTGTCCGGTGGGCGGAGTCATTAGTAAGATCACTCATTGGAGTCACAATAAAGGGATCACTCATTGGAAGGACAGCTTTGATTCCAAAGGATAGTAAATATGTCACAAGGGGAGGAAATTGCAAACTAATTTCTCAAAATGTTCTTTAGGCCATTTTCAGCAGATGCCAGGCAATGAAGTCGTGATGATTTCCTCTCAGAAGCTGTGGTTTCCCCACCTTGTCAGCACCTTTCTAGGGATACCGTGCACAGTGACTCTTGGGAAACTTCCTGCATTGGCACTTGCCTTCTCTTCATTGGAATGGGCTTTGTCTGTCTGTCACCAGAGATCCAAAGGCAGACTTCAGAATAATAAGTATAGATGAGATCTCAGTTAACACTCCAGGAAACTAACTAGGGCCATTTGTTGTCAAAGTTAGAAATAGTTAATGCAAAAAAAATATTCTCATGCTGAGTGGAAATTTTCTTCACACCCTCTGATGTATCTTGAATCTTTTCATCCTAATAAATACTCAAAAATGCATATTTATTCAATAAATTTCCCTTAGAATGATCTAGAAAATATTTTCTATGCCAATATTATTGTCTGGAATCATATAATTATTAAAAAAATTCTCAAGTAATATGGAAAGGATGAAGAAGAAGAAAAGATAAAGCAAATCCATAAGAAAAACAAGAACAAAGCATGGAGTCTTACAAAATAATAATGAAAAAAATTAACAGAAACTTAAAAAAATGAACTCAGGGCACAAAATTTGAGGGGAAAAACTCAATAACTCCACAAAGGGGGAAAAAAACCCAGAAATGCAATGCATTATGACAGCAATAAATGCATACACATCAATAATGACATGGAATGTAAAAGGACTCAATGCACCTCTCAAGAGGCAGTGAAAAGCATAAATCTGCTTGATCCATAAATCTGCTGCACCGCGACGGCTTCATCTCCGATTGTGTCCCCGCCGACCGCACTGCCATCTGCATCTCGTGTTCTCCCCGCAGCCCGGATACATAGTATGACCAATAGGTGTTCCATATCTCAGCTATTTTCTATGGAAAACCAAAGAGATCAGATCCTGATCGCCACTGTTGGCTTTGAAGAATGGGACGTCTTTAGAGAAGCTTGATCTTCGGAGGCCTCATCTTGAGACCTTACAAGTCCGGATTCCGGCAGAGTTCCTCTATCTCATCTCGTTGCTGATTGAAGGTGCCCTCCCCTTCTCCACCCGTCTTCATTACTGGGAGGTAGCAGGAAGTCAGCATCATGGTTGGGTCCAAGGCTACCGATGTGCCCCCGACCGCCACGGTGAAGTTCCTGGGGGCTGGCACAGCCGCCTGCATCGCGGATCTCATCACCTTCCCCCTGGATACCGCTAAAGTCCGGCTGCAGATCCAAGGAGAAATCCAAGGGCCATTGCGGGCCATAGCCAGCGCTCAGTACCACGGCGTGCTGGGCACCACCCTGACCATGGTGCGCACAGAGGGCCCCCGCAACCTCTACAACGGGCTGGTCGCCGGCCTCCAGCGCCAGATGAGCTTCGCCTCTGTTCGCATCGGCCTTTATGACTCCGTTAAGCAGTTCTACACCAAGGGCTCTGAGCATGCCGGCATCGGTAGCCGCCTCCTGGCAGGCAGCACCACTGGTGCCCTGGCTGTGGTGGTGGCCCAGCCCACAGATGTGGTGAAGGTCTGGTTCCAAGGTCAGGCCCCGGCTGGAGGTAGCCCAAGATACCAGAGCACTGTGGATGCCTACAAGATCATTGCTCGGGAGGAAGGGTTTCAGGGACTCTGGAAAGGGACCTCACCCAATGTGGCTCGGAATGCCATTGTCAACTGTGCTGAACTGGTGACCTATGACCTCATCAAAGATTCCCTCCTGAAGGCCAACCTCATGACGGATGACCTCCCTTGCCATTTCATTTCCGCCTTCGGGGCCGGCTTCTGCACCACCGTTATCGCCTCCCCGTCAACGTGGTCAAGACAAGATATATGAACTCTGCCCTGGGCCAGTACAGCAGCGCTGGCAACTGCGCCCTTACCATGCTCCAGAAGGAGGGGCCCCGGGCCTTCTACAAAGGGGTCATGCCCTCCTTTCTCCGCCTGGGTTCCTGGAACGTGGTGATGTTCGTCACCTACGAGCAGCTGAAGCGGGCCCGCATGGCTGCCTACACTTCCCAGGAGGCTCCCCTTTGAGCCTCTCCTGCTGCTGACCGGACGGAGCACCTCTGGTTTGTACATCAGCCCCAGCCAGGCCCTGCTTTTTGTCTCCTCCTTGCCTTCCCTTTGTCTCTCTTCCTACCCCATCCCCTTGTCACCCCTCCCTCCTTCCCCACCTCTCCTCGCTCTCTCTGCCGCCTCTTCTCATAGCCCCTACGTCCTGAAGAAGTTGATCCCATCCTGGCACCAGCTAGGACGCCATGCCCCAGTCCCTTGATAAGCTCAGTCTGAGTCTTTGCCCTGCCCCCACAACCCAGCCAGCATGCCACCCATAAAGCAAGCTCAACTGTGAAAAAAAAAAGAAACACAATTAAGACATAAAGACAAATATAATCTAAAAATCAAAGGTAGAAGAAAATATATCAAGAAAATGGAAATTAAAAAAGCAAGGGTAGCAATATTAATCAATTACAATTTTAAAATGTGTTACTGGCTATACAAATTAATAATAAAATAGGACCAAATCTTTAATGAGAGACAAATAAGGGCATTATATGATAAAAGGAACAAAAGAGCAAGATGAAAAATAGTAATAAGTATATATTAATTTAGTGGCAGACCCTCAAAATATATTAATCAAGCTCTTATAGACTTAAAGATAGAACTACATAATTTTACAGTAATAGAGTTAAATACATCCACACTGGGTTTGACAGAACAACACTAAATATCAACTGGATAATAAATCAATACAGTAACAGAAGAACTAAATACCACAATTACTGACCTCTTAGACATGTAGGAAACATACTATCTGGGAAAACGTCAATGTACCTTCTTCTCATGTTCATATGTACCATTCTTCAGAATAAACCATACGTTAGGCTACAATGCTAGCTTTAATACATTTTTAAAAATTGTGATATTACAAATAAATTTTACTTCACCGCATTATTAAATTATATATGAACAATAGGAAGATAAAAGAATAAAATCTAACATGGAAAATGAGCAATTCTGTGCATTAAATTACTTGGAAATGGTAGGGATTAAGATTTTAAATTCCTTACAAAAACAAAAATAAGCATACCAAAAGCTTTAGTATACTTCAGAAGCAATACTAAGAACACACGTTATGAACAATATATGAAGATATCAAAAAATAAAGCAAAAGTCAGCATGGTAACACAAACCTTCAACAATTAGAACAAAAAAGAGCTAAGTAAAACATCAGTCACCAGAAGACAATAAATATTAAAGAATAGAGCAGAAATAAATGAAAAGGTGAAGATAAACAAGCGGCCATCTAGCTCAGAAGCAACAAAGTCCACATGGAAGAACACACCAGCCTGTGTGATCAAGTGGTCCCAAAGGGATCAGTTACCAGGCATCAAAGAACAAAAAATCATATCATTGACTGCACACCTCCATGATAGGATCGCTGAAGACAAATGGGTGCATAAGCAAATGTGGTGAAGAAAGCTAATGGTGCCCGGCTATCAAAAGAGATAGTGTCTGGGGTCTTAAAGGCTTGAAGGTGAACAAGCGGCCATCTAGCTCAGAAGCAAAAAAGCCCACATGGAAGAAGCACAACGGCCAGTGCGATCACGAGGTGCCAAAGGGACCAGGTATAAGGCATCATGCAAAAAAAAAAAGATGTAAGTGTGTGTATGTATGTGTATATCTGTGTATATGTATATATGTATATATATACCATATTAAATGAAAGGGGAAGTGCAGAGTGGAGACCCAAGGCCCAAGTGTCGGCCAATGGAGATCCCCTCATAGAGGGGTTTAGGAGAGGAGATGGGTTAATTAGGGTGCGAGGTAGTACCGATGAAGAGCACAGCTTTCCCCCATATCCTGGATGCTTCCTCCCCCCAACTACCATGATCCGAATTCTACCTTGCAGGGCTGGATAGGACAGAGGCTGTATACTGGTACATATGAGGGCTGGAGGTACAGGGAATCCAGGGTGGATGATACCTTCAGGACCAAGGGTGTGAGGGATGATGCTGGGAGAGTGGAGGGTGAGTGGGTTGGAAAGGGGGAACTGATTACAAGGATCCACATGTGACCTCTTCCCTGGGAGAGGGACAGCAGAGAAGGGGGGAAGGGAGACTCTGGATAGGAAAAGATATGACAAAATAACGATGTATAAATTACCAAGGGCACATGAGGGAGGGGGGAAAGGGGGGGGCGGGGAAAAAAAAGAGGACCTGATGCAAGGGGCTTAAGTGGAGAGCAAATGCCTTGAGAATGATTGGGGCAGGGAATGTATGGATGTGCTTTATACAATTGATGTATGTATATGTATGGATTGTGATAAGAGTTGTATGAGTCCCTAATAAAATGTAAAAAAAGAAAAGAGGAGAAAAAAATGATTAAGGCAAAGACTGTACAGATGTGCTTTATACAATTGATGTATGTATATCTATGAACTGTGACAAGAATTGTATGAGCCCCAATAAATTGTTAAAAAAAAACCAATAAAGAGATCTTTTGCAGCAAAAAAAAAAAAAGAAGAAATAAATGAAAAGGAAACAGGGAAATAATCAATAAGACAAGTTAATTCTTTAAAAATATTAACAAAGTTTGACAAACTACTGGTAAATTTATTAAACTAAAAGGAATAAGAAAAGCAAATATAAAGAATAAGAAATTAAAAGGCCAATATCACAACAGAACCAAAACTATGAAGATCACAACAGTGAATTTGAAAATTTATAATAAGTGGACATATTTCTAGAAAAACACTACCTATCTTTATTTTTAAAAAATCATTTGCGGGGGTGGGGTGGGGCTCGTACAACTCTAGTCACAAACCATACATCCATCCATCCATTGTGTCAAGCACATTTGTACATTTGTTGCCATCATCATTCTCAAAACATTTGCTTTCTACTTGAGCCCTTAGTATCACCTTCTCATTTTCCCCTCCCTCCCACTTCTGCCTCACTCATGAACCCTTGATAATTTATAAATTATTATTATTTTGTCATATCTCACACTGTCTGATGTTGCCCTTCACCCACTTTTCTCTTGTTCATCCCCTAGGGAGGAGGTTATATATAGATCCTTGAAATCGGTTCCCCCTTTACATCCCCAAATTCCCTCAACCCTCCCAGTATCGCCACTCACTCCACTGTTCCTGAAGGGATCTTCTGAACTGGATTCCATGCGTTTCCAGTTCCTGTCTGTACCAGTGTACATTATCTGGTCGGGATGGATTTGTAAGGTAGAATTGGGATCATGATAGTGGTGGGGGGAGGAAGCATTTAAGAACTAGAGGAAAGTTTTGTGTTCCATATTTGCTACACTGCACCCTGCACTCTTTTTCTCCCCAAGACCCTTCTGTAGGGGCATGTCCAGTTGCCTAGAGATGGGCTTTGGCTCCCAAATCTGTACTTCCCCTCATTCACAGTGATATGAATTTTTGTTCTTTGATGCCTGGTCCCTGATCCTTTGACACCTCGTGATCACACAGTCTAGTGGGCTTCTTCCATGTGGGCTTTGTTGCTTCTGAGCTAGATGACTGCTTGTTTACTTTCAAGCCTTTAAGAAACCAGACGCTATATCTTTTGATAGCTGGGCGCCATCAGCTTTCTTCACCACATTAGATTATGCACCCATATGTCTTCAGTGATAGTATTAGGAAGGTGAGCATTATGGAATGCTAGTTTAATAGAACAAAGTGTTCTTGCACTGAGGGAGTACTTGAGTGGAGGTTCAATGTCAATTGGCTACCTTAATATAAACTTATAAATATATGGACATAGATTTATTCCCCCATCATCATATATAAATATATTAACATATGTACATGCCTGCATTGTGACCTCTATAAATGTCCTTTGCCTCCTAGTTCTTTCCATTATTTCCTTTTACTTTCCTCTTGTCCCACTATCATGCTCAGCCTCCATTTTGGATTCAGTAATCCTACTCAGTTACATTGTCCTTGATCAATCCCTATCAGGCGTCTCACATGCTTCTTGCCACTGATTTTGGATCCCTTCTTGTACCCTTGTCCCCAGGTTTATTAACACCATTTCCTTTCCCCAACCTCCCCCTCTCCTTTGACCCCCCCCTCCCCCAGGACCATCGGTCACGTTGTTTTCTCCTCCAGATTGTTTATCTAGCCTATCTTACCTAGATAGACCTGCAGAGATAATAATACGCACACAAAATAAGACAGAGCAAGACAAAGTGACAAAAGAAAACAAAATAGCAGCAAAAACAAAACAAAGACATAATAGTTCAAGGTCTGTTTGATGACGTTTAGGAGTGTTTTCCAGTGGAGTTTGATGGGGTGCCACGGCCTGGCCCCAAAGTCTATTTTTGGTACTCCTTTGGGACTTCCTTGCTCTGTACTCTTGCTGTTCTATTGCCCGGCCTTAGTGTTTTGCCTTGTTGTGGTGGGGTCAGATCGGGTGCCACTCCCACACTGTATCTCCAGTGCTGTCCCCTGTAGGGCTTTGGGTTCATGAGGGTTTTCATGTCTCCTAGTGGGGCCGGCCATATGGTTCTCTCTGTGCATTGACTACTCTGAGCAAGGATATCAGTCCTCAAGGCTTGGTGGGTCAGGATGTGCTCCACTCCCTCTTCCTCACCCTTCATTGCTCCCATGTGCTTTGATCAGACATATCCCTCTCTCTGACCTGTAGCTTCTGTGCTATCTTCTGAAGTAAATTCTTCTGGGGGGAGCAGTGGCTTTCCATGTAGTTGGGATTGGGCCTGGGCCCTGAACACTATCTATCTAAGTTTAAAAAGTCTGATGTCCAAGATGTCAACTGAAAATTTAAAAAGAAGAAATAGATCATATGCTATAAAAAATGTTCAAACTGTAAAAATGGTAGACCTCTATGACTGCACTGGAAAACAGTAATCATTGGTTGCTAGATTAATATGACTCAAACATGCCCTAAGTATGAATACACATATACATGTGAATATGTATGGAAGTACAGATATTAATATCAATACAAATAAGAACATGAATATTAGTGTAAATATAATTGAAAATATAAACATGAATAACAATTTGAGTGTGAATATGAATATGCATGTCAATGTAAATATGAATCTGAATCTAAATACACATATGAATCTAAACATATATGTGAACATAAATATGAATATAAATATGAAAATTACTGTGAATATCAATATAAGTAAATATATGTTAAAGTGAATAAATAAATACAAATATCATTATATAAAATAAAAATATTTCATGATATGATCGCTGAGGACAAATGGGTGCATAAGCAAATGTGGTGAAGAAAGCTGATGGTGCCCAGCTATCAAAAGAGATAGTGTCTGGGGTCTTAAAAGCTTGAAGGTAAACACGTGGCCATCTAGCTCACAAGCAACAAAGCCAACATGGAAGAAGCACACCAGCCTGTGCGATCACGAGGTGTCGAAGGGATCAGGTATAAGGCATCATCAGGGGAAAAAAAATCATACCATAGTGAATGAAGGGGGAAGTGCAGAGTGGAGACCCAAAGCCCATTTGTCGGACACTGGAGATCCCCTTGCAGAGGGGTCTAGGGGAGGAGATGAGTCCATCAGGGTGGGATGTAGCACCGATGAAGAATACAGCTTTCCTCCAGTTCCTAAATGCTTCCTCCCCCCCAACTATTATGATCTGAATGCTACCTTGCAAGTCTGGATAGAGCAGAGTATGAACACTGGTGCAGATAGGAGCTGGCGGCACAGGGAATCAAGGGCAGTTGAAACCTTCAGGACCAGGGATGTGAGGGGCGATACTGGGAGGATTGAGGGTGAGTGGGTTGGAAAGAGGGAACCGATTACAAAGATCTACATGTGACCTCCTCCCTGGGGGATGACAACAGAAAACGAGGTGAAGGGAGACATAGGACAGGGCAAGATATGACAAAATAATAATTTATAAATTATCAATGGCTCACGAAGGAGGGGAGAGGGGGAAGCGGGGAGGAAGGGGGAAAAAAGGACCTGATGCAAAGGGCTTAAGTGGAGAGCAAATACATTGAAAATGATGAGGGCAACGAATGTACAGATGTGCTTTACACAATTGATGTGTGTATGGATTTTGATAAGAGTTGTATGAGTCCCTAATAAAATGTTTTTAAAATATTTCAATATATTTGTAATATATTATTTGAATATATGCTCAATATATTCAAAGTATGAGTATATATGTAAAAAGAAATATAAGTATATCTGCCACTTTGAGGGTCCCTTGTACATGTACACCAGATTTATTACTGATAAAAAACAGAAATCTTAAAAAAAAAGCTATTTCCTGACAGTGTATTTTAATGTAATTTAATGTTCAAGTCAGTGTTTTCCTTTTCGAACATTTTTTGAGAACTCCAATCACGTTCTTTTAAATACCCTTTGCATTTGGGGAACAAAAATAAGACTGAAGGAGAATATCAGGGATGCCGAGTCGATAAAGTAAGGTTTCCTTACTTGCAGTCACTGATACTTTCAATATCTTCCCCCAAACCATAATTTTGGTCATCGACTTTTCAGCAGTCGTCCCTACCCATTGTACAGATATCACAGGCATTTGAGGCAATTGATCCTCAAAGTGACATCACACTACCCTGTAATACAGGTTCCCTGAAGCAGATGTTTATAAAAAGGCTGCATGGTGCAGTGGACTAAGTATTAAGTTACTAACCACAGGTTATGGGTTCAAACCCAGCATCCACTCCTTGAGTCAAAGATTAAATTATGTGTGTCATAATATTGAGAGCCCTGGAAACCTTCTTGGTCTTTCACTTGCCTGCATCCCACTTGCTTCAGGAACCAGCTCTTGGGGAAACCTTCCTGTGGAGTTGTGATCCATGAGTTTAGCAAGCTGTTCCCTGTTCCCATATTGTATACCATTCACAGTGACACTCATATACAAATACCTGGCATCTTTAAATGCAGCTTCTCCACCAGGGGACTCCAGAACCTTCTTAGCTAGGGTGAGCTTCAGAGGCAGCTTTATCAAAATTATTGGAAATAAACTTCCATGGGACTTTTGGTAGTTTTTAAAAAAATGTTAACATTCCCAGTGGTAAAGACTCTAAATGTCTATAATAAAGGTCTTTAGGCTAAAATACATGAGAGTTCACCTTTACAGTGAACTTTGAAACAAATGGCAGAACGCTGTTCAAGGATACAGAACAAAGGGCAAAAGACAGGTAGCTGTTTCCCACACTGCTTCAAGAGGAACCATCTGAGCAAAAACCAGGATCACTCAAGAAAAAGGTAAAGGTGCACTAAGAGCATCAGTGAAAAAGTAGGTCCAGGGAGCAGTGGAATGCCTACTGAAATGCTTCAACCAGCAGATGAGGCACTGGAAGCACTCAGTCACCTTTGCCATGTAATATTTAACACAGCTGTGTGGCCAACTGACTAGAAGTGATTACACACACACACACACACACACACAATGTCATGTCAAATTGAAGATATAGAAATGAAGAGGTGGATTTTGGAAGCCTGATGATAGCTCCTAGTGGGTGTGGCCTTATCACAAGGATCATCCTGGGAACTTCCTCTCTCTGTTTTCACCTTCTTGTTGAGGGGCCACTGGGAGACCTGCCAAAGCCCTGGAGATGCGTCCACCACAGAACTCTTCACCCACAAGGCTGTGCTTCCTGCACTCTGCATCGTTGCTTGTGGCTGTGTGAGTTTGACGAGGGATTCCTGGACTAGTACTGGACTAATGGACTTGATCTGGACTGGGATGTTTGTTTGATATACAATCACTCCTTGATATAAAGCTCTTTCTTATACCTATAGGAGTGTCATTACATTTTTTTTCTAGTCACCCTGGCCTAACACATATACACACATGTACACAGACTGAGTGAAATAATTTTTCACACAGACACAAATCTTGGAATGACAGCTACAAACGGTGAAAACAATTTGCTTTAACTAAGATCTTTTTTTCAGGGCTTTCAGTGCTAGGGCCCTAAATATCGATGAGACCGGCCATGTATACAGGTGCCAGATCTTAACAAGTAGGAACAGAAATGACACTAAGGAAAAAATTAGGCCTTTGACTTAGCTAGCACCCATGACAACTCATGCCTACACACAGTCACAGGAGAATCAGTGAGACAAGATAGAGGGGGTTAACCTGGGTCAGGGCTGTGGAGAAGTTCTTGCAAAGTTACAGCTAAACAAAGTATAAAATTCCCCTAACTAGTTTATATTTCTACCATAAAATAATAGCAGTTTGACACTTTAAGTTCAGACTCAGCTAAACTCAGCTTCTATCTCCACATAGTCAGCCTCTACTGAGTTATTTCTGGTCCCTGACTTGCAATGTAAAGCAATGTAAGGAGTGTCAGACAGAGCAAGGTTGCTGAGAGCACCCTGGCCAGTGCAGGGAGACACAGTTAAGAACACACTCCCTGGTTATGTCCTAGATGGATATTGGGGAGCTAGAGTCCTATGCTCTTAAGTCATACTTGGACATCAGAGATTTCTGCCCCAATTTTGTAAGCTATTCAGTTTGGCAGTAGTGTACCTCTCCCAGTCAGGGTCCTTTCCCTGCTCCTGTAGTCCCACATGTGATTGTGTTTAATTGATCTGCCACTAATTGTTTGTGAGTTTCTTTTGAATTCTGCGAAGGAGCTCAAAAGAACTATGTGGTCAGCATAAGGAGATGCTTTCTGCCAAAGATATAGGTCAGACCTCATTTTTGTTGTTGATGATGTGTAGTGTTTTTGTAATTACTTTCCAAAGTTGTCATACTTCAAGAAGCCTATGAGCACACCTATTTATATATAATATATATACACACTTATATATATATATATATATAATTGTGAAATTACTCAAACTTTATAAATTGCCAAGCAATCAGAATTTTCTTGTAACTTCCCGGATCCCTCTGTATGTATACTCTCTGAAAATTTCCTTTCACATCAGTACTTTGGATCCTTAGAGATACTACTGCCACTCCCTGGATTGTTTTGTTACTCAAATAAACTCTTTAATTTTTAACAGAAACCCCAGTTTTCTCTTTGACAGGAATGATGGAAGAGGAAATGGTATGCACATTCTTTCTCAAGGCTGTCTATCAATCACTGCTACATCCTGAAAGGAAGGAAGGAAAGAAGGATGAGAGGGAGGGAAGGAGGGAGGGAAGGAGGGAGAGAGGAAGGGAGGAAAGGAAAATAAGCAACAATATATGACAATAGATTTACCATCTTAAGGAAATTTTATTTTTATTAATGTTGTAAATAATCTTTGGTGAAATTTTACCAATATTTATCACCAATAATTATTACCAATAATTTATTACCAATAAAGGAACCAAGAAGAATCAGATTCCAGAATAAGAACAATGAAGTCATTGGACATTCTATGTGAGACCACTGCCCAAACTCCTTGGCCCTGTGTAACACTGCAAATTTCACACTTCCCCAAGGAATCTCCCCTGGGAGATGACATATTGACACAAGATTATGAAATATACATACCTTATGTATTGCCGATACTTATTCTGCATTTTACTTCCTGATACCCTCTCTTTGTTGACCCATTTCCTCTGAGAATGGGTCCTACTATCATTTAGGACTAAACCTGCTGGGCACACATGCAGAGGAAAGACATTCCCAACCTCCAGGTCACCATGAAACAGGACTTTGGCCAAGGATCCAAAATGTGCTTGAAAGACATCAGATGAAATGGAAAGACATTTAGAAGCAAGAAGTACAAAAAGCCATGTCTTTTCAATAATCACAACCCCACCCTGTGCACATCCATGATTGTTCCTGTGAAACTGGTACATATCCATTAATCCCTAAATTTACTTACTGATCCTTATGCCTAAAAGTATAAATTAAAAAAATTCTCCTTCTCTTTTTATATTCCTTTTTTTTTCAGGATCTTATCTTGAGGATTCTCCTTTTGGATCATTCCTTCCACTTTCCAAGTAAAGCTTCCCCATTTCATTGTCATCCAGCCCCTGCCTTTGTTTCTCAGCAGTAATTGGGTTGGAAACTTGGAACACATTTCCTTTTGATGAGTACATTTCTTTTTAAAAAAATTTTTATTAGTTGGTTCTTCTTTTTTAAAAAATATCACTTTATTTTGAGCTCTTACAGCTCTTATCACAATCCATACATCCATCTATTATGTCAAGCACATTTGTATATATGTTGCTGTCATTATTTTCAAAATATTTTCTTTCTACTTGAGCCCTTGGTGCAGTGTGTTTTTCAACATGACATTACATATTCATTTCCAACCCCCTTCCCCAAACTATCATTCTAACAGGGCCTGTGTAGAATACTGTTGTGTGTTTTGACACATTTTTGCTTATTTCAGGTACCTTTGAATCTGTTCCAACTGATACCAACCTTCTGCAGAACAGAGCACGGTCTGATGCTGCGCCATCATCACACTGGTTATGCTTGGTCTCATGGCTACATCTGTTGCATCAATCCATGTCATTAGGGAGGTCCCCGTTTTTCACTGACCCTCGACTTTACTGAGCATGTAGTCTTTTTATCCAGGTACTGCCCTCTCCTCATAGCATGACCAACGTGTGTGAGGTGAAGTGCTACCATCCGTATCCTTACTTCTAGGAAATTCCGTGCCTGTACTCCCTCTAAGATCAATTTATTTTTATAGTACCCCATGGTATTTTCAAAATTCTTCTCCAAAACCACCATCATTCAAAGTCCATCAAAGTATTCTCCAGCTTTCTTTACCCATCGCCCAGCTTCACTTGTATGTAATGTGAGCGAAAACTCTGACCCATGGCTGTTTTCATGGACTCCTTCATCCTGAATGTGACGTCATAATGCCCTGTAATATATTAGACACCTTAGGGAGGAGATATGAAGAGGCAAGTGACAGTTTGAGGTTATGTATCTGGTTATTAAATGAAAGCTCGATGATTTAAAATCACTAGTTAGTCCTTGCAGAAATAGGAGGTTATCAGACCCAGGGTACATTTATGAACTGTCAAACTGTACCAAGAATCCCACAGAGAAGTTCTGTTCAACCATACAGGGTCTCTATGAGGCAGAAAAGACTCAAGGAGAGAGGGTTAGGTTTTTGAGGCAAATATTTCTTTGCTTGTTTGTTGACTTGCTTGCTTGATTCAATGATTTTTTTTCCTCAGTGGAGAAAAGTTCCTGGTGTGTGAATAGCTCTCAGAGCTCACAATGAACAACAGAAAGAATAAGTGAATGAAAATGTGAAGTGTTCATATCAAAGAACACAGATACACCAGGACTCTGATTAATTTCAGCGAGCACACACTTCGATCTGGCAAGATGTGAAACTGAGCCTCTGCTTAGGCATCTGATAACCTCCATGTCTGCAAGCTGCCTTGGTCCAGCATGCGGCAGGAGCCAGTCTTGGAGAAAACTCCTTTTGGAGCAGCAGGACCTATGTGCCCGTGGACTGTTCACAGTCTCCAGACCTTATCCAGCGAATGGTGTTCATAGGCAAATCACTAATGTGATTTCCTGTTTAAATGCTGTCTCCCCACCAGGGACTCAAGTGACTGCTGAATAAGGGTGACCTTGCTCCAAAATGTCTGCTTCCTTCCTCCTTCTCCTCATAGTGCTGTGTCTCCCATCAGGTCAGTGTTGGGGGAAAATGGAATCCTACAAGGCATATTCACAGAGGTAGGGTGTTTTATGTTTATTTCCTATGTCTCCAGGTGGCCTGGCGCAGGTGCAGCTTCAGGAGTCTGGTCCTCAGATGGTTAGACCTTCACAGACCATCACTCTCACCTGCACCATCACGGGGGACTCTGTTTCCAGTACCAGTGCTACTTGGGATTGGATCAGGCAGCACTCTGGAAGCGGCCTTGAATGGATGGGAAGGACTTACTACTACAGCTCAAAATGGTACAGAGAATATGCGCCATCTCTAAAAGATCGTCTAGTCATCAACCCAGACACATGCAAGAACCAGTTCTCCCTGCAGCTGAGCTCCGTGACTGGTGAGGACACGGCCATGTATTACTGTGCAAGGAGCACAGTGAGGGGAAGTCAGTGTGAGCCCAGACATAAGCCTCCCCTACAGGGAAAACACTGGGCAGCAGGGGGCACACAGGACCCACTGAGCACAGACACCCAGCCCTAGACAGACACAGATGAAGGATAGGGAGGATTTCCTGTTGGAATCAGGTCTCCATGGAGAGTTTTTCTTTTCCTTAACCTAAATTTTCTCCTCACTGCCCACTTGAAAGGAGGAACTAGTATTCTCTGTTTGCAGAACAAATATTAAAGTGACTCTAATATTTCATTGTCATCCTATAGAACCCACTTTCCTTCTTGAAATACAGGTTATCATGGTAATTCTCATCCTAGAGGCATAGTCAGATTCATGCGTGCAGTGCATGATTTCAAATATACTGAGCTCAGTGACATACTACCGTCCAGAGGCAGGTCTGTGAGGTTTCCTTCTGCATTGCTCCCTGTGCTCTGTTGGCACCAAATGACTAGTGATCTCTTTGTCTGAGAAAATAACTGTGGTGATATCTGGGACTAAATATATGCCATGTCCTTAGTGATGTTTGCTACCAATTGTCTCCCTTTATGAGGAAACAAGTGTTCCAGGCACAGAACGACTCCGAAGAAGGCTGAACGTCCACAATTGAATGGTCATTGCCAGAAATGAAGTGGCAGCCGGATCAGACTGGGAAACTTAAGCTTCCATTAGACAATGAAGATGTGAGAATCTGGTACGTCCACAATTCACGGTTTCCTTAGATCCATGAAATTCCTTGTTGAATTTCAGTCAGAAAATGAAAACTCGGGAGCCTCTGTTCAGCAGGCCTGGGTGTAGCTCCCAGAGGCACACTGGTGCTCCTCTAGAATTTGGATAAAAATCGTTTTCACGGGAATAAGGAATCTTGATCAAGCCAGGTGGGTCTTGACAAACGAAATTGCTGCTTGTGCTGGCTATACTGACAAGCACCCACCTGTGCTAGTCCATGGCTTATTCAGCACAGGAATCTGCATCAATTGAGCCAAGACAAAGGAAAGCTCAGGGAGGCAGCACCCGTGTAGAAAAGCATTTGTACTTCGAAGAGTCGGCCAATGATGTGAAAAGACATACCCATGGCAAATAGTTTTCATCATGGGCAGAATTTCACGGAGCAATATTGCTGGGAGAGAAAAGGCACCACCTGAGTGAGCCATGCTCAACAAAACTACCTAGGGCAGGAGCCCGGTTGCCCCCAGGCACTAGGCGTGTCAGGCCTCAGCATTGTAAGGAGAGTTCACTGAAGTCCCTGAGTGAAGTTTTCTCCGCTGTCCTACGTCTACGTTCCTAAAATTTACTCTGTGGTTTCTGATGATCCTGGGTTATGAACGGCCACCATTCACCGTTCTCCTTACACTCGTGCGTCTCCATCGACCTTAAAAGAAAGGGAGGACACACAACTGCTGGCTGGTAAATTCAGCAAAGTTTGTCTCAACACAAGAGCCAGCTCTGTGGTGACCCGTCTTCCATGGTAAAACATTTCCTAGCGAATAAGGTATCTTCCCATCGCAATGACAATATGAGAGAATTGCCACCGATGGATTTGCCGCTGTGCCTACAAACATCATCTTGAGGCCATACAGTAGTGAAGCACGGGAACCCAGGCCCTTCACCCTTTACCCTAGACCAGTGAAACTCAGAGAAGCACTATAGACCTGTGAGACATGACGTTGCTGGAAGCATCAGTGTACAGAGGCATGGGAACCTCGAAGGAGCTTCTTCCGTGTGAATAAAACGCAGGCTGAACTTCATAGCAGGTTCCAGATTCTCAGGAATTCCACGGGCTGTATTGCTCAGAGCTAGAACCCACTGCTTGGGGCACACTTGAACTGAAAAATCTTGCTGGACTCACGGCTTTCCCAAAGACCCAAGATTCTCAAAGAGCAAGCGTAAGGTTGACGGAAAAAAAACTGCCGGTGGCGCCTTTTTGCCTTGAAACCGGCAAGAAGCAAGATTTTCCTTAAACCATGAATCTCAGAAACATTGTGATCGTGAAGGAAAACCAGGGAGAGCAGATGTACTTCCAATAATCCAACACTTAAATGAAACCTCAAACCTAAATCCTATCCTAAAACCAACCCTAATCCTAACCCTAACCTAGGTCAAAACCTAGCCCTAGGTCTAAACCTAAAAAGAGGTGTAACCCTAAGCCTAGGTCTAATTCTGTATACTCCTAAACTTAAACTGAACCCTAACCTAAGGCTCACCCTAAACCAACCCCTAACCCTAACCATATGTCTACCCTAAGGCTAAGCCTAATCCTAACCCCAAATCTGATGTGAACATGCAGCTCCCCCTACAACTAACCTTACTCCTAACCGTCACCCTTCGCCTGAACCTAACTTAACTCTATCCATCACCTTCAATCCAAGCCTCCATATCACCGTTAATGTAATCCAATCCCTTAAACTAGACAGAGAGCTAAACTTATCCACAACCAAAACGGATGTAACACACAAGCCGCAAGCCTGACCCCAACTCTTAACCTCGCACACTTTCTAACCCTCACACAAATATTAACCCTAACCCATACCTAAACAGTCAAGTTTACCATAAGCCTAAATGAGACAATAGGTTCTTTCATCCTTAAGCACTCTTACCTAAAACCTCACACTCACCCTACATTTCATCCACAACCTTACCATAACCCGAATCCTCACGCAGCCGTCACTCTAACCTGAACTCGAACACTGTCTCTAAACATGCCCACATGCCTGTACCTATGCCCGTTTAAAGTTAACCCTAAACCAAAATCTTCGGTCCCACTATTTTGCAGCATTTTAAAGAAGTACACTGGGAAAGCTTTTTCTGCAAGGAAGAAACTGCAGGCGGCGTGGCTGAAATGAGAATATCATGCTGCACGAGCTCTTTGCCCTCAGATGTAGAAGTGTCATCATTGGGCTTTATAGAGAAACGGGACTTTAATAAGTGATCATCAACCTCTGTGAATTCCCTTTGTTCTAGACGCCTGAAATAAAGAGTTGTCCTGAGTCACATAAACCTCCACCGAGTGGTCTTAATGTGGCGCGGGAACATGCCGATATAAGAGAATTCCGAAGAAGGCTGAACGTCCACAATTGAATGGTCATTGCCAGAAATGAAGTGGCAGCCGGATCAGACTGGGAAACTTAAGCTTCCATTAGACAATGAAGATGTGAGAATCTGGTACATCCACAATTCACGGTTTCCTTAGATCCATGAAATTCCTTGTTGAATTTCAGTCAGAAAATGAAAACTCCGGAGCCTCTGTTCAGCAGGCCCGGGTTTAGCTCCCAGAGGCACACTGGTGCTCCTCTAGAATTTGGATAAAAATCGTTTTCACGGGAATAAGGAATCTTGATCAAGCCAGGTGGGTCTTGACAAACGAAATTGCTGCTTGTGCTGGCTATACTGACAAGCACCCACCTGTGCTAGTCCATGGCTTATTCAGCACAGGAATCTGCATCAATTGAGCCAAGACAAAGGAAAGCTCAGGGAGGCAGCACCCGTGTAGAAAAGCATTTGTACTTCGAAGAGTCGGCCAATGATGTGAAAAGACATAGCCATGACAAATAGTTTTCATCATGGGCAGAATTTCACGGAGCAATATTGCTGGGAGAGAAAAGGCACCACCTGAGTGAGCCATGCTCAACAAAACTACCTAGGGCAGGAGCCCGGTTGCCCCCAGGCACTAGGCGTGTCAGGCCTCAGCATTGTAAGGAGAGTTCACTGAAGTCCCTGAGTGAAGTTTTCTCCGCTGTCCTACGTCTACGTTCCTAAAATTTACTCTGTGGTTTCTGATGATCCTGGGTTATGAACGGCCACCATTCACCGTTCTCCTTACACTCGTGCGTCTCCATCGACCTTAAAAGAAAGGGAGGACATGCAACTGCTGGCAGGTAAATTCAGCAAAGTTTGTTTCAACACAAAAGACACAGCTCTGTGGTGACCCGTCTTCCACGGTAAAACATTTAATTTCAACTCTCTTTTATACACGTGTGTCTGTGGATTTCAACATTTCAGTGCACAGATTAGCACATTCCCATAGCGGAGTGAACCTCCCTTCCCTCATGTCTATAGGTATTTCTCCTTCCTATGGGCAGCTGGACAGTAATTTATCTGGGGAACGTCTGGTAAACCAGGACAATGGTGCTTCCCCAGCTTTCTGTGATGAAGGGCCAGGCCATTGGTTACCTTTATAAAAGTCTCCTGACACGTCCTAGTGATGTCTGTTTCTGGGACCATAGTGGCTTCCTCTTCCTCGGTTGGTCTTGTTGGTAGGTGCTGTCCAGTTGGTCTGCTTCAAAGCAACCTCAATGTACAGGACAAGGAAAGGCTTGCCAGTCCTGGGCCACCCTCATTTCTTTCTGATGTTTGAACCCATCGTTGCAGCTCCCGTGGCCATGCATCCTGCAAACGGCCTGGCCCTTTGTCACTGATCCTCCCCTTTAATCTGACCAAAAGTGTTCGTCATCTGGTCCTCTCTCTGACAAGGTTCTGCCTAGTTTTACTAGTCCTCCACTACCTGACAGTGTATCAATGATTAGCATAAGGTTTTCAGTGGTGTATTTAGTCATCCTCAGTGTGTCCTTATTGGGGGCTCTTACAACTCTTGTTACAATCCATACACCAATTGTATCTGACGTAGTCATACGTATATTGCCATCATTCTTTTCTAGACATTTACTTTCTATTGAGCCCTTGGGATCAGCTCCCCTTTTTTTTCTCCTCCCCCACTCGTGGTTCCTTGATAGATTATAGATTGTTATTATTTTCATATCTCACATCGACCATTGTCTCTTTTATCCTCAGCTTTCTGTTGCTCCTCTCCCTGCGAGGGGTGTGCGGTTATATGTCATTTGGTATCTCTATTCCCATTCCTGTTCCTGGGTTCCATGTGTTGTGAGTTTTATCTCTTGCTAATACCTATGCACTCTAGTCCAGAGTGGGAAGCGGCACTGGGGTGATGATAGTGGGCGATGATGAGACCTCAAGGGGTCAGAGGCAGATTGTGTGATTCATTGGTGCGATCCATATCTCCTCAGGGGGGCCTCCACCCAGTGGGACACAGCATCTGGGAGGCTTGTGGCTTTCTCCTGAGACAGCATGGTGGCCAAGGGCCCAGGCATTGAGGGTGGGACTCTGGGCCTGGGGTGGCAGCACTTGCAGAAGCCACCCCCTCCCCCAGGCACCCACCTGGATATGGATGAGCACGTGAGACATTTGGCTGTGAACTTTGAGGGTGGCCTCAGTGTCTCAGAGCAGGTGGGGTCTGGCCTGAGTCAGCTCCCACAGCTCCAACCAGGAAGCCCTGCCCCCAGGCGGGGGTCAGCAGTTATCCCAGCATGTTCATTCCTCCCCCTCAGCTTCTGTCTGGTCAGCCCTTCAGCTTCCTGGCTGGGTTTAGAACTTGTCCTAAGCTCCCAGAGGGCCACCGTCCTGAGATCTTGCTCAGCGCTTCAGGCCTTTCTGCAAACTCTCCTCCCAGGAGCCCATTATCACTAGCAGTTTACCCCTTGCTCTAACGATGCTCCAGGAGGCCTGCTTGGGAAGTGTTGGGCTGTTGCCTGGTTCAGTCCCACTAACTGCTCCTCAGGAGAAAGAAGAGGTTCCCTGCTCTTGGAAAGATTTACTGGCTTGCAAACCCTCTGGAGGATCCCCATGAGTCAGTAGGTGGGGTCATTCTAAAGCCCGGCACTCCGCAGGTAGCCACGTTGTGTGCCACCCAGGCATGCTGTGTGTTTGGAAGAGACTGCACACCCTTCAAAGGTAGAAGCTGCACCCCTCCATGGTTCTTGCATGCAGCAAATGCAGGGACCCTGAGACTCCGGGCCAGCCTCTGGGCTAGGATCATGGGCAAATCGTTATCTCGCCTAAGCTCCATCTGGGCTGGAAACGCAGTAGCTTGTACTGTGACCTGGGTCAGCCTGGGGCTGTGCAGGGCATCCTCAGCCCAGCTCAACTCTTCCCAGAACACCCCTGCAGGTGCAGAGAGCCCTTGGCTTGGGAAAGTGACCCTACTAAGTGGGCTTTGTGACCAGGCTCCCTGAACCACCGACCCAGGTTTGCCTCCTCCACAGGCTGCAGACAGCAGGGGCTGCCCTGAGTTCCCTGAACTCGGGCTATCTCCAGAGACAGTGTGGGCAGGATCTGGAGGGTGTGGAAGTGAGTCGTGCTGGGAAAGTGGATGGAGGAACGGAGGGTAGGGTAGATGCTGGGTGGGCTGAGGGGGCAGGAGATGCCCTGCAGAGTTCTAGAACCAGGGCTGAGGGATGTGGGAGCTGTTGGGACCAGCTGGCCCTTTCGTGAGTTTTAGGAGCTGCCTGAATTCCATCCACATTGACCCTCTCCAGCCCCACCTTTGGCAGATGCTGGAAGAGAAGTTCAAGGTCTTCCGGGAGAAAGGGCAGAGTGTGGGGCTGCCAGGGTGCAGGCCCTGAGGGAGCTGGCAGGTGCCCTGGAACTCGCCTCCCCCAGCTCCATGGCCCAGAGTCAAGTCCACAGGAGCGGCGTTGAGGCCACATGGGTGAGGCTGGACAAGGCAATGAAAGCCCGCAGAGAGGTGGGTGCTCAGAGGGACAGGCCAGTGACAGCCAAGGGGCTCGGGACAAAGGGGCCTACCCCAGATGTGTGTGCATGTGTGTGCGTGTGTGTGTGTGTGTGCTCATGTGTAGGGGTGGGCATGTGGGTGTGTGCATGCATACTTCTGTGTGTATTCTCGTGTGCACATGTTTGTATGAAGGGGCATGGCTGACTCCAGCTCCCAGCATCAATCATCCTTCCCCGTCCAACCACGCTCCTTCCTGCCCCCAGTTTGGAGTCGTTCAGCGCAGGTCACTCCTTGTGGCAGGACCACGAAGTGGGCTCTCCCAATGCTCCCTGAGCACGGGCCGCAGTTTCGTTGGGGGCACAGGCCCTGCTGGTCTTCTTGCTGACCGCCACTCTTAGAGCTCCCTGCCGCCCCTCCCCACACCCTCCTTTCGCGGGATCTGGTGTCTAAGTGCACTGAGCACCTGACAGGTCCTGCAACCGAAATCCTGCGGCTGGGTGGCCCCGGGGCCAGCCCTCTCCTCACTGACTGTTGGAGGTGCTACAGGCAGACCCCCTGACAGGCAGCCCACTCGCTCCCTGAGCCGCCGTCTCATGTGCTCAGGGCTCCCCATCTTATTGCCTTCCTCCCAACATGCGTGTCAAGACCCTTTACTCCCTCGGGCCCTGCCTGTGGCCCCCGGGCCTCATCAGGAACCTGCTGTGATCAGAGGAAACCATCCATCTTCTAACCACCGAAGGGCCAGAAGGCGCGAATGTACAGCGATGATAATAGGTAAAGATCACGGTAAAGTCACAGAGGACAGGAAAGACAGGGGCGAGAGAATACAATACAGAGTCAGACATGTTTTATTAGGCATGCTCACGTCAGCTCCTCTTGATGGACCACGTGGAACTGGGAGAAGTGGAACCTTTGCTATCTTGGGACGTGTATAGGGAGCCTGGAGACACACCTCTTCAGTAGTGACATGGGTCACAAGGTGGGCGGTATCTATCGTAAGGCCCCTGTACTTGAGCTCACCAAGGTGAGGAAAGCTAATACCTGCATTGGGGGAAGCTACAAGGGGGGCAGGGTGTCACGGTGGGAAGAGAGGGCAAAATGATCATATCTGCTTCTACACAGAGATACAATCAGCCATGTGCTCACATTAAGGCAGCCTAGCTGTTAACGGAGAATCCGTGGGAATGATTTTTAAATCAGGATAATGTACTTGGACTTTACCTCTAACTTACCAAAGTAGAGGCTTTCCTACCGTGGAATACCAGCTTTCCAGATTCTCCCTGTTATAAGTTAGGGAATAGAGTCTTCGTCCTATTTCCCTCCGTGTTAAAGCCCCACAAATCCCCAAGCCACAGTCTTTGCTCAAAAGAAGGTGGCCCTGTTCTAAGGGAGAAAGTTGCTGGCCCTCCTTCCCGCTGTGCCCTCGACTTCCACAAGGCGGCGCTCGAGCTGTGGGGCCACATGCAGAAGGTGGTCCTGGTGGAGGGTGCTGTCCTTGGCCACGACCTGGTGTCTGTGGGGGTTCTGCAGTGCCAGCACCGCCTCCTGCAGGGGAGGGCCCCAGTCCCTCCCCCCCGCAAGAACCCCTCTTCTGTAGGCAATGGATGGATGAGGAACCCTCACCCCCAGCTGACCCCAGGCAGGACTGCAGCCCGCCCCTTCCCCCTCTGGGATAGGGGTGACGGGCCTGGGTTTGACCTAGGCTGGGGTACAGCCAGGATGGCCTGCAGAGTCCTGGGTGGAGAAGCATTCAGCCTGCTCTCTGCCAGCTGCAGAGGGAGCTGGTGGCTGTGGACGAGGTGGTGGTTCAGATGCGGATGGAGGCCATCCAGGTACACCCTGCGGTCCAGGAGGGCCTGGCCGGGCAGCTGGCTGAGGTGCTGGAGGCCTGGGCCACCTGAACATGAAGGCCTGGGAGCAGGGCCAGCAGCTGGAGTGGGTAGCCCATGGCCACGCCTTCCTCAGGCACTGCCAGGAACTGCTGTATGTGCCACCCCACCTGGATGGGGGCTCGCTCTGTTCCATGCGGGTGGGGGCACCCAGCTCTTCCCTGCCTCCTCCCTGTTCTGCCCTCTGGCCCTGAGACCTGTTCCCATGCCCTGTCCCCCACCCAGCACTCAGGCTCAAGAGAAGCAGGCGCTAGTCTATATCCTCAGAAGGGCCAGCTGGGGCCAAGAAGACACTGGGGCAGGAGCTCTGCCTGAGAGCCCAGGCAGTGCGGCCGGCGGGGTAGCAGCTGCTGGACACCAGCTACGTCATGGCCCCAGAGATGTGCGCGCTGAGGTCTAGGGCCAGGGTGGTGCGTGGCCAGATCTCCCTTTCCTGCTGCTCCCTGTCCACGGTAACCCAGCCCTATCCCACCCAGGCGACACCCTGCGCCCCTCTCAACAGCCCTCTGCCCCCCAGGTCACAGTGTCTCCGGGAACTGGACAGGCAGCTGCAGGAGCTCCGGATGGCCTGGGCCCTTCACCAGGACCACTGCCAGGTGAGCCAGGACTAGGAGGAGCTGCGGGGAATGCTGAGTCAGGCCGCGGTCTGGCTGGCCTCCTGAGAGGACCTCCTGCTAGACCCTGACTGTGGGGTGAGCAGGGATCCGCCCCTTAGAGGGCCACATGCCTGGCACCAGGACTTGGAAAGGCAGCTGGTGGCCCAGGAGGAGAAGCTCACCCAGTTCCAAATGCAGGTGAGGGTGTGGAGTGCGGGACTGAGGAGGGGTCGAGGGGCCTCCACCTGCGGTGGGGTCTCCAGAGCATTGATCTGCCCTGAGGGGCACACCTTCGGGGAAACAGCCACAGGGTCCTGTCCTCCATGGGCAGTCTGGCTCTGTGGGGTCCATCACAGCTTCTTCTGCCCAACTGCTCCCTCCCCTCCTCTTCCTGGTTTCGCCCTGTGAGAGTTGCCCCCAGAGCAAGCCCTGTGGGACACACAGGGTCACTATGGGTGGAAACCAATCAATAATCTCATGGGTGCAGAGCACACTCTGAGGAACACAGGGTGGTGACACTAGCTACAGAGAATCTGAGTGGAGCAAGGGTTTGTAATCCTTGTGTAGGCTGGGGGTGGGGCTGATAGGGGGGGATTGATACCACAGGATCCTGTGGGACTGAAAGTGAGGACCTGAGGGTGGACGGGCAGAGGGAGTGCCCCATCCTCTGAGGCAGGAAGGTGGTCAGCTAGGGTGAGTACGGAGGAAGATGAGCAGGGGCTGCTGCAGTCACGCAAATGTCACGTAAGAATCTCACTTTAGTATAAAATGTTTGTCTCCATTGCAAAGCCACCTCTAGCAACTAGGATCCCCTCTCTCCCCATCTGGAGTTGACGAGTGAAGAAAATCAAAAACTGAAGCAAAGCAGTCCACAGGACTAACGGACCACCAACACCACAGCCCTCCATCCTTGTCCTGGAGACCAGGAGAGTTAGATGGTGCCCAGCCACCGCCTCAAACTGCTCTGGTTGAGCTCAAACTGGCAACTTGTGCACAGCTTGAAAGCCAATGGAAGGTGACTTCATAAAGAGGGCATTACAAGTTTGACAGGGACTGCTGGAACCCCGAGACCAAGGCCCTTCAAATCCAAAACAGAGCGCAGCTCCGGGAATCACCCCTGCCCAAGCAACAGTCGAGCTGATAAAGTGAACACATGGCACCTCTAAGGCAAGTGCTTCCCAGAGCAAAGGGGAGCATTTGCCCTCAAAGTTCAGGAGGGAGGGAGGGGCCAGGGAGAAGGCAAGAAGAGTGCTGTGTTATATTATGAGAGCTGCAAACAAAATGTGTAGAAATTGTTAAACTGCTCTGTATGTTTCCACTTAAAACAAAACCCTCTATATTAAAATTCATATATATGTGATATATATATATATATATATATATATATATATATATATATATATATGTCAAACCTAAGGTCAGAAAAAGGCATGCCCCGGGCTGCTGCTCATGGCAAAGTCAGTGGTCTGAAACCCATCAGAAAGACGCGGCTCGGCTGTCTGCTCCCGTAGTGACAGCCTCAGAGACGCAGGGGCCGTCGTGTGCTGTCCTATGGGGCCTCGATGATAGAAATCGACTCGATGGCAATGTTTTGAGTGCTTTGAAGGTCAGAAACTGTAGACAGTGATCTATAAACGTCCTTCTCTCCTGTAAGGTGTCTGTAACACAATCAAAGAAAACAATTGGTCTGCTCTCCAGATCTTCAATGGGACCATTTCCAGGGAGCCTGGCCACACACTGCCAGGCTGTGCCTCCTCAGATCCGCTGGCACTGCTAGGAAGGTTGTGGGCCCTGCAGGGGTGGGGTACTCTCCAGCCTGTTCCCCAGCAATAGAGGCACTAGGCCAAGACTGGAAGAGCCCTGGCAGGGGAGAGTGGGGAGGTTGAGGCAGTCACTGTGCCCTGCTTCTGACACTCTTCATGTGGCTGCTATGGTCACCCTTGACCTCAGGGAAGGCCAAGGGTCACCAGGGCAGAAAACACTTCCTTTTTATGGTGAGGGCCATATCACGTCTCAACTTCACTGCTAATTAGCTCTGGTCTCTAGCAAGTAACCCAGCCTCTCGGTGCACCCAGTTTCCCCAGTGCTATCTGGAGTCCCCAGAAGGGCCAGGTACAGCCAGTCTGCTTGCAGCTGGGCCAGAACCAGCAGCTGCCCTCACTGTGCCCTGAAGCCAGAAGCCCAGAACTCAAAGGCTGAGCTTTGCTGAAGGTCGTCTGACATGGCCTCTCAGCTTAAGTAAGGGGTCCCAACTCCAGGCTGCACAAGTTGCTCCCTGGAACACGTGGCCCGGGCCCCCAATGTGGGCACACAGAAAGCCAGTTCACCTCTCAGGGGTTTGGCAGAGCCGCAGCACAGCAAGGGTCTCCCTGGAAGCCCGTCCAGCCCATGCCCAGCACCTCCCCCAAACTCACCCCTGCTCCAGGCTGCTGGTACTCACTGTAGGTCCTGTCACCACTGCTGGGCCCTGGGTGCAGTGCTGGGCCGCCACTCCAGCAGGCTCTCCGCTAGTGGGGCAGGCTGCCCCCTGGTGGCCACCCATCTTCACTTGGTGCTGAAACATTGCAAACTTGGTTAAGAGGAGCTGAGAAGAGAGGAGAGGGGTCACAGGGGGCCCTGGCTGGTGGGCTGTGAGACACCTCAGTGAGTGACTGGGCAGGGCAAGACTGGACAGCCACACAACTTGCCCCTCTACGCAGAGAGGGGAATAGGAAGCCACAGCTGTTCTCAGTCCAGACTGATGTTCCCCATCAGCCCCTTGTGCATGCAGCCCCCCCTCCACCACCCGTCTTCCTTCGGCTCCAGGGCACCTTCCTTGCCCCTAGCCCCTTCCTCACTAGGGTGTGCTCATAGTCCTCTCTCCTCTGGCCACCAGCTGCTGGCTGCTCAGCCAGCTCTGCAAGTCCTTGGCTTCCCTCAGGAAGCCCTGCAGTGTCAGCATCGTCTTCAGATCCTGGCCCCTGTGGTGACAGCTGAGTCCCCCAACAGTTAGTGTGCATGTGTCCACACTCTGGAGGACAAGGGACTCAATCAAAGGGGCTGCCTGAAGGACAAGGTTCTTCATGGTCTTTGCCCAGGCTGCTCCTCTGGATTCAAGAAGCAAACCCAGGGCAGGGGGAGTTGGGGCTGGCGAGGGTGTGACTGTGGGGAAGGGCAGGTGACTGGATCCAGGGAGCCGAGCCCCTGCCCTGCAGGCTCTCCTCAAAGGTTTGTGGGAAGAGGAAACAGTGAAGGACTCATCTTTTCCTGACACATGTCTACAGGCCTCTGTCACGGTTCTCTTCAAGGCAGGGGTAGCATCTAGGGGAATAAGCAACCCCAGCCAGTTTTCTGGTACCCCCGGATGCAGTGACCCTCACTGTTGGGCTGCCAACTCCCACAGTGTCTTCAGCTGCTTCCAGAGCCTCCCCTGCATCACACCCAGCTGCTCTGAGACCTCAGTTACAAGGATCTACATATAACTTCCTCCCTGGGGGATGGACAACAGAAAAGTGGGTGAAGGGAGACAAAATATGTAAGATCTGACAAATTGTCAAGGGTTCATGAGTGAGGGGGGAACAGGGAGGGTGGAGAAAAATGAGGACATGATGCCAAGGCCTTAAGTGGAGAGCAAATGTTTTGAGAATGATGAGGGCAATGAATGTACGGATGTGCTTTACACAACTGATGTATGTATGGATTGTGATAAGAGTTGTATGTGCCCCTAATAAAATGATTTAAAAAAATTAACTCATTTATATTTCTTAGGACAATGCCATTTGTATTTCAAAGCAACATTCACGAAAACTATTTTTCACCTTCACTATCTTCTATTTAGTTTTAAACAGTGCAAAAACAATTCTTATGCCTTTTTATGAGATGTAATGCAAGTAGACATAAATTTAAGCATAATTAAAAATGTGAATGAGCAAAATATTTTGTTAAAGAATTTGAACTTTTGTGAAGGAGATTTCCCTCCTCAAAAGTGTTGTTGGTTGTTATGTGCCATTGAGGCGATTCTGACTCCCTGTGACGGGAAGGAAAGGCACACTGTGCTATAGTGTAAGGGTTTTCAGCGGCTACTTCCTCTGAAGTGGGCAGTGGAACCCTTCTTTGTATTCTGTTCTTAGCCTGGAAGTTTCCCTGACACCTCTTCACTTCGGGTAACCCTGCTGGCATTTGAAATACCAGTCACGTGGCTTCCAGCATCACAGTAACACACAACTCACCACAGCACCACAAATGGACAGACAACAACAGGATAGGAGTCTTCATGGGAGCAGGCAGTCACGTCTTCACTCTCTCAATGGGGATCAGTGAGTTCAAACTGCCAGTCTCTCTGTTACAGCCGCACATGCAACCACTGTGCTGCTAGGTACATTTCCCTAAAATTCTGCCTAGAAAAATCTGTGGAACAGTTCTTCTCTGTCACAGAGGCTCACTGTGAGCCAGGATGGGCTCTGAGACACACAAATGCAACACCATGAAGCCACCTTACTCTGTCCTGCTCTTATTTAACTCTACTCTTTTCTGAGCTATCTTTTCCATATATTCAGAAGAGACTGGCACTGAGCAGTGTTAATTCCACCAAGGCCAGGAAGGAGATCAAAGAGTCACAAAGGACTATCTCTTTGCTCTCATGCCACTGCACTAAGGAGGCTTGGGTGGCAGCTGGAAGCTGCACATTTCACTCCCTGTCACTACACTCTTGGCTGAGTCTCCTCAGAGTGAGACTGCCCCTTTACCCAGCTCACTGCATTGGCTGTCTTGCTCTGAAAAGAGAATTCGCACATGTGAGTCTGACTGGGTGACAGATGGGAATCTTAATGCTGCTCTTTGGAATATGAAAGGCCTCGGATCAGAGTGCTGCACGGGAGTGATGTCTGCAGAAGACCTGCTGGTCTCCCAGTTAGAAAGAAGCCTTCCCCTTTGCCTCAGAGGTGCGTTCACTGTGGGTGGCAAGTCAGATCCTTGGGCTGGCACTCTCAGTAAACAGATCATATGGGCACCTTGAGAAGTGCTTGCTCACTGACCCAGCTCCCGAGGGATGTAAATATACCAACCAGGATGACTAAGGACACCAGTGCCTAGAATGATCACATTCTTTGCATGTGTACAAATGAGGTGGGCAGCCACCTGCGCTGATGGTGGCTGCACAGTGTCTGGAATCACACCTGGCTAGGTGGACCATTGAAAGAGTTGGTGACATGATAATAGGGAGTACACCCCCTTGCCAGTAAAGCTGAGGAAATGGCATTTGAGGAAGCAGGGGCAGCTGGGTCACCAGCATGAAGTCAGCGAGAATGTTGCTTGTGCCTCCTTTGTTCACTGGTGGCTGCTGGCATCTGGGTAGTGAGGACACCATGGCTACTGCCAGAATTCTCCATGGTCCCTGGTTCCACTCTCAAGTCGCTGGCTTCATCACTACCACTGCCATCGAGTTGATTCTGACTCACAGCAACCCAAAAGGACAGAGTAGAACTGCGGCTGGTGGGTCTGGGGGGCTGTGGATCATTATGAGAGCATTTCTATCTCGCAGTAGCTAAAGGGTCCAAAATGCTGGCCTTATGGTTAGCAGCCCAACATAACCCACTTGGTCATGAACCCTTGCCAGCTGATCCAGGGAGTCCATTCCCAAGTGCATATCTAAAAGAATGAAAGACGAGTACCCAGATGGATGCTGCACTAATCACTATGGGCAAAAGGTAAACAATAAGCCAACAATACCCATCAGTAGAAGAATAGAGAAAATATGACCTACACAGAATGGGATATACATATAGTCTGCCACAAGAAAACTAAGGCCTTTGATTCAGACAGACTCTGTAACACAGGTGAACGCAAGACATGTAGTGAAAGACGCCAAACACCAAATGCCATGTATTGTGAGTCCATTTAGAGCAAAAATGCTGGACAGGTAAATCCTGTAGAGCCATAGAGTAGATTGGTGGTTTCCCAGGGTGGGGTCAGAGGGGCAATGGGGAATGACTGCTTAATGGCTGCAGGGTCGATGAAAATGTTCTGGAACTGGATGGTGGAAAGCTTTCACAGTGTCCTTAAAACTACTCTTAAAAAGGGGAGAGAAAGAATCTGCAGAAAGCACAGTTCTGATTGACTCACATGAATGCGGTCACCAAGAATTGGAATCCACTAGAATTGGAATAGCAGCTAGACTATTGTTTCCTTGGGAGGTGCCTCCAGGAAGGACCAGTGGAGAAGGGTAATACTGATAGAGCAAAGGGAAGAGGCCGATAAAGAAATGTCATTGAGTAGGTTCCCAGAGACAGTATAAATCCTCTTGTAGTTGTCCCACCCAAAGGCTGAGGGAACTGGAGTGTGGCTCCACCTATCCTCATGTGTCATTGGTTAAAGTGGCATTAGGTCCTGGAGGATGTCAACTCCCCTGTCTGCTCAATGACTGTTCCCTGTGTGGGGAGTTACATGTGCTTCCTGTGAGACCATTGGCATTTATGGGAGTGGTGGGTGCCAAATGCTAATACATGGGCACATTAGCAGCTGCTACAGCAAGTGCTGTACATTTTTAGCTGCTTGAGTGACAGGTGGGCCCTACCTCCTGCCTATATTCAGTGGTAGGGTGTTCAGATGGGGGCATCCGAAAAATAATAAGGCCCTATTCTTTGCAAATAGACATTATTATTATTTTAATCTGTCCCAACCCCCTTTCTTATCTGTCCCTGTGAACTACCTCACTGGCTGAAACATCAGGTCCCTGGGGAAGACATCACATTTCAATACGGTCACAATGCTGTTTTCATTGGCCCAGTGGAGACACTGACATAAGATGTGTCAACTAGACGCTATTTCTGGAGCATTTCCAACCAAAAAACGAAAAAGAAAGTCCCGCTTTTGCAAGTGGCCTGGCATCTAAGAAGCATAATTCAGAAGCACATGTCCCGCCACGTGGAGGAGGCAGTCTATGTTGCGAGATTACAGCATGTGCCCTGAGAGACAGACACAAAGAACACAGGAACATGCCAGTGGTGGTCAGGAACCGTCGACAGAGCCAGCTGTCCTCTTGTTCTCCCCACCTTTCCATTATCCTAGGATTCTCTCTTCCAAGTATTGGTCTCTTTACCTGTTTACAACCAAATGAGCCCCAAATAAGATCCAGATCATAGAAATAGAAGGAGGAAGTTGGATGGAGACTGCAGTTCATACTCCCCGGAAGCCATTCAGACTCCCTGAAAGAAGGAGACACTGTGATGGAATTAGCTCTGGATTCCTGACATTTATTGAGGAATGCTCAGGGAATAAGCACCTGTGGGGGGAATCAAGGAAGGGCACAAGAGGGAAATCTCAACAGAGGTCTCAGCCCTGCCTATGGAGAGAGTCATAGTCAGTGTTCCCTAGAGAAACCAAACCAGTTATATAGCTGTAACTGGAGATATTGATATATCCACCAGGGCTCCTATGGTTAACCACTGCACCGGCCACTCATTGCCATCAAGGTGGACTCAAAGTGACTGTGTAAAACAGTATAGAACTGACCTTTTGGGCGTTGGAGACTGTAACTCTTCAAGAGATTACGAAGCTTCATCTTTCCCTCAAGGAGCCCTTGGTGTTTTCAAACTGATGTCCTTGCTGTTGAATGCCCAAAGGGCCACCCACTACGACACCAGAGCCCCAGAGAGTGAGGCTTATTTCTAGGAATTGGCTCACATAGAGAAATGGCAAGTTCCAAATTCATAGGTCAGGCAACAGCCTAAAGAGCTCTGTAGATGTTCATCCTAAAATCCATAGGTTAGGTGATGGGAAAAGACAAGAATAAGAATGGTCAGAACACACCCTAGGGAAACTCCCTTTCTGCGCTGAAGGCCTTTGGCTGATAGGTTTACCCCTTCCCACATTATGGAAGGTATTCTATTTTGCTTGAGACCAACTCCTTCATAAGAGCAAATAGATGAGGTGAACAAGCGGCCATCTAGCTCAGAAGCAATAAAGCCCACCTGGAAGAAGCACACCAGCCGGTGCGATCATGAGGTGCCAAAGGGACCAGGTATAAGGCATCATGCAAAAAAAAAAAAAGAATATATATATATATATATATATATATATATATATATATATATATATATATATATATATATATATATATATATATATATATACCATAGAGAATGAAGGGGGAAGTGCAGAGTGGAGACCAGAGGCCCAAATGTCGACCACTGGAGATCCCCTCATAGAGGGCTTTAGGAGAGGAGATGGGTCAGTCAGGGTGCGATGTATTACCGATGAAGAACACAGCTTTCCCCCAGATCCTGGATGCTTCCTCTCCCCAACTACTCGGATCCAAATTCTACCTTGCAGGACTGGATAGGGCAGAGGCTGTACACTGGTGCATATGGAAGCTGGAGGCACAGGGAATCCAGGGTGGATGATACCATCAGGACCAGGGGTGTGAGGGGTGATACTGGGAGAGTGGAGGGTGAGTGGGTTGGAAAGGGGTAACTGATTACAAGGATCCACATGTGACCTCCTCCCTGGGAGATGGACGGCAGAGAAGGGGGGAAGGGAGACTCTGGAAAGGGCAAGAGATGACAAAATAACAATCTGTGGATTGTCAAGAGCTCATGAGGGATGGGGAGCGGGGACAAAAAAAGAGGACCTGATGCGGAGGGCTTAAGTGGAGAGCAAATGCTTTGAGAGTGATTAGGGCAAAGAATGTACAGATGTGCTTTATAAAATTGATGTATGTATATGTATGGATTGTGATAAGAGTGGTATGAGCCCCTAATAAAATGTTTAAAAAGCAAGAGCAAATAGATGAATGCTTGTTTGACCAAAAAACTGGGCACCATAGCCTCGCCACATTGATATGCAAAAGGAGCCATCACAGGGAGCTCTGTAACTGGGACCTGGCCAAGTGGTGACCAGTAGCCTGGGACTTTGTAGCCTAATGTGTTGCAGCAAATTGCTTACTAGTTCTCCTCTAGCTATAGTCTTTGTAACGCCTACCAATGACAGGGTGGAACTATGCCACCGAGGGAAGTAGATAGCATGCTAATAATATCAGTAAAGTGCATGGCATCCTCGAAGAGGTGAGACCATTCAAATAAGACCTGTAGACCCCTAATGTGGGGATTGGTCGGTATGGTCATCCTGGGTGAGTTAACTCAGAAACAGAAAGTGGAGTTTCAAGAGCACCGAGAAAGACGAGCCAGCAGTGGAGTGAGCTCTTTGGACCCAGGATTATTACTCTGAGCACCACCTCTGTCCAGGAGACAGAGATCCCTGACACTGGATGCATCAGGAGACACTGAAAAACAGTGGCAGATAAATAGCTCATGGAAGCAGAGGCAGCAGCACCAAGACCCCAGAACAGGGAGCTCGCCAGCACACAGAATGAGAAAGCTGAGTGTTTTGGGTCAAGGCTTCCAGACAAAGCGGGCTGCCTCAACGCACCTATCAGCAGAGCTGAAAGAACTTTGCACACGGTCCCAAGCAGAGCAGAGGTCAAGGAGCTGCAGGACACAGGCCAAGGACCAGAAAAAGTTCTGCCTCTGGACACCACTGGGAAGAGACAGTCCTGACTGAAGAACTATATCCCCAGTCATTTCTGATCCTGAATTGACACCTGCTAGGTCCCCAATTAACCCCAGAAATATAAGTATTGTTTGCGAGTTCTGTGTGGCCATTGCCACTTAAGGATTATCAAACCCAGCAGAGAAGAAGAGAGTGTCATGGTACGGATGGTTGGTGTCAGAAACTGTGAAAAGAAAGGAGGGTGGAGGCATTTTGATCTCTGTCTCATAGGAATCAGCCTTGGGCTGTTTATCTTGATTTTCCTCCATTGCCTTTTGTGAAGTTACAGGGGGGTCAAATGCCTCCACTATGCCATTTATACCCCTACAGTGACAAGTCGTTGGATGAAGGTTAGTTTGGGAAGGAGCAGACCATGGATGAGCTCTCATCAGCTGAGGCAATCCCAATAGGGGCCAGACAGCTGGGACCTTTTCTATCAGTGGCTCTCTCAGCAGCTGGGGAAATCAGTCTCTTGGCCCTGAGAGGAATCTGGGTGACACACTCATCTATGACAATACCCTGAAGAACAAGCTCCCACAAAAACCTGGCTGAGAACTCTCGCCTAGAACACAGGAGTGCATGCCTAGCTAATAATAGCCATTTACTGAAGGCCCTATGATTGGAACTGTGCTTCATTTACAGATGGAAAACTAGAGGAAGGGATTTAAGGTGGCTAAGTTAATAAGTGACAGAGACAAGATTCAAACACAAGTTTGAAGCTGGTACTGTTAGCTTTTTGTCCAGGGCTGGGTTTTAGATGAGGCAAATGAGACACTTGTCAGGCACACAAGGTAAAGAGGCCTTCCCTCTCCAGTGTGACTTTCCCCATGAGTCTGAATCATGGGCCTGGTGTGTCTTATTTGCCTTCCCTGAGTTTCAGAACCTGGTCTAGTCTGATTTGCTATTTGGAGGAATAAGCCAGAATGCTCAAGTACTCTGAGTCAAGACCCAATCTACCCTGGAATTGTTCAGTGGGACTTACCAGCCTCTTCCTTCGTGTTTCACTTTTCTAGAAACCTCCATGGAGGACTAGCTCTCATGAAGAGAGCTTCAAAAAGCTCATGGCAAAATTCCATTATTTTTTCATATCATTTTCCACACGCTTTTGGAAGCTCCCTCCTCATCCCTTTCCACAGTCTTTCTCAAGGAAAGAGACTGTTGCTGGTTGATGTCAGATGCCCGAGTCTGTTTTCTACTCAGAATGCTCTGCACAAACTCTATCAACAAATAACGCAGAGTCAAACGTGCTGTGTGTCTTTAAGTTGATGTCAGCTCATAGTGACCCTACTGGACAGAGTAGAACTGCACCCAAAGGTGTCCTAGGCTGAGATCATTATGGGACCAGCTCATCAGGTCTTTTCCCCTTTAGAGCCCATGGGTAGGTTCAAACTACCAGCCTTTTGTTTAGCCACCCAGTCCTTAGCCATTGTACCACCAGGGCTCTTTAAAACAGGGATTAGGTTGATTAATTTTAAAATCTCCAGGAACATTTGAAAGCTGCTTCCCAGAACACCCTTCCCCAGATTGTTGATTAAGACGGGCATTTGGGGACTCATTTCTTTCTCATTTGTGTAAGTGCACTCTATGAGAGGGGTTTCCCTTCATAGATAGGTGATCACATACTATTTTTCCAAATTGAACCACTCTTGGTGGTATAATGGGTTAAGAGTTGGGCTGCTGCTAATGGCAAAGTTAATGGTTCAAACCCACCAGCTACTCCTTGGGAGAAAGATGAGGGTTTTCTGCTCCAGTAAAGATGTGCAATTCTGAAAATCAGCAGAGCCAGTCTATTGTGTCATGTATGAGGTCAACCCCATGGCAGTGGATTTGGTTTTGGTTTTGGTCTGTGGGGGAAGTCCTTAAGTCATTCTTTAGTCACATGGAGGAGTCCCTGGGTAGTGCAGTTGGCTAAAATACTGGGCTACTAACTCATAGGTTGGAGCTTCAAGCCCAGCCAGAAGTGTCTCTGAAGAAAGGCCTGGTGCTGCATTTCAAACAACAACAACAAAATCAGTTATAGAAAAAAACAACAGAATGTCGTTCTACTCTGGCCCAAAGGAGTCCCTATGAATCAGAGTTAACTTCATGGCAACTGGCATGGGTTTGGTCCATGGGAAAAAAGAACCCTTCATAATTGCCTCCATGCCCAATAGTTCCTTTCCTGTATCCCTAGACCACCCCAGCACCCTCAGCATCTTGCCTTATAATTGCCATGGGTCCGTCTGTCTTCCCAATGGGCTAGAACGTGATGCAGCCGCTGCCGACACAGAGGGATTGTGCAGTCCCTGCATGATCTACAGTCCTCATGACATATATCTTGAATGAAGATTAAGTGATCCCCTCTAGAGCTTAGCTCAGGTGAATCCACTACCTCAGCTGGAACCGAAGTGGTGCCAGACCAATATCTGTTTTTAAAAGATAGAAGGGCATTCCTAATCTTTGTGGAGAAACAGAGAGGATTTAGTGAAATGTTTCTGCAGTTGAGGCTACAGATGATCTGTTAACATGGTCTAAAAGGTTGTAGGTGGTTTAATGTCTCTCGGTACCATCAACTTTGCATTTTGTCCTGACTTAGCAAATTGGTTGGGATTTCGGCTTACTGACAAGGACCTTCAGAAAGAATGTGGTTGCAGGAGCAAGTTTAAGAAAGGAAAGAGCTTTGAAGCAGCCCTCACTGAGTGCCAATCCAAAACTCTGTAACCCAGCACCTCAGAGGGCTTGACCTGGGATGGACTATGGCAGCAGCACCATGAGCCACTTCCTCCAGTGGCCCTGACTGAAGGCTCAGAACCTGCCTCTGATTGGCAGCTGAGAGATACTAGGACCGTCACCTGCCACATCGAATGTATTTCTCCTGGCAGTAAGAAATCCCCAAAGTACACTATGTTCGGGCAATCTTTCCAGCCTACAAGCAGTTGTTGCTTATCTCTGTTAGCTTTGTGCAGGGGAACAATCAGGCTTTGAAATTGAAAGACTTGCATGTGACTCATGAGGTTAAGAGCCCAACACATAACCACTATATTACCAGGGTTCCTTCCTCTTGAAGGATAGGTAAGCAACAAAAGGACCATTTCTCTTAAAACCTCTGATTGAGAGTGGCACACAACTCCTTCCACTTTTATTCTATTGGCCAAGCCCTTTGCTGGCAGGGCAGGGAAGTTTACTCTTTCCTTGGATGACTAGGAAGTGAGTGAAATTTTGTCATCTCATACAAAGGGAAAAGGGAAACATGCTCTATGATCAAATAAGTTTAAAAAAAAGTCAAAATATTCATAGAATCTGCCCAGTGTGGCAAAAGCATGAGCACTCCCATTGTAGAAGAAACACTGCTCTCGGGAACCACACTGTGCCTGGCAAGGGAGGCTGGGAGGATTTATGCTTGCTCACTTTGGCCAAGTCATTAAGCAAGGCTGATCAGTAGAAAAGGAAATCGGGTTTTGTGCGGGGATGTGTCATTGGATATGCAGGCGATTCTCCTTGAGATGTATTGGCCCACAACTTTGGACTCACATACAGCAGTGACCATGAAGATGGCATCGGACCTGGCGACACTTCATTTTCGTATATAGAAAGTTGACACAAACATCTCCTGGTGGTGTAGTGGGTTACACATTGTGTCCCTAACCTTAAACTCAGCAGTTCGAAAACAGCAGCACTCAGTGAGGGAAAGATGAGGCTTTCTACTCCTGTCAAGAGTTACAGGCTCAGAAACTCATGGGGGCAATTCTCCCGTCCTAGAAGGTCGCTATGCATCAGCAGTGACTCGATGGCAGGGAGATTAAGTTGATATTACCTATTTTAGAAAACGGTCCTGGTTATTCAATTAAGTAAGGCAGGTGCAGCCCTGTCACACAGGGTTTGTTTAGATAGCACAGTAGTGTCCACTCACTCATTAGCTCAGTGTGTCTGGAACCCCAATGTGTATTTCCACATGGGACAAGTCAGGTTGAAGACACTGGGGATTTGTGCTTTGTTGAGCAAGCCCTGGAATTGCAAGAGTTCTAAAAGGAGGTCAAAGTTCCTGTTTTTATAAATCTCTCTCACACACACAGACACACACACACACACACACAGAAAGTGGTGAACTTCACAGAACGTAGTGGGGACTTCAAAGAAAGGGGGGTTGATAGCCGTGAACAGGGTTGGGATGGGTCTTGTTCTATCCATTTGAAAGTCTCTAGGCTAAACAGAAATGTCCTGGTGGTATAGTAGGTTCGGTGCTGGCCTGCTAACCACCAGGTCAGCAGTTCTGAATCCACCAGTTCCTCCATGGAAAAAAGATGAGGCTTTCTATTTGAGTAAAGAATTATAGTCTCAGAGACTCATTGGGGCATGTTTATTCTTCCCTACAGGGGCGCTGCGAGTCAGAATGAACTCAGTACAGTATGCAAATAACAAGCTGTGCTAATACCATTCCAGAGAGACAGTGGTGTTCCAGGGACATTGGTTTTGCCTGGCCCCTGACCCTGAGGAAACAGGAGGTCTTCAGGTCCTCTCCTGCTGCTCTTCTTTACCATCCTCCCATATCCTCCTCTTTACTCCCAAGTGGTGGGCATGATTCATACACACAGAAATCCACTTACTCCTTTGGAAAAGTGGTTTACTTCACCCAAAAATTCGGAGAACTGTGTCGTCTCCCTTTCAAAGTAAATTATACGATGAACATACAATATTGATTGCAGGCATGTGGATTCTTAATCCTCAAGTTCCCATGAAACCCTGCTTTCCATGGCAAATCAGCCCACCATTTCAGCACGCCAGTATTGCCAGGAGAAAGGAGCCTCAGCAGCCACCACTGCTCCGCAGCCTGCTTTTCACGGTCGCGCGGGGATGTCAGAGTGCCCCACACCTCGTGCACTTGACTCAGTGCTTGCTTGCAGGGGTTGCATTTCGTTAGAGCCCAACAACTTCCGAGCATTGGCAAATTCCCCCAACCAAAGGTGGGCAGCGGCCTCATAATGTCACCAGTCATTAACCACCAGCAGGGTTGCGTTATGCTCGTCAGTGCTGTCATGTGCAAGGGGAAAGACAATTCCCACAGGCTGCCAGCTGTGTTTGGGGAGGGAATGCCAGGTGGGGAAGCTGGGGGTCCTCACCCCAGCAGCCACAGTTCCTGGCTCCAGGCCCTGCCCCAGGCTGTGCCAGGACGAAGAGCCTGGACTCTCAGAGACTCCATACCTCGATTTCCACTCAGGTTGTGTTGTGTTGATCATTCCTTCCCTAGGCTGCCACCCATCTGTCAGTTTGTCATCATGTTGTAATTTGTCTCTAGCTGTGATTGCTGTAAGCGGTGTCACCAGCTACGATTATAACCAGAGCAAGCCACTCTGGACACGCTTCACCAGAGCATCCAAGCTAGGACACACTGGGAAGAAAGACCTGATGATGTACTACTGAAAATGAGTCCATGGAACCCTATGGATCAAAAGAGAATACCGTCCAAACAAGTACTGGAAGAGGAGCACCCTAGGTGGGAATACACTCACACTATTCAGTGGGAGGACTCCCTGGGTAGTGTTTGACTAGCACCCAGGAGGTCGGCAGTTAAATCCCACCCAGAATCCAAGAGGTGCCTAAGGAAGGTAGGCCTGAATATCTGCTTCCAAAAGGTCACAGCCTTAAAAACCCTATGGAACAGTTCTACTCTGAAATGCATGGGGGTCGCTATGAGTCAAAATGGACCGAAAAGCAGCTAATAACAACAACACTGTATAAAGAACAACACTGCAAGTCCTTAGGACAAAATACACAGCAGGCACAATAGCCTCGACCCCACAGAATAGGGCAACTTATTTTCCTTTGTACCAGAGACCGGAACTGTACAACGGAATGAAACCCTGCCTGCTCTTGTGTCATCACCACAGTCGTTGGTCCATGTTGAGCCCAGTGCTGTAGCCACTGTGGACATCCATCTTATCAAGGGTCTTCTTCCCTCTTGCTGCCCCTGTACTTTAACAAGCATTATGTCCTTTCTTAAGAACCAGTCTCTCCTGATAGCATGTCCAATGGATGTGAGATGAAGACTTGCCATCCTCACTTCTAAGGGGCATTCTGGCCGTGCTTCCTCCAAGAGGGATTTGCTTGTTCTTCTGACAGCTCAGACGACTTTCGGTATTGTTTGCACATCATTCACATGCATTGATTCTTTCAGTTTTCCTTACTCACTGTCCAGCTCTCACATGCATATTGACCATTGAAACTACTTACCTTGAATTCAGAGCTTAGGGTACACTACCCAAAGCCACATACCTTGTGAGCGGCTGAAACATGTCTGCTGCCAGGATCTGTCCAATTTATTTTATTGAAACATCATACTCAAAAGGTGCTTTAGGCAAACATATTTTGTCTTTTGACTACATGTCCCCATAATATAACCAGGCTCAGACCCTCACATTGTAATGATTCTGCTATATGTCTGAGAGGTAAAAAGACCACCAACCATATAACTGATGGGAGAATAGGTACTGACTGTCACCTGCAATGCCATTCCTTCAACAAATATGTATTGAGTGTTATTCAAATGACAACATTTGCAAAGCTTTAAGAAGACCCAGATGTAGAGAACACAGTCCCAGCTCACAGGAGACTCACAGATACTGCATCAGGGCATTCAGATCAGGGACACCACAGATAGATGATGAAAGTAAAATCATAAAAAATAGCAACCACGCACGGAATCCAGGACAGATAAAATCCTCAGGAACAGTAATGGGAGTAGCGATACTGTGGTAGCTTTTTAATCTCCCATCATCTTGCATAGGAGTGGAGTCCAGGCTGTCACTCAGGCCATAGCCAGTGAGGTCTCAATGTGGACATGGCCTTCTCTTGAGGATTCTGGCAACTCCTGTATTCTTTCCTGGGGGTGAGAGACACCCATGACTTGATATTCCTGCTGACAAGATACATGGATCTACATTGACGGCAGCCAGAGCCTTGAACGGGAGGAGTCATGTGGAGACCCATGCCACTTTCCACCTCCACTGGGTCCATAAGACATTCCACCGACTGCCCTGTGATCTTCCAGCACTTGGTGTCATTGCATGTGTTGCATAAGTCTGAAAAAAATGTACACACTGTTATTGGATATATGGGTTAATTTCGTACTTATGGACGTGGTCTGGACTGGGCTGGGATGTTTTCTTAATATACAATTATTCTTCTATATAAAGCTTTTTTAAGACACATGAGTGTTTATGAATGTGCTTCTCTAGTCAACTCGAACTGACTCAGATACCATGAGGGCACAGGGTGGCTGTGTAGGGAAGGGGAGGAAAAGGGAACTGATAACAATGAAACACACACACACACAGCCTAGGGGCCGAATAACAGAAATATGAGTAGAGGGACACAGAAGACGGTGTGTATAAAGATATTAATTTATATATAATTTAGTAAGGGTGTGAGGGTTGAGGAAAGAGGGAAAAACAGGAGCTGATATCAAAGGGGTCATGTAGAATGATAGTGTTTAGAAAATGATGGTGGCAGCATATGTACAAACTCGCTTGATCTAAATGATTTATGGATTGTTATATTATCTGTCAGAGCCCCCATTAAAATGTGTTCTTTTTTCGATAACAATATAAACTCACTGCCATGGAGTCAATTTTGACTCAGTATAGAACACCCCCTGTGGTTTCCTCGCTTGCTACTCTTTAAGGAAACAGAAAGCCTTTGCTTTCCCCTGCAGAGTGGCTGGTGGTTTCAACTATTGACTTTGAGGTTAGCAGGCACCATAGCACCATGATTCCTAAGGATGCTGATAGAAAGGGAGAACCTTGTGGAACATAATTTAAAATTCTTTAATTATCTAGACTTACTTAACTGGAAGAGTCCCAGAGACTATGACCCTGAGTTACTCTTCAAACCTTGAATTGAAACTGTCCCCTGAAGTCATCTTTAAACTAAATAACAATTTAGCTCTTAAAGGATTGCATCCTTGAGTATTGCAGTCTTTAAAAAATCAGCACAAAACTAAATGGGCTACAGATAATTCAAAATATATGTGAGAGGGTTGTGGCAGAGAGATTAAGTAAAAAGAAAGGAAACACCTAGAATAGAAAGAACAAGAATGTTAATTCAATATGAAGAGTGTGACCAATGTCACTGAACATTGTGTCCAGAAAGGGTTGAAATGGAACAGATTTTGCTTTGTATGTTTTCACATATCAAAATTAAATATTAGTAGAAAAAGAGAGAGACTCGCATCTGTTTGAGGCAGACTACCAAATACTGGGTTATATATAATGCTAAGTATAGAATATTATCCCATTTTCATATGGCAAGTATGGAAAGCCAAGGATGGAGTGAGGCATTCACAGGGGAGATGGCATTTGAATGATCCAGGAAAATGGCTAAAGAAGATGCTCATTCCTGAGTGTTTCCACTGGGTTCGCAAACACATCAGCAAATGAATGTCAAATAACCCGTCTCACCCTCTAACTCAGAGCTGTGCAACCGAACTCTCTTCTATGATGAAAATGTTCCAAAGCAGTGATTCTCAACCTGTGAGTCGCGACCCCCATGGTGGGGGGTCGAACAATGCTTTCACAGGGGTCATCCGATTCATCACAGTAGCCATATTATAGTTATGAAGTAGCAACAAAAATAATTTTATAGTTGGGGGGAGCACCACACATGAGGAACTATATGAAAGTGTCACAACATTAGGAAGGTTGAGAACCACTGTTCTAAAGGCATGACATCCAATCTGGTAGCTACTACATTTTATCAGGAAAGACCAGTCCATGGAAAGGGACATCATGCTTGGTAAAACTGAAGGTCCACAAGAAAAGAGACTGACCATCAAGGAGATGGGCTGACACCATGGCTGCAACAATGGACTCTAACCTAACAACCATGGCGAGAATTGGCACAAGATCAGGCAGTGTCCTCAAAGTAACATCCTTGATCTTCAGTCTTTTTAAGAGATCTGTTGTAGCACATTTAGCCAATGCAACGTGTCGTTTGATGTCTTGACTGATGCTTCCTTGAGCATTGATCTGGCTTAGGGTTTAAAAATTCCCCTTGGCTTCTCAATCATACAGGAGGCCCACACACTGATCATCTTTCCTCATTACACAGAGTGTCATGCCCCACTCACATTGGTCTCCTTGCTGTTCCAGGAAGAAGCTTGGAGAACCCAATCACAAGGCCTTTTGCACTGACTGTCTCCTACCTGGAACACTTTCCCCACCGCCAGATGGCCACTCCTGTGTCTTCCTGCCTTATTCAAGTTCTGCATTGTCAATGAGATCTTCCTTGGCTGCGATGCACTACTTGCCCCACGTTTCCCATCCAGCGCAGTTTAGTGAGAAAAATCTCACTGCTACCTGCAGGGGGGGAGCCTCGACACTGGCATCTCAGAAAATGGAGCATAATCAGAACAGAAATGTGACCCTACCTCTCATGCTAAAAGGCTGATAACTGCAAGATCTAAACCACCACACAACCAGCCACTTCTCAGGAGAAAGGCTGAAAGTTAGTCTCAGAAACCTACAGGGGAAGTTCTACCCTGTCTTATAGTGTCATTATGAATCAGTATCAACTCTATGGCAGTAAATTTGCATTTGAGGGCGGGGCGCGTTCTAAGGAGCTCTGGGTCACATACCCTGATCAATCCAACTGGCAGCTGCATCAGCTGGCTAAGGCTTCAAAAGACTGAGTAGGTAACCCAGAGCTCATTGCTGTTGGCAGAAACTTGTGGGGGGTCAGAAGGACTTGAGGTGATGGTGTCCTTCTCAGTGGCCTCAGATAATCTTCTCCCCGGTCTGGGAATCAGCATCTTCTTTGCAAAATGGGATGATTGCATTAGAGAACCACTAAACCCCTATATACCTGAGCAACCAGGAAGCAATTGTGAATCCTGGAGAGGAGCAAAGACTATGCTGGTGGCTCTGCAAATCTTGGGAAGCCTGGATCCGATGCGGCTGGAACTGTCCACTGCGAGGCACCAAGAATCCCGAGAGCTGTAGTTCAGGTCTCCCCCTTGCCTGTGTACCATGGAAGATTTAATAAATATTCTCCTCATGCTACCTTTAGGATCCTTGGCAAAGTGGCAAAATCCCTTCACATTGGCCTGTTAACTGCAGGGTTGGCAGTTCAAACGCACCTGCTGCATTCCTGTAGAAAGGGCAGCTTTCAACTCCCACAAAGAATTGTTGTTTCAGAAATCCACAAGGACAGTTGTATCCTGTAACTATGGGTCAGAACTGGCACAATAGCAGTGCGTGATTGAGCTTTAAACTACATTTGAGACTGGGGTCTATTTTGAATTCCCCTACCTGTCCATTGGGTGTCATGGGAAGAAAGTAGATAGGAGAAAAAAGGGTAGGAGGCAGTGAGGGAGGAGGGTAGAATGTACTGGAGTAACACATTCTGGCAGAAAATTGTGTGTATGTGTGTGTGCGCGTGTTCTATTGTAATTCACACAGAGTATGGGTGGGGGAGGGAACTGAAAAAGTAAATATCCATGAAAAAGAAAAATTTTTTTCTTTGGTGATTTTCCTCTTGGTGAGCTAAGGGATGGAGAATGTACTGCATGGGCGTGACCAGCCACTAGACCGGTGTGCTGTTAACACACCCTCTTGCCTTTGCATGCTGGGGGCCTCTCTGTAAACAGAAGTGACTTGTGACTTCTGATTTCCTGGGGCTCTAAAGAGAACCCGAGAATAGATGTTCTAAATCGTGAACAAAGGAGAGACAAAGGGTTAATGACAGGACAGAATTTTGAAGTTTCATTGGATGAACACAGCGCCAGCATCCAACAAGCATGCCAAAGGCTGAACTCTGCCCGGAAGTAATGAATGAGCACTGCCTTTAGCCCGTGTCCTCACTCTCCCCGTCTCCTGCACTCCAAGCCAGCCTCACTAAGAGTAGGCAATGGTGACATGGTGGTCCTTTCATCTCTCTCTGTCCCCTCACGCTGCCTTCACCTCTATCCAAGTTGCGTCATCCTTCCCCATTCTCCCTGATCTTCCTCGTGGAAAGATCTAATTCATACTAACTGGTAAAAGTCAGTTAGCACACAAGAAGGAAGACATCTCCTTCCTCAGTCTATGCTGCAGAAAAGGAAACTCGGGCTTGAGCTCATTTGCCCAACTGTCAAAGGTCCCATCACGGGCAGGGCCCTGATGTGAAAATTCAAGCAAGCAGACCCAGAGCCAGAGCTCCCAACCCTCATCCACTGCAGTTCAAGTTCATGGGGTGAAGTGGTGAAAAGCTACCAGAAACTGAGAGTCAATGTAGATACGCAAGGCATTCTTGCCAGGGCACTCACTCACTGCCATTGAGTCAATGCTGACTCATAACAACCCTATAGGACAGGGTAGAATTCCCCTGTGAGTTACTGAGGATGTATCTCTTTATAGGAATAGAAAGCCCCATCTTTCCCTTGTGGAGTGGCTAGTGGTTTTAAACTGTTGCACAAAGTATAACCATGACACCATCAGGACTCCAAAACATGCCAGGGCAATCAATGGTTCTGTGAGATCTCTCAGGATAGAGATATACCTTGCTCCTTGGCTACACACGAGAAAGCATTCACCTCCAAGCCTAGTTTGTGATCCAAGTGAGTTTTATGAGAATTAGAAGAAGTTTCAGGTTTATAAAGGCACTTGCACGGCTCTTCAGAAGTGTGCATCTCCTTAGAAGCTTCCCTGAAAGTCACGAGGTCTGCTCTGTGCTCCTGCCTTTTAAATTACTCCAAGAGGTGGGGCGTGCTGGTGACCCTGGTTGAACTCATTGGCTGAACTGAATTCACCTGGCCTTGTTGGGCCAATTCAGGTGCAGAACACACCCAGGTGTACCTCCCCTTCCTGGCTGGGAACCTGAGCCTCTGAGCATGCGCAGTGTACCACTCGTTCATGGGACAATGGCTCAGACTGCTGACCATGCGTAATGAATGCCTCAGTCCCTAAGCTAAACTACCTAGCAGTTCCAAAACCCCACTGCTGTGTAGTGTTCATGAACTTTGGCAGGAACACATCCTTACCACGAAGAATCCTGGTGGCCCAATGGCTAAGCACTTGGGCTTTAGACCGCGGTCAGTAGCAATGCATGAGAAAAAGGTCTTGCCATTGTAAACATTCCACCCCACTGCCATCAAACGCAAAGGACCTCTGGTGACATGGCGGGCTACTCACAGAGCTACTAAATGCAAAGTCAACAGTTCTAACCCACCAGCTTCACTGTGGGAGAAAGATGAAGCTATCTCTTCCTATAGAGACATAATATCTCAGAAACCTATAGGGAAAATTCTACCCTGCCATGGACTACTAAACGAACAACCTAATCTGTCTTGGAAGAAGTCAGGCCAGAGTGCCCTTGACAGCATATATGGCAAGATTTTGCCTCCCAAATATGTTGGACATATTGCCTGGAGAAGGACATCCTGCTTGGTAAAGTGGAGGGGCAGCACAAAAGAGGAAGGCCCTCAACGAGCTGGATTGACACCGTGGCTGCATCAATGAACTCTGGCAGAGAACAAATGTGATGATGGTGCAGGACCTGGAAGTGTTTGGTTCTGTTGTGCATAGGGTCACTTTGGGTCAGAAACCACTCAATGGCACCCGACAGCAACAACAACAAGTATATAAGATCACCATGAGTTGGAATCAACTCGACAGAAAGTGGGCTTTGGGTCTGTCATGGAACCAACCCTGGCTCATAGCGACCCAATCATGGGATTCTGAGGCTATAAATCTTCATGGGAGCAGAGGGCCTCATCTGTCTCCTGCGGAGCAGCTGGTAGGTGTGAACCCCTGACTTTGCAGTTGACAGTCCAACAATTCCCTTAAAGTACCCCCCGGGGCTCCTTTGGTAACGATGACAGACTAGGAAACCCAATGGGGACATTTCTACTCTGTCACATGAAGGCATCCTGTGCAGAATGGGCTCAACGGGAACTAACACCAACCCCACCACTTTTAACACCATCCCAACCTTACAGACTGTGCTAGGCTCTTGAAGGAATTGACTTTTTGCACTCCCACTGTGCGAGCTATGAGCATGCATGCATGCCAACACGTAACTTCTGGTCCTGAACTAGGGATCAGCTGCACATGTAAGGATGTGCTTCTAATGTGGAAGGAAGTAAAGAGAGGGGATCTGGAAGCAGGAAAAGCCAGGAAGCAGGAGTCACTTAGGCAGACCCCTTTCCTAAACCAGCTTAATTAGCATATCACAGATCCTGGCTCAGAGGTGATGTTCAAAGAAGAATTGTTGACTGAATACACAAGGGAAGGAACAGAGTAAGTGAACACAGAAATGTGCTAATGACCAAATTGACTCACAGTTCCCACCCTGCTCTTCTTCTTCCAGGTTCTTCTCTAGTTGCTAATGGTATTTGCTCGACCTCTCACAAGCACAAAAGGAGCCCTGGTGGCCTAGCGGTTAGGCAGTGGGCTGCTAACCACCAAACTAGCAGTTCTAAATTAGCAGGCATTCTGAAGGAGAACAACAAGCTGTCTGCTCCTTTAAAGAATTACAGTCTTGGGAATGCACAGTGGTAGCTCTACCCTGGCCCATAGGGCTGCTCTGAGTCTGACTCGACTGGACAGCAGTGAGTATGGGTTTGGTTTGGTTTTCACAGGTACCCCGATCCGTTGGTGGTCTTGGTAAATTGCACACGCTGGTTCAGTGGACCTTGTGTAGGGCTTGAGAATTTGCATTTCTAACAAGCTCCTGATGTTGCTAGTCTGTGACCATATTTGGGGTGGCAAGGCTCTGGTCTACCGGGGTCTTCCTGGTGGCTGCTGTCACAGCGCAAGTTCCCAAGAGTGCACCGCTACTCATTTCTTTGGAATCATGGTTTTTGGCTATTTGTTCCATGACACTGAAAAGTTTGGACCTGACATACGCAGCTCAGGCTGTATTATCTATCTTCTCTGCCCTCTTGGATTGGAGATGGATCACCTATGAAGCGATGAGGGTAAGAAGGGTTGGGTGTCCCCGGGCAATGTGAACAGTTAGCACGCTCAACCACTGCTGATTAAAAGGTTTGCGGTTCAAATCCAAGGCCCCTCAGAAGAAAGGCCTGCTGATTGACTTCTGAACGACCAGCCTTTGAAAGCTCTGTGGGGTCCCATGGTGCTGACCCACACGGCGTCACCGTGAGTTGGAATGGACTCCTCAGAAACGGGTTTAGTAAGCAGCACAAAGAGGAAACTCCTTGGTGAACTGGAGGACACGGTAGCTGAAACCATGGGCTCCAACATACTACCCCTGAGGCTGGCAAAGGACCGGGCAGTGCTGCCTTGTGTTGCAAAGAAGGTCCCTGTGATGTCAGAATGATTGGACAGCACTAACAACAACAAAGGATGTCAGGGCCCTTCACTTCCCCAGACCACTGACCAGGTTCAAAGACCCGCATGCGAGTATAGTTTCACAGTTAGATGTGTTTAGAAAAAATAATGTTTGCAAAAGTAAAATCTTGGTTTACATTTTACAGAGCATGCACAATGAGTAGAACGCTTAAGGTCCACCGGAACCTGTTTAGGGTCCCCTCCACTTGCTCACCACCGATAAGTCGATTCTGACTCATATTGATCCTACAGGAGAGGTTAAAATTTCCCCTGTGGGTATTTCTGAAACTATAGCGCCTTATGGGAATAGAAAGCCTCCTCTTTCTCTGCAGCTGGTGGGTTCAAACTGCCAACCTTGTCTTTAGCATCTCAGGACTGACTTGTATCTCTATGAAACCAAAATCTACCTCACTGCCAGGGAGGTGATGCTGACTCATAGTGACCCTATGAGGCAGAGTAGATCTGTCCCTGTGAGTTTCTGAGACTGTAACTCTTTATAGGAGTAGACAGACTCTTCTTCCCACGGAGTGGCTGGTGGTTTCAAAGTGCTGACTTTGGTGTTAGCAGCCCAACATGCAAACACTATGCCACCAAAGCTCCTTTTGTACCCCTATAAGTAGATAAATATTTCTCTTATATCTGTGTTTCAACCAAAGGCATGGCTATAAAGGAAAAAAGGCCATGAGTGTCAAGAATGATTTGAAAATGTGGAGTTCTTTTTGGGAAAGTATATATATTATATATATATATATATATATATATATATATATATATATATATATATATATATATATATATATATATATATATATATATATATATATATATATATACTTGTGTATATAAATAGAATTCTGATGGCAAGAGTGGTCAGGAGTTGGATGTTTAATCTCAAGGTCAGCAGTTTGAATGGCCAACCGCTCCTCTGGAGAAAGAGGAGATTTTCTACTCCTCTAAAGAATCACAGTCTCAGAAACCCACGGGGGCCATTTTACTCAGTCCCATGGGCCTGTGAGTTGGAATGGACTTGATGGCAGTGAGGGCATGTAAATATGCAAACACCCACCTCGGACTTAGGATTTGACCTGCTCCCTCAGCCCCGTGAGCATCTGCATCTGAAGCCATGGACTTGGCCTTCTGTGAAGAACCCATTAGTGCACCGCCACAAAGAGAATGAGTTTCCTCTGTGTCAGTCCATTACCCTGCCAACGTTCAGGATGGAGCCAACACCCTTGGTTTCCCAGAGAAATTGGCTCAACATCCCCCTGATGTGGTTGCATGACATAGGCCACTCATGCAATGCACTGCATGTGCTCTATTTAATGCACTATCACCAACAAGTCTACATGGGTGGTAACGCTGAAAACCTTGCCCAAACAGCTGGCTTTACCAAAGTATATGGAACCATGTGGAGTCGTCGACCAGTTCGACTCTGCACTGGCTGTACGTTGGCATTGCCAAGGGGGCTTTCTCACTGACCGTGACCTGAATCCTGCTTCCACTAAGCCTTGCTTCATTGGTCTGGGATGGGGCCAGGCCAATGGGAGGCTTGAAAGCTCCTAAGGGATTCCAAAGTATGACCAAGGGTGAACACTACTGTTTTTGGCCATCACATCCGGGAAGGCCCTTGGGACTTTGCCACTCAAAGTATGATAGGTCAAGGAACCAGCAACATCAGCATTAGCTTCTCCCATGCTAATGCCATCGAGTTGATGCTGACTCATAGTGACCCTACAGGACAGGGTAGAACTGCCCTTGTGTGTTTCCCAGACTGTCACTCTTGCCCGGAGTCTACAGCCTCATATTTCTCCCAAGGAGTGGCTGGTGGTTTAGGACTACTGTCCTTGTGGTTAACAGCCCAAGAGTACCAGGGCCTCTAGAACTGCTGGATCCTAGACCCCACCCTGAACCCACACAATCAGAATCTGCCCCCCAGCCCGATTTCCAGGAACCTGGGTAAGTGCATGCATGTGAAAGTTTAAGAATTACTTCCTTAGAAACCATTACTTTCCAGAACAAACTCCTCCTGCCAGAGGTGCAGAAATGGAAGCCCATTAGGCCATGCTCGCCTAGAAGCAATTTGAGGTCTCAGTGCTCCTATATCCTGGCTGTCATCCAGATTTCCTTATTCTCACCTGGACTGTTGTCACTGCAGCAGGTATTGGTGAGTCCTCAGCACGAACAGCCCCAAATTCGGTCTAGAGACACAGCTCCCATTTCAGAGTAGTACAATCCACAGTTTACTGTAGAGTTTCTGTCTTTTACTGGCTTGGGGTAGGGTCTAGTGGGAAACGCATCTTAGCAAGAGCCATTATGTATTCTGGATGTGCACAGTGAGTTTGTCTTGAGGCATATTTATGTCTGACGTTGTTATGTATTCTCTTTCTATCCCATGCAACGTTATTTTTTTGAAAATTTATATTTGCTTTTAATTACCCAGACATATAAGTGATTTATAGCTAGGTCTGATCGATTGGAATCAGATGACCACGCCTGGATTAACCATGGGTCCTGGTGACCATTAGGCACTTCTTTCCATGAATGATATTTTCACCTGAGTGAATGCATTCACGACTTTTCTTCTCTTAAGGTAAATAAGCAGGTGGGTATCATTTTGCTATGCTGGCACTTCCTTGTGCTGTTTTAAGTTCACCCAGCAATTTTTAAAAAGAGAAACATATTACAACTGTCACACACTTGATAATTCATGTGGAAAAATTTGGGGGAGAGCTAAATAGAGGTGACCCGTGGTGCAGTCTTACTTACTGCTTGTTAGAAGGTACTGAAATTTTATATACATAAACACTAGAAACCAGGAGAGATGAAATGGTGGTTCCATGGCAGAATTCTCACTAGACATGCAGGAAATTTGGGTTTGATTCTTGGCCAGTGCGCCTCCTGTTACAGCTACCACCTAACTGCTAGTGGAGGCTGGCATATTGCTATGATGCTGAACAGATTTTAGCGATGTTTTCTGCCTACAGACAGACTAGGAGGAAAGGCCTGGTGAACTCCTTCAAGCCATCAGCCACTGAAAACCCCCCAGCTGACAAGGGGTCAAATCTACAACCCATTGAAGTAATGGGGCAGGACCAGTGGGCATTGAGTTCTGTAGCACATGGAGTCCGCATGAGTCAGGAGCTGGCTGACTTGAAGGCAATTGTCCACAGCACTCCTAGGAAGGCAGTGGTTGGAGCACATAGGCGTCCTTCATGTGGCCCCATGATCATCAAGCCTTAAGTCATGCAACCAACTCTGGGAAATGAGAGATGCCCGGGGTACCAGGAATATTTGAAAGATCTGGTGTAAATTGGTTCAGCCCAGGGGAGTTCAGGAAACCACCGAGGTAAGCTTCCTGCTGCAACCACTAACTTAGCTCCAGTGCGAGTGGATGGGTGTCTGCACATGTACCCAGACACCATTAGTGCGTTTGTTGTTGTTGTTCCCGTTCACGTCCGTAGATTCGATGCCGATTCACAGTGACCCTATATGACAGGGTAGAATTCCCCCTGTGACTTTCTCACACTGTGACTCTTTACAGGAGTAAAAAAGCCTCATCTTTCTCTTGAGGAGTGGCTGGTGGTTTTGAATGGTTGATCTTGCCATTAGTCCATTGCGTAACCAGGTGCTGTCAATTTGGTTCTAACTCATGGCCACTCTATGTACAGCAGAACAAAACAACACGCTGCCCTGCGCATTTCTCACAGCCATTCCTACATTTGAGCCACTGTGTCAACTCATCTTCTGGAGGTTTGTCCTCCTTTTGGCTTGACCAAGCATGCTGCCCAACTCCAGGGACTGGTCCCTCCTGATAACACCCAAAGTACATGAAGCCAAATGTCACCATCCTCGCTTCTAAGAATCAATCTGGCTGTAGTTCTTTCAACATAGATTTGTTTGTTCTCCTAGAAGTTCCTTGGTGTATTCAATATTCCTCACCAGGACCATATTTCAAATGCATCAATTCTTCTCGTGGGACTTCCTTATGCATTTTCCAGCTTCCACATGAATATAATCATGCCTTGGGATAGGATACTCCTGAGTTTTTAAGGTTACAAAGTCACCTTGGTTCAAAAAAATGTTTAAAAGGACTTTTGCAGCAAAATTCACTGAAAGCAATTTATCCAGTGATTTCTTTACAGATATTTCTATGAGCGTTGGTTGTGGATGGGTCCAAGTAAGATGAAATGCTTCATCATTTAAATCTTTTCTCTGTTTATCATGTTGCTTATTGGTTCAGTGGTGAGGATTCTTGTTCTTTTAACCTCGAGTTGTAATCCATACTGAAGACTATCATCTTTGAACTTCATCAGTAAGTGCTTCAACTCCTCTTCCCTTGCAGCAAGCAAGGCTGGTCGCCTGCATATTTCAGGCTGTTCTCAAATCTTCCTGCAATCCTGAAGTCTCCAATTCAGCCATCCAAAACTCAAAACAGCTCAATGCCATGGAAGTCAAGTCAATTCTGACTCGAGCAAACCTGTAGGCCAGGAAAGAACCTCCCGGAAGGTTTCCAAGGCTGTAATCTTTGTGGCAGCACATGGTCACATCTTTCTCACTCGGGATAGCTGGTGAATTCCAAGTGTTGCTCTTTCGGTTAACAGTGAAGTGCTTAAACATTGCCCTACCTGGATTCCAAGTGTGAGCTAGCAGCCACAATTTTCTTCTGAGACCAAAGGGGTTGTTAGGTGTGAATTCTCGACCAAGGGTGGTCCAGCAGACCTGCTCAGTATTCGCCCAGGTGCAAAATCCATCAAGAGGATGCATTGTCATTATTTTTAATCACATAACACACCCAGGTGTAGCAGCAACCCAGCTTTGTAATATCACCCTGGTTTTGATAAATATGTACCATTCCTTGATAATGCTTCCAAAACCTTTAATATCCTGCAGCTCAGTCCCTGATGTCTGGCTGTAACAAAAGGTGTGAAGGGAGACCATATGTCAATAAACTCTCCCTGTCTGCCACAACTCAGCGCATAATCAGCTCCACGGTAAAATGCATGGTAAGTCAGTTATGCGCTGGCGGGGAGGGCAAGGGGCCCCTTTCAGGTTTGTCTTCTGATGAAGTTGACCAAAATGACTTCTTATTTCAACCTATTAGGAGAGTGAGAGTTGCCCCCCCTCCCTCGCCATTTTTCTTTTCTTTTCCCTTTTTGTCCCTTTCCCCTTGGAGGGACAGCCTGCTCTGCTATTCTGAAAGGGTTTTCTGTTTTATGCTGCGCTCTCCACTCCATTAAATCACCTTTCCTCACATTAAATACAGGTCTACAGGGTGGTCAGAGAGCTTTGCTGTGAGGGATAATGATATAATGAGGATGACATGCATGAAAAATCATTTTTCAGCTCAATCCCAGGCAGACCACGGGGAAGCATGAAATGGGAAGGAGGAGAGGTGTACCTCACTGTAGACAAGAGCCAGGCTTCAGAGGGGGCCAGTCTCAACCTGGAAGGCTGCTGAAGGCTTCTTTACCTCACTCACTCATTCACTCATTCATTCAACCAGCTTGCTACTTACTTATTAAATGCCAGACCTTGGGGCTCTCTCACTGAACAAAAGAGACAAAAATCCCCCTTCTGTCAAGAAGCTTCCATAAACAGAGGCATTCAAACATTTCCTAGAGAATGTGTTTAAAGTCCAATTTACACAAAAGCAGAAGAAGAGACTGATGCGAGGGGTTTCACACACACACATGTTCATATATGACTCCCATTGCAGCGACAAAGTGTAGGACTCTTCCAGGAGACACTATTCATTGGAGTTAAATTGCTCCCCCCAACCCCCTGAGCTCTCGCTCTCTCTTTCTTTTCTTTCTTTCTGAGAGCAATTGCCCTTGGAAGGGATTAGCTGTTATCACTCTCTAGCACCTTAGTGTGAACTTATTTATTGGCTCCTTTTCCTGCCTAGATAGGAGGGGCCTCCAGGGCTGCTAAAAGCCAGAAAAATCCCAAAAAAGGCAGCAACAAGAGAGGCAGAGGACAATTGGGGCCAGTGTTTCTCATTTGAGTGGGGGGGGCATTTGTTAAAGATGCAGATTACACACACATACAGAACACACACACTTCCCTGCCACCCCACCCAATATGGCCCTACTAAATAAGGATCCTACCCCACCATCTGTCCGGGAGCCCCTGAACTGGCCCTTCCCATGAAACAAGCCAGGGCCATTGAAAGTGACTCTTTAGGCAAAAGACCAGTGACTTAGGTTGTCCAAACCAGGATAAAGCCCATTTGTTAAGCACTTGCATATTAACCAAAAGGTTGATGCTTCAAACCCACCCACCGGTTCCTAGGAAAGCAGGCCTGGTGATCTGTTTCTGAAAGGGCACAGTCTTGAAAAGGATCCCTGGTAACATATTGTCCTGCTAGCCATAAGGTCAGCAGTTCAATCCTACCAGCTGCTCTGAGAGAGAAAGCTGAAGCTTTCTACTGTACAGATGTATAGTCTCAGAAACCTACCAGGGCAAGTATACTCTGCTGCCATGAGTCAGAATTGACTCAATGGCAGCAAGTGAGTGGATGGGCAGGGATTGATTGGGCACCAACTAACACTAAGAACAACTATTTTGGATGGCAGTGACATTCTTCTGCTTTATCTAGAATCTGAACTCTCAGCGTCATTAACAATGGAGGCAACAGACAAATAATTATAAACTACAGAAAAGCTAAAGAAGTTACTTCTGTTTGGGGTTTAGTTGTGTGCTTTTTTTAGCAGAAAATATGAACTATGAAGGAGCAGGGACTTGCTGGACTTAAATATGAACTGTAAGATCTCTCTCCGGGCTAGAGTTACATCTCAGTTCTTGGCTCTGCATGAGAAAGAATTCACGCCAAAGCCTGGCTCGTGATCCAAGTGAGTTTAATGAAAGTTAAAAGAAGTTTCAGGTTTTACGCGCCACCCCTAGGATTCCTCCCCACCATGCAGCCTGGCAGAGACTGCTCGAGGTCACGCAAAGATCTCTCTCCTAAGTTTTCCTCCAAAAAAACACCTGTCTCATGTTCTTTCTCAAGTTCCCTCCCCAGTTCCTGTCCCCAGTTTTTCCTTTCTC